>NW_017729016.1:9793883-9825642 GCF_001723915.1 Gavialis gangeticus
CGGGGGTGACGCCCCGCAAAAAACCCGGGCCAAAAGTTGGGGGGGGGGGGATGCTAGAGCACTCCATTGGCTGCATTCCCGTCCCAGCAGTAGCCTCAAGTGAACTGGCCAGGGAGGGGGTTTAATTCCCCACTCCCTGTCCCACTGGTACAGACCCAAGCCAGGGTCTACATGGCGCTCCCCCCCTGCTGTTGCAGAGGTGGGGGCAGGGGCACAGCCAGACGCTGGCCGGCATGACCCTTGAGGTAGAGGGGGTTTATTTCCCCTCCACCCCATCTGCCCCAGGGAATTGGGGGCTGCCAGCCCCAACCGCTGCCATCACCTCCAATCACTCCCTGCACAGGGTAAGCAGTGGAATAAGTTCCCTCCCTGCCTCTTCCACCAGATACCAGAGAGAGGGGGAAATAATCCCCCTCCCTGCCCCCTTGCCTAAGGGGGCCATGCCAGCTGCCTTCTGGCTGTGCCTCCGCCCCTGCCACTGGAACGGGAAGGGGGCAGGAACTGTGAAGGGGCAGCAGCCCCTCTCATGGTTTCCTGGGGATTGCAAGCCTCTTCTCAGCACAGGGCTGCACTGTGGATGAGGGTGGTGCGGAGTCAGGTAGACGGAGCTGCCGCAGACTGCATGGGGCGAGCGGCAGCACTGGGGCTCAAAGGGATGGCCATAGCCCCACAATTCCCTCCTAGTGCTACTGCCACTCACCCTGCTCAGTCTGCAGCAGCTCTGACTGCCTCGCCCCTGCCCGTAGTGCAGCGTTGTGCTGGGAAGAGGTTTGAACTAAAATAACTTCCCCCCGTGTCCCATCTGCCTCAGGGGGCTATGCTGGTCGGCATCTGGCTGCGGCCCTGTCACTGGAGTGGCAAGCGGGGATTGCCAAGCAGACCCCAGCTCGGGTCTATACCAGCAGGACAGGGAGCGGGAATTAAACCCCCTCCCTGACCAGTTTACTTAAGGCTGCTGCTAGGGTTGGCCACACCACCACTGCTGGAGCATTAAGCAGAGAAATGTCTGGCAGGGGTCCATGCTGGTGGATCAGGGGAGGGAGGGAGGAATAAACCTTTTCCCTGCCCCCTTCACTTTAGGAGGGCTGGCATGTAGTCACACCCCTGCCTCTGCTCAGCTAGGGAGCAGAGGGTTGGGGCCAGCCCTGCACAACTGGAGCAGAGAGCATAGCCCTGCCCAGGGCTGCAGAGCCTGCTGGGATGTTTGTGGACTCTTGTTTAAGTTAAAGCAGGAAGGGGCCTGGGACAGAAGTTGCATAAACTGGTTTGAGCTCAGTCCGTTAAGTCCAATACTACATTCAGCCAGGTTTATCTTAAACTGATTTCAGTCATTTTGAAACTGGTTAATGTGCACTGAACTTCTGTCCTATTATAGGTTGAAACCAGTTTCTGATCACTTAAATCAGTTTATGTGTAACTTCTGTCCCTCGCCCAAGTCTCCCAGATCCTGCCATGTACATAAAGGTGGGGAAAAGACCACACCCTTCCCCTCTTCTTCCTCATACCTTGGCACATTTGGGAGGAAGAATGTGCGGCTGATGGGCCCTCAAATTTCCTCACAGAGAATATCTCTTCTTGTATTCCTTTTAATACTCACCTTCCCTCTGGCTTCAGCCTTTCTCTGCTCCCCCACAAACTCCATCAACTTCCTATGGTCTCAGTCCTCTCCATGTATTTCCCTGCCTCCTTACCTTCTAATCCCCTTCCCTGCCTCTTCCCAACCCCAGTGCTCATGTAAAATCACTATTCATGGAATCATATAAACTTAGGGTTGGAAGAGACGTTCAGGAGTTCTTCTAGTCCAAACCCCTGCTCAAAGCAGGACCATCCCCAACTATATCATCCCAGCCAAGGATTTGTCAAACTGGGTCTTAAAAACTTCTAAGGATGGAGATTCCAGTCTTTCTGGGTAGCCTGTTCCCATGCTTTACTACCTTCCTACTTTCAGAGTTTTATTCCCCCCTACTTCTCTAGCCTTCCCCATTTTCCCTAACTGTGGAACAGAAACATTAGAAGAATCTAAATGTGTTATGAGTACCTCATACTTGGGATTCATGTATTGGAGCCCCCAGACCATAAGCAGACTCAGGTCCATCATTATGTGATTATCTTAATGGCCATTCATTCTCCCTCTAGTCAATTGATGCTTATTCATTAATCAGTTCTGCACTCTGCTATAATAATTCCCTTGCTGGACAGCAGGTAGAACATACCAAGCAATCCCTCTCCCATAGCTCTGCAGAACATGTGTAATTTATTCTCTCTCAGAATATAGGGCCTTTTCTAAATTAGTTGTGCAGATTAGTAGGGGACATTTCTCAAAGGGAAAAAAAAACAGAAGTAGATGGTTGCCGTAGGCCTGCAGATCATTCCATGAACACTCCTGAGACCAGGGTTTGGACGTCCAGTGCAAGAGTGCAGCATAGTTTCATTCCTGTGAACCGCCATTACCCCAGCAACAGTCTGGCTACAAATGGTCGCTTATACCTAATCTTGCTGCATGTAAACATTTAAGTTTCTTAGCACCTGGGAGTTTAGCATGTATCTTTCTAGGGTAGGGGAGTGAGACTCACTCTACACCCAAGGCAAAATGCAGACCAAGAAGACTCCTTGAAAATCTGAGTCCAAAAATTTGGTGGTGGGAGAGCAGTAGCAGCAATTGCTGCTGTTGCTGGTCTCCCGCTGCCAAATATCTGGACCTATGGGGAGCCCCACAGGGAAGTACAGGGCCTAATGAAGGCAATAAAGGGTGTGATCCCAAGACACGGGCCAGCTAGAGGCAGCACAGGACTGATCAGTAAACACAGGGCCCAATCCAGGTGTGCAGGGGCTGGGGATGCAGTGTGGGAACAGGCAGAGGCAGTTCAGGGTCTGATCCTCATGATACAGCACAGGACCTAATCCTAGTTCCTGGGACCCTATCCAGCCCAGGAGCTGGACTGGCCCCACACCATTCGTCCAGCTCACAGGGCCAAAAGGTAGAACACCACTGCCTTAGAGAGCAAGAGTACATACAGCAGTGGCTGGGGTGCAGACAAAGGAGCTTCACTTCTCAGTTTGAGTTTATACTCATGACAGAGTTTTCAGTGTTCTCCCACTGGAGTGATGATAATCAGTATTAATGTGTTTAACATTTATACATTACCTGTTTCATTAAAAGTAAATGGATTTCTGTGAGCCAATAAGCTGATTCATGACTGGGGCAGTCCAAAAAAGCTCATGCACTCCTTTTTCCATCTCTTTTTCCTCAGGGCAGTTCTAGTAATAAGCAGAAGATAAGGTGTTCAAGCAAATACAGAACACTTAGTAAAAGAGACCCTTCCTACAGCTCTTAGCTAGGATGGGGGAAGACAGCTTCTCTAAACCTGAGTCTCCTGGGCTAGGGACAGACATTCAAAAACCCTAAGCATGAATTGATTCTATCTTTGCAGGTTAGTCAAACCTGGCTAGGCTGAATTGGTTTGTAATTGCACAGACATCCTCTGTGGACTGAGGAAATGCAGGCACATGCCTGCAGTGGCTCAGGCTGGAAGCCAGGGGGTGCTAGAGCAGCCCTCCCTTCCCTTCTACAATGCTGAGCAGAGTGGGGCATGTCCAGACCCCAGCAGGATGCTCTGATTAGGGAGGGGTCCCCCCCGCCCTCACTGCTCTTGACCAGCCCAGCAGGGAGTTGATAACAGAGCGTTTATCAGACCATCAGAAAACAAAAGCCTCTCTCATTAGTTCAAGCTCTTCTTAAACAGCTTTTTCCAAGGAAGGAACATTGCCAGATACCCATCGATTACCTCCAAAAAGCCCATAGCAGACACTGTCTTGTCTGTTTTTGTCCCTTTGTCTTGTCTGCCTTACACAGACACCTCCCAGCTTTAGCTGGGGAATCAGAGCTTGAACAGGGATTCATAGATTGTTAGGGGCTAGAAGGGACCTTGCAGATCATTGGGTCCAGCCCCCCCACTCCAGGCAGGAAGACAACTGGGGTCAAATGACCCCAGTGAGGTGACTGTCCAGTCTCCTCTTGAAAATCTCCAGGGTAGATGACTGCACTACCTGTGGTGGGAGTTTATTCCACAGTCTGGTCACCTGGACTCTGAAGAAGTTTTTCCTGGTATTAAGCCTGAAGTGGCCTTCCAGGAGTTTATATCCATTAGTCCTCATCTTCCCCAGGGGTGCCCTAGTGAGCAGTTATTCACCGAGCTCCCGATGCACTCCTCTGATATAGCAGTAAGCTGCTATCAAGTCCCCTCTCAACCTTCTTTTCTTTAGGCTAAAGAGGCCCAGGTCCCTCAGCCTTTCCTCGTATGGCTTGCCTTGCAAGTCCCTAATCATATGGGTGGCCCTTCTCTGGACCCTCTCAAGCTTTTTCACATCCTTACTGAAGTGCGGCATCCAGAACTGGACACAGTACTCCAACTGCAGTCTCACCAGCGCTGAGTACAATAGGAGTATCACTTCCTTAATATTACATGAGATGCATTGGTTGATGCATGCCAGCATACTGTTTGTCCTGCTGACCACCACATCGCACTGATGACTCATGTTCATGTGGTGGTCAATCATTACCCCTACGTCCCTTTCAGCCATGGTGCAGGTCAGGCTGTCACCTCCAAGCCTGTATGTATGTTGAGGGTTATTTGCCCCCAGACAGAGCACCTTACATTCTGGAAGTGTTAAACTTCATCTGGTTCCAGTCTTCATGAAGATGAAGATGAAATCAGTTAAGTCTGATACTACATTCAACCAGGTTTCAGCCATTTTCAAACTGGTTTATGTGCACTGAACTTCTATTCTGTTACAGGTTTAAACCAGTTTCTAATCACTTCAGCCAGTTTTTGTGTAATGTCGTTCCCTAGCCCTGGTTGTTGCCCCTGTCTAAGAGGCAGAAACTTGACATGTAGCTTCTTTTAGGTCACAATCTTGCTTCTAACAACCTCAATTCCTTTTTGTAAAGGCGAAAAGGATCTAACAGCCTTACATGGATGTACATGTAACCCAGTGCCCTACTTCAGTCAGTGTTACTGTATAATAAAACATATTTATCAATCATCTTCGTTGAAGGTGTAGTGGGAAAGTTGTGTTCTACCAATGTTTATTTGCAGTTATTTATTCAATTCCAACTGCAACAATAAGATTCTAATGGTTGGCGTCCCACAAATGCTGCAAATCCCTTAAATTAACGAGGCAACATGACATGCTCTTGACTAAACATAATAATAGCAGTGGGTAAAGACTCTGCTTCAGAAAAACAAAATTACTGGATTTGCCATCCTGAGAAAAACCCTAAAAACAAGGATTTGCTTAGAAATTTAGTTCAGATCCATTTGACAGGGAGTCGATTAGCTTCGCAAAGAGCAAATGCAGAACTGTCTTGTTTGCTGCAAGAGAAACAAACAAACCAAAGGTCAATAAAAATTACCTTCTTGCCTAAGGGTTTCAATGGAATTCAAGCAAAGAAATAAAGCTCCACACTCCATGTCCCTTAAAAATTACAGACACAGAGTGTTAATATGCACCAAGGTAACTGGATTTTCCATTCCTAAATCCAACCATCTGTCTCGCATTACTTGCTTTTTTCTACAAAATGAAAAACCAAAAAAGTAAATGGGTATTGGAGCCTTAGTCTTTGGAGCAGACTGTCAGACTTTGGCCGTTAGACAGAAGTTACAGTAAGTGAAGTGAAGTCAGTTGTGCATGTAGCAAAGAGAATGAACAAAATGATTAGGCAAAAAACCCGGTTTCTTTCTTCAAGGGAGGGTCACTGAAAATGGATGGGCCACAATTTGCACTGTTGTACAGCTCACATCCTTCACTGAAATCAAAGGGGTTTCTCAGAGCTGGCCTCGGGAAAATGGTGCCCTGAATGAACTTGTATTTTGCCCCTCTCCTTCCCCACTAACTCCCCAAGTCAGCGGTGCTGCTGCAAACAGAGGCAGGTGGGCAGGGGTGTGGGGTGCCATCTGGCTGGGAGGCAAAGCAGCTTGGTGCACCAAGCAGGTGGGTGGGCAGGCACTGCTGCTGTCACACACGCTGACCAGCCTGGCTCCTTTGAAGCAATGGCTGGAGGTGTGGGGTAGGCTGCGCTGAGCACCACTCCTCCTGCCTAGGGCAGAGTGGAAAGAAGGGAGGGCTGCTGACACGGGCTGCTTGAACGTGTGTGTGGTGCACGGTGTCCCCCTGACCATGGCGTCCTCGGCAGTCACCCACCACTAAGGCTGGCTCTGGGTTTCGTGAGTATATTGGCCAGCAAAGAATTTGCCTTAGTGACTGCAGAACACTTAATTCTGGATTGTATGGGAGAATAGTATAGTGTTCTAACAGAAGTATAGCTTACACTCCTTTGCTTTTGCCCCAAGAGAGGAGTGAAAGACCAGAATGCTTTAAATACTAATTTTATAGGAAACTAAGGACTGATTACATGCACACACATGCATAAACATGTACATGCATATATAATATGAATGTAATAAGTAAGGCTAACCGCACTCTTTCTTGCATTAGTAGGTGCATCCTGAGCAGGTCTAGGGAGGTGATAATTACCCTTTATGCAGCATTGGGCAGGCCACAGTTGGAGTACTGTGTCCAGTTTTGGGCGCTGCATTTCAAGAGGGATGTGGATAACCTTGAGAGGGTTCAAAGAAGGGCCACTCATATGGTTGAGGGCCTGCGGGTAAGAACCTGTGAAGACAGACTGAGGGACCTGAATGTCTTCAGCCTCCACAAGAGAAGGCTGAGAGATGATCTTGTGGATGCGTACAAACTCATCATGGGGGTTCAGCAGAGAATAGGAGATACTCTGTTTACCAGGATGCCCCTCAGGGTTACTATGAATAATGGCCACAAATTAAAGGAGAGTAGATTTAGATTGGATATCAGAAAGAAATTCTTTACAGTGAGGGTTGCCAAAATATGGAATGGGCTTCCAAGGGACGTGGTGCTGTCCCCTACCTTGGAGGTGCTCAAGAAAAAATTAGACAGGCACCTAGGCTTAGCATGCTGTTTCTTTCTGTGGATCTTATTCTGAGGGTGCTGTCTTTCCCCATGTCCTGTATAGAAAGGCCAGGCACCTTCCTCAGGGTTATGATCTAATAAATGATATCACCTTTCCCAAGAGTTCTGCACATGTTTTGCTTGTAGAGCAACACAGCTAAAACCTGTATTCCTGAAACTAGAGCAGGGGTGGGCAAAATACGGCCCATGTGCCACATCCGGCCTACCAAGCACTTCCCTCCGGCCTGCAGAGCCCCTTCAAAACCCACGTAATGGTGGCTGCCTCTCTAAAAGCTTCCGGCGAAAACAGCCGCAGTACCTCAGGCTGTTTCCTTGGGTTCTGGTTGCGAGGCATGCAGCTGAAGTCAGCTCCTCACATGCCGCTCGGGACGGGACAAGCCTGGCTGGAGCAGCAGGGCTCAGCTGCACTTTCCCCCTGCCTGCACCAGTCAGTCCCAAGCAGCACACAGCTCCGCTGCCGCTTCTGCTGGCCAGTGCAGACCCTGCTGGGCCTGTCCTATTTGGAGCAGCGTGCAGCTGAAGCTGGCTTCCCACATGCTGCTGGGGATGGGAGGAGCCCAGCCGGGTCAGCACAGGCCAGCAGAAGCAGTGGCGGAGCCATGTGCGGCTCCGGACTGACTGGTGCAGGCAGAGGGAAAGTGCAGCTGAGCCCCTGCTGCTCCGGCTGGGCTTGTCCCATCCCAAGCAGCGCACGCCTCCGCTGTCGCTTCTGCTGGCCAGTGCAGACCCGGCCAGGCTCCTCCCGTCCCCAGCACCACGTGAGGAGCCGACTTCAGCTGCATGCCGCTTTTCCTAGCCAGTGCTGACCCGGCCAGGTCTGTCCCATCTGGAGCATCATGCAGCTGAAGCCGGCTTCCCCGGTGCTGCTGGGGATGGGGCGAGCCTGACTGGGTTGGCACCGGTCAGCAGAAGCATTGGCAGAGCCTCCTCCTTTTGGGACCAGCTGGCACAGGTAGGGGGAAAGTTCTGGGGGAGGTCTGATGCCCCTGAAACCCCACTGCTGGGGCAGGATGTTAGAGGGGTCACAACCCCTTGCTACCTGGTAAGTTGCACAAGGGGAGGGACTTCCAGTGGCAAAGGTCAGGGGTCAGGGGATGGGGCTTCTGGTAGCAAAGGTCAGGGGGCAGGGGGCGGGACGTCCGGTCCCAAGAAGGTGACCAGGGGGTGGAGCAGCTGAAGGGGCGGGGCTACCCATGCGGCCCTCAACAGCTCGCCAAAACTCATCAAGCGGCCCTCTGCCCAAAATAATTGCCCGCCCGTGAACTAGAGGAAGGAGGCACTTAAGTCCCTTTCAGGATCTAGACCTTTGCCTCCCTGTACTTCAGTTTCTTCATCTGAGTCTGAGATCAGTGGATGAAAAGTACAAGAACTAATTTGCAGGAGTATTAATTACACAATTAATTTTCACTTTGTACTACAACCTGGCATTCATCAAACTGAAAATATTACTTCTCTGTATTTTTAAGGAAGGTATTCCATGGGGTAAAGTTTTCCTCACATGTAACCATCCTACCACCAATAATATTTGTGTAATGCCTTCCACACAAGGGATTCTTAAAGTACAGCATAATCGCTTACAAATTAAATATGGTAGCATTTTACTGCCTACCTTTGAAATGCAACCGAGTCTGAGGCCGAACACAGCAATCACTCACCAGGGCAGAGCAGCACAACACAACCATTTGGTGCTGGTGCTGAGTATCATGTACAACTCCCGGGAGTAGTTACGAAGGCTGAATGTAGTTGCTCAAGTTTGAATTTGTCAAGGGCCCTGAAAATTAACACCCTTATTCCAGCAAAAAGCAGTAAAGAAGCTTAATGTCAAGAGTTCAGTTTCATGTCAGTGTAGAGCCAGCACATATTATTAGCAGACAGATTCAAGAGGAAAGATGCCACCTACTGAATCACGTTCAGTGTTTCTCAGGGTTTCGCTGTACCCCTTATTCCTTCAGATTCATTCCTCTTTAGGCTGGGAGGTCTGGCATGAATCATTGCTCGAGGTGATAAGGAGGTAGGCTCTGTTCCACCCCATCATCATTCTTGAGAATGACTCTCATTCTCTCTAGTAAGCAGTATACACAGCAGCCTCTAATTATATGAATTCTTGAAATTGCCTGTTTCAATCAGATGATCCTGCTAGAAATGCCAACTCTGTTTGTTTTGTTTCTTATTTAGAATATTTCCTTTTAATTAATATGTTTACAAACAATCTTGCTTATTTAATTGCTTCCAAAACAGGAAATTTAATCATGTGTACTTGTTTTATTCTTGAAGTACAGTCCTCTGGTAGCACATCTGACACACATCCTTGGCACAAGCCCATTTTGTCTCAAAGATTTTGGAATTATCCAGAAGTGTAGATAAAAACCACATTTTCAAATGAATAGAGGATCTTTTAGTAGTGTGTCCTAATGGGGGCATGGGGGGGAGAGGGGAGATCTCCTTAGATTTAATTTAATCAGAGATTTAGACTTGCACAGCATTTGACATGGTTATATAAAGGACTTGAAAAATGCAAAGCAAAGTTCTAAGTAAATGTCCTTTTTTTTTCTAAAGTAAATATATAGATTTATTGCCAGCACCTGAAAAACTGGCTTTTGCATGGAAGACAGGGCTCTATGTCAGTCTGTACTGCAAACCCCATGAACATGTGGCAGGAATTGTAGACACAAATATGTAATTCCTGGCCTGTAAATGATATCTGAACACAGTGTGGCTTTCCTACCCTGGAGGGACTTGAATGAGCCCATTTTATGTTCTAGACTTTGTGTATCTTGGCAAGTTATGCATGTCCTCTGTACCGAGCTGAGTGCTGATGTTACAAGAAGTGAACTGAGGAGAAAGAGATATGTGTATAAACTGAGAATCCTCATCCATAGGATTTGCATTTTAGCAAAAAGGTGCACTGTGAATGTTTTCATAAGGCTGGACTCTTATCCAAGGAGTAGCACCTCAGTCTCCAAACTTTCTCGCTGAATTCTCTGCTGTAATTTGTGCAGTAACTAGTGCTGTTTAATGAGAACAGACTATAAGAATATGACCCATTGTATTTGGCCTCAGTACCTTCAAATCAATATGACCAGTGATATTTCCTGGAATAGTAAAGTTTTGGGCAATGTGCCATGTTTTGGCAAGGTGGAAGAATTCCTGTAAGAAAAGAACCACAATGCACAGAAAAGTGTCATTAGAAAATGTTTTCAATGCATTACTCACACCAGCACTTGAACTGTGATTACAGTTAAAAAATATGTTTCCAATGAAAATGGGCTGACCTGAAGTGCTTCCAGAAACCACATTGGGGTCACGTATTACATCAACTCAGTCTGCACTGTCCAACCTAGTGATGTGATCCTCCCAGTCTTTTGGAATGATACCACCCAGTGTTTGAACCACAACTGAGCCAATATACATATGTGGCTTATCCAGAGCCATAGGGAGGGGTGAATCTGTTCAAAGAAAAAAAGAGGCCCAAATCTCAGCATGTTCCCCAAAAGAAATAAAAGGTAACACATGAAGGTCTGGGAACATATGGCAGCATTTTTGTACCAAATATTATTCCATTGTTTTCCCTGTTCAAATTGTTCCCTTTCCCTTTTCAATTAAACCCCAGTATGAGGATGACAGTTCTTTTCTGTGCCTCCCATTCATTTCCTTGTTCCACATGTCTTCACTGTTAACTCAAACAACCACATCTATATTTGCTGATGGAACAAGAAAATCAAATTTGCCAAATTTATAACCCAGTTAGGAATGATGGAAAAAATAAAGAATCTTTGAGTTTTCAAGTCTGGACTCCATGTTAGTTGGTTCCCCAGGGAGTCCTGGTATCAGGGCCAGTATTTGGACTGTAAACTCTTTAGAGCAGAGGTCATTTTGTTGTTCTTTGTTTGTACCATGCCTAAAGCAATGAGGCTTTGCTCCGTGGCTAGGGATTCAAGGTGCAGTGGCAATACAAATAATAGTAAGGCTCTTATTTTGAGGGCTGGGAAATCCTGGAGCATGTGAGATGGAAAACTCATGTGTAGCAGGTTACGTAGGTTTGCAGCCTTATGGGAACAGGAAGCTTTGCATTTTGGGGAACTGTAACCTTGAACGTAATATTTATTGTGTATTGATTTGGGCTTTTATTTTTGCATTTTCAGAGGAAACCATGAAGTTGCACAGTGGACCTCCTAAGAACGCATATATGGAACAGAGTTTCCAAGGCTTGAATCCAGTTTTAAATATCCCGGTCAGTGCAGGTCAAGTGGACCAGGCCAAAAAGAACGCAGCACTCTTAGGCGCCAAGCTGGAGAACTGGGTTGACACCTTGGCCAGCAGCATGTGGTCAGCAGTGGATATCTGTAGCACAGGCCCAACTTCCTGTCCTGTTATGCAGGCTTGCAGTCAGACAGCATGGAGCTCACTTAGCCCAGACCCCAAGTCCGAGCTTGGCCCCATGAAACCTGATGGGCGTCTGAGGTAGCACCTTTCTTTGGCACGGATTTTAAAAGGGAATTTAACCTGGCTTACCTACACCTCTGACTACAGGTTGTAAAACCTTGCTGAAACATTTTGTCTATTTGTTATCCCAATATAATTCTTAAACATCTGGCACAGTCTTTGGCATCCTTTCTCCTTCAGACCTGTCAGACTAAGCTTCAGTAATGCTGTAGCCTCTCCCCTGTATCTGTCCAGAGTCACAGCCTTACCTCGTTCAATTTGTACCCAAAAGGGCTCCAACTCCTCTACTGATTATGAATACGAACCTACTTAAATCGCGGTTTTGCAGTTTTCATGGAAAGCACAAAAAACTATAATCTCCACAGTTGCTGTGAAAAATGTCATTGGCTGTGATTTCCCAGGAAGTCAACTGAAAAAAAAAACCCTTAATAAACAGAGAATGCTGTCTCCCCAATGGGAGCCAGTGGTCCTCAGTGGCACTGTGGGCTGGCCTCGCAGCCTGCCCGGGAGGGTTAGGCACCAGCTGGCGGGGTGGCACAAAGGGCAGCAACCACAATGGCAGATGCCTCTTTGTGCCTCTGCCAGTCAGTGTCAAGGAGCGGGGCCACATGAAGGTCAGTCAGCAGTCAAGATGGCAGCTCTCCCCTTGTTCCTCCTCCCCCTGGGGCCTCTCCACCAATCAGCGCCAAGGGGCGAGGCCACTACAAAACAACTGTGAAATTGGCTCTTCAGGCCAAACCGCACAAGTTGCTTTCTCTCACCGCGAGTTAGGTAGGTCCCTAGTTATGAAATGGTAACATAGCACCTCTGGGATCAGGGGAGGCCAAAAGGAGGCACTGCAGAAAAATGTTCCAGGAGCAAAATAAATACGTATATTTTGACTGTTTCATAGATGTTAGTTATTTGGCTAGCATGAAGAACTCTGCACACTAAGAACTGTGTGTATGTGTGTATGTACACACACACACGCACGCACACACACATACAGAGATATGCATACGTGTGTGTATGTGTATAAGTTTATACATATATAAATATATACATACACACACACATATTACAAGATAATTATATGTATAATACATAATATATATAATATACGTATACAGTATATATTTATTTTCTCCAAAAACTGCTCTGCCTTCCAAAATGTAGAAAACTAGAGGTACACCCCGACGAGAGTTTTTATCATTGTAAAAAATAGCCTTGATTCACTACTCTGCTATTCCGCTTTTTTGCCAGCATGAGTGACATCATCCTGAGACCCAGTCTAGCAGTGGTGAATCGGGCTCCTTCTCTCCTCACAGTGGGGAAAAAATTCTCAAGCCAGAACAAAGTGAACATTATGGCTGCTTGCAGACATGGAAAAAGAAAAACGGTGCTTTACTTTAAACTTGACACACTCCTGCGCCAAGCCAGCGCATGCCCGGTAGAGGCAGTGCATTAGTTGCACCCTGCTTTCCCAATGTCTGTGTAGACTGGTTGCTTTAGTGGGTCTTTTTTGGTGCTTTTATCTAATAGCTGATTGAATCAGCTTGAGCTAAAAGTGCCAAAAAGCCCCGCTAAAGTACCCAATCTATACAGACGCTGCAGAGCCAAGTCAAACTAATGGGCTGCTGCTTCTGGTAAAACGTGGTGGTTTTTTTCCCCACACACACATCTTTCACCTTTTATTGCTAATGTGATCAGACTTCACAATATCTGGGCACCACTTGCATTATTTATAACAAATATTCCCACACCCAAGCATGGGTTTCTGCCACTTCAGAAGTTTGCATTTTAAAAAGCCTACATTCAAAGTATTTGCATGTGCAAATTCCTTGAATATCAGGTGGTTTGTGCAAGAGGATAGTCTGTGAGAAATTAGGGTTCAAACTGTAATACCCCTACTCACACTGAGTGGCACCATTTTTTTCCTCCTATTAATAGACCTTGCTGTGTTAAGTGGAGCTATTCAGTCTGTAAACAAGGCAGAATCTGACCTTTCTTTAATAATTTAGGTTTGGAAACTTTTCCATTGATTTCAGTGGAAGAAGGATTGGAGCCTAACTATGCGGCAAGCTGATTCTGATCTAATTTAAGTAATGCCTAACAAGTCTAACACTAATTGCCTCCCTTGGTTCCAGACCTGCCAGGGTTCATGAAGGATAGTTCTAAGATTGCAGAGTTCATCTGGAAGGTTGTAGTGAATGAGACATGGAGATTTTCTGCTAAAGCCCTGAATTGAACATGGAGAGCAATGCTGTGCCTCAGTTTTCCTTTTATATTACTGACAAGCATTACCCTTGTTTGTGTTCCATTATTTACTTTCCAGCAGGCTCCAGGTGTTTTAAACATGGATGTGATACATCGTTTGAATCTGAGTTTTCAACAGTGGTGGTGGGGGGGATACCCATTTAATTTCTAAGGACTTTAAAAAATATTTTATATGCAAATTCACTCTGACAAACTTTACATAAAACATGCACTTTTTTGTAGTCTTTGGAGTGCACCATACTGAGAAACTTCAAGGAGCCTTTTAATTATAAATTGCCCTATTAATATAATAAAGGAAGGTGTCTGTTTACCCTTCTGTGTGCACATATAACTTTCATTACTGCTAATGAGAGTTAAGCTTCCACATCGGGGGGGGGGGGCAGGAACAAACCCTCAAATCTTTTCATAACCACATATCACAAAAAAGGTTGAACTCCCTTTTAAGTAAGGATGGCAAAATGACCATAAAACAGACTTCCCAGTAGCTTGTGATATTTCTCATAGTAGTATTGGTTTAAAGCTACTGCAGTTTGCTTTGGACTTGAAATTGCAGTGTCAGCTGTGCTGGCTTTAAGGTGGAACATTTACATGTTTATCTGGCACGAGGATGGATGCATGGAAGGAACGTTTTAGGTATTTATTATTTATGTTTTAGTCAATGACTAATTAGTAGGTGCTGCTTTTGCAGCTTGAAGATTATGTTATCTTACTAACTAAAGCTGCCTTTATTAAGAAAAGGCCTTCCCCCCCGCCCATGCCTCTCATCTCTCTTTCTTCCTTCCTGATTTTGACAGTCATGAAGCTGTAGTTTTAGGAAAGCTTGTAGCCATTATAGCTGGTTGGAAAGTTTCTGTCAAAGCACTGTCCCTGCTTTTCAGCTGGCTCTAGTGGTGAGTTTGTTTTTAAATCAGTGTTGCCAACAGGTTTATATCATAGAAACACAATGTTATTTCTCATTCAGTATTTTTTCTAATACTCGTTTTTATCGAACATGCCATCATGAAGGTCAGACTTGCTGGGGGAGTCCAGTCCTCTCTGTGAGCTCTTGGGGCTTAGCTACACTGACCAAATAGGGCTACCATGGTTAAAGCCCTGTAGATTGAATGAAAAAATATCACAATTGCTTATGTGTTAGGCAATAACTAAAAAGATTTCATTCATTTTCCTAGTCTTTGGATCATTCCAGTTAAATCTGCTGTTGAATTCATTAAATCCAGTCTGTCATGTGTGGGGAGGGATGTGAGTGTGGGGGGGGGGTGTACATGTGCATGCACACACACAAATAACCTGGTTTATAAATTTGATACCTTTTTAAATATTAGGAAAGAACATTTTTAAGGGTTTTGTTGGGAAGTTCACTATTAAATTTGTCAGGCCAAAGTTGGCAACAGTCCAGTCTCTCTTACAGTTAGAATGGTAGCCACCATTTTTATCGCTTAAAATGTAAGGTTCAAATGACTTAGTTTTAGTTCCTGTTTTGCAATTCAAAAAAGTCAAACTATTGCTGATATAGCTATATACATTTCTATGCTTTATCTATATAGATTCTATGTTATGTTGTAAACATCTCAAAAGAAATATTTTATACCATTTTATTTTCTAAATGGCAAAAAGAGCCTATAAATCTAAATACCATAGCCAGCTAGTAACACCAGTGCTGCTATTAAAATACTAGATGGTAACATGAATAGGTCAAATCCTGCAGTCCTTTCTCAGGAAAAACTTGTATGATTCTGAGTAAGGATTTCAGTATGAAACCCAGCATAAGTAAAAAGCAGCATATGTTTAAAAGTATCAGAGAATGAACTTCTCTGTTTTCAGCATCCTTGGAGATGGGCATCAAGTTTGGATCCAGTGGACCATTTCCTATCATAGCTACTAATCTGAAGATACATAATATATATTGGACAATATGACTTAATTGTTATGTCTTGTAGTTATGACATTACATTATGGAAAGCAAGACTGTCTCCATTAGGGATCAGAACGTGCCCCAGAACTATTGCTAAGATAGCACCATGCTTAGTGGCTTGTCTGGCTTGAAAATAGCAGGCACCCAATGTCTATGATGAACCTCTGTCTTTTTAGAAAAGAATAACTCCACAGATGTTACATCCGGTAAAAAGGAGAATTCAAAGCAGGGGCCCAGAGTTCATATGAAATAAAAAAGTCATATATGTTTCCATTTGAGCATGCCAGTATTATTTTCAGAGCATGCTGGCTAGTGAGATTTTATGAACAAGACTCCATTTGAAAGCCAGCTGTGACCAAATGCCTTCTGTGGGAAAAGAGTATATTTCCATTTGCACATATTTGCCCTCTATGTGTAATGCTGTACTCATTTAAACTCCATGCCCATGCTGCTAGATAGCCATGTGAAACTTCTAAGATCAACTGGCCTTATTCGGGCAGAAAAGAAATGTGGCAGAACATAGGGTGTCTGCATACATTTTTTTAAAAGGAATTAAATCCAAAGTCAGTGATATGCAAACCTGTTTATATGGTAATATTAAGCCCTGGAGCTAACAGAAATTAGCTGAAATGACAGCTTATTTTGTAGATGTGAACAAAATCTTTCTCTATGTAGTCTGACTGGACATGGAGTAAAGATATTTATATTTTAGGTTTCTGATATTTGAAGTTTTTTAGAATTAAAATTGTGTCTTCATAGTTGTGCTGTGAAGGGCAAAGGGGATGGAGTATATTAACAGTTCTTTCATAGTGGCAAGTATTTCAACAAGAACTATACATCTGTATTGCTATTGCTAGGCCTAAAAATATAGGAGTGCCAATTAGTATGTTATAGATTGACTTTCCTAGATACAGGCTTTAATGCAGAATGTCTGGCAAATGCGACTCCTTAATGGCATATTAATGGTGAACTTGCAGCACCTTCAAAAGGATAAGCTCATGAGTATTCAACTTCCATCCATCTCTCATAAATCTTGTGGTTGGTACCAAAAAAGTCAAAATCACTCTTGTTGATTGTTATAGGAAGCAGGACACTGAGTCAGACAAAGAACTGAGAAAATCCAAAGCTGGTATAAGGAGGTAATAAAGGATAAAAGAAAGGCTGAGTCGTTAGCTTGAGACAAAACTGTATTTCTTTATTGCAGCAAAGGGGATGGTAGCTTCATGTTCTCGTACACCCAAGCTCAGGAGCCTGAGGATGCCAAATCTCAGTTTTGACCTCCCAGCTTTTTATTCTGTTTGGAAAGTATTGACTAACTTCCTGTTGATTTCAGAGGCACCGAAGCTAAATCATGCTCTGTCATTTAGAGGGGAAATAGAGAACTGCCAGCTTGGCTCCCTGACTTCCCTAATGCTTCCTAATTCCCTCTGCTTAGAAGCAACAGCGTGAATAAATTCTGTCTTTCCCAGAATGCCCAAACTGCAAATAATTGATCAAACTAAGCGGTGGCCTAATGCCCCTGTTTTCTGTTGAGAAAGGAAGTGATGTGCCCACCTCATAAGACCAGAGTCCATAACGCTCTTTGAAAAACTTGACTGTAAGTGAGAAGGGTTGCTTTTGAAAGTCTACTCAGTGCTAAAGGATATAAAAAAGGACCTTCTGAAGGTGCTGGCAATTGGACTATCTTCTCCCATGCTCAGATATGTGGGTGTTCAGCATGTTCAGTAATAGATTAGTGTAGTTTATCAACAAAAAAGGCAACCTATCCAAAAATGGTTTGCAGTGGCTCCTTGTTCTTATTTGGCACTGGAAAGCCAACATTGGAAAGAATACTTCTATCTCAGCCATGCTACACAATGATCCCTCCACAGTGGGGGAGAGTAGGTCTCATGCCTGCTTCTAGCCAGAAAGGAGCTACACTGCAGTGATGGGGTGGGGGAGCAATGTGTTATTTCCACACTGGAAGGAAGGCCTGTGGGCCATCACAGTGGATGGAGAGAGCAATGGGTGGAGAGAACAACGTAGGAGAAACTCTGCAAAGGGTCTTCTCCCCTTTAGGTCACACTTGCAGGTTTTGTTAAAACACAGCCCTTTTTTCTTTGTATGGTAGGGCAGTCCGAAACATCTCTTTGCTGTAGCATATTCAAAGTAAATAATAATTAGGTTGCATAACAGTCTCTTGGAAGGTGCAGAGTACAAAGGCTATGTGATTAGGGAGTCTTGAATGGTTAATTGCACACTTACACCCTGTTGTAGACATTCAGCACAACAGGTCTGAGTTCCCTCTGACATCGCTTTCCGCTAGTTCAGCTTCCTTGATGTCAGCAGACTCCTGTTTCAGAACTGGCGCAAATGAGAGGGTCATCAGGCCCAAAGCCATTGGGGCGAAGGCAAAAAGCAGTGATATTGCATGTTATCTGACCCAAGGGCCAGGGTAGCATTTAGGCTGTTTTCAGTTACCTATGGTGGGTTTTTTTCTAGTGATGAATTATGATTCTCTAATTCTGCAGGGTGCCCCCCTTCTTTTTCTCTTTTATGCTAATAGTAGTATATGGATCACTCTTTGCTGTTTGCTTCTGCCTCAGTTACCTTCTTTTGCCCATGGGTGCTACCACAGCTGCTACCTCACTTTATCTGCAAACACGTTTACCTGCCAACAACAACAACAACAAAGGTACCAGAAATCTCCTTGAGCTGAATGTACAGTCTATGCAAATTCTCTCTGTTTTGTTAAAACTCATAAGTATTACTTGTTACCTTGCCAAATAAACAGCAAGATACTGTACAGGTGCCTCTGATAACAGAGTAACATTTTTAGGCGCGGTTCATTGCGCTGCAGTTGTATATTGTAATGACTGACTTGTCTTTGGATCTGTTGTAATTAATACTCTTGAATGAGAAGATAGTAATCTCTCGTGTTCAAGGAGCACCTTCAGTTTGCTGGGAATGTTGTGGAGGAAGATGGCGACTGCGTTTTACTCTATTTTTCATGTTTGTTTTAAGAAGACGACACAGGCCTAGCGATCAAAAAAGGTATTGTTTCAGATTTTTCCAGTGTGTTACCCCATAAAAAAGCCTTACTTTCATCCTTTCTTTCAATGTGGCCTTAAACAGTATTAGAAAGTTAGATGCTACATGTGCGTGCGTCTCTCTCTCTGTTTGCTGTAAGTGGAATAAAAGGCACCTTGAAATTTCTGTTACAACTCTGAGCTGTGTAGCTGTCAGCTTATGCTTCACAAATAAAATTGAAATTGCTTACAAATGCAGTCTTTAAGGGGAAAAGATGACCTTGCCTTTGGGGAAAAGGAAGGCTTGAGCTCTCTTCTAACCTGAGCAAATAATGCAAGTTCTCTTCTGCAACTTACTTCTGGTGAAGACAGTTGACTTAATTACTTACAGGTACGACTTCCCTGTGTAATGATTTTCTGTTTGTCTGCAAGGATAGATTCTGGCCTTGGTTATGCCAATCTGGAGTCACTCCTCTTATTCCAATGGGACTTCAGAGTAGTTCCTCCCAGATTTACATTGCTGTAGCAGAGATGAGAATCTGCTCTGGAATCTTTCTGCACTTCACTAGAAGTTAAATAAGAACTGTTGAGATTCAGGCCAGATTTTAAAAGGTATTTAAGCACCAGGTTATTAGGATCTTCAATGCCTTTAAAAACCTGCCCCTTAGAGCTTGATCCAAAGCCCACTGAAGTGCATAAAAACTGTCTTCAGTGGACTTCTGATCTGTGCTATGCACATTTTTCTTTGCTCTTCTTGCATCTTTGGCAATGGGAACTATAGCAATTCAATAGAGCCAATATTCCCGGCAGGCTGGCAGTGCTTTTGAGGAACCTATGTTCTATCTTGTTTCTCTGTCCTGAGGCTGCTACAACCCAAAGACAATTGAAAAGGGTTTACATAGAAAAAATGGTTTGTGACACAAAAATAGTTTAATTTGAGTTAATGAAATTATCTCTCTAACCTTGTTTTTATGTTTGTGTTGAGTTGATTGGATTTTTGTATTGGTTAACCCACTCCATAATAAGTTATTCCTGTTCCCTCATTTTCAGAGACTGGCGGTAATATAGTTTTAAGAAATAACTATTTTGTTATAGATCATAATATGCATAAAACTGTACAGAAATATTTTGTAAGCTATTGATTAAGGAATAAAAACATGTATATACAGTAAAGTTTTAAAAAATTGGGAATTCAAATGGCACACACTGAAAGATGTAGATATTTTGCTATTTATTTAAAGGAGTATTTTATGAGGTATTAAAATGTCTTAAATTGACTGGTAATCACAGTTCAAAAGTCAGAATGCTTTTCTTGTAGTAGAATGTGATTTTCAGCAATTATTGCACTACCCATTTTTGCACCCTTTTTGTCTTTCATTTAGCAGAAAAACAATGTGCCTTAGCTGTATTCCTTGTCTATGGGAGTTTGGGTTTTTGTCTGAAAAAGCAAATTTTTTTGCAGAACAAGAAATGGATGTATTGAATACTGTATTATACCAAAAACGCTGCGGTTGTATATACATGCTTTCTGTCCTACTGTGTTTTCAGATGCAGAATTTTAAAATTAAAAAAAAAGTCTGTCTTTAGTAATGGCTGTGTGACTGACTCTGACTTTTCATCTTAATCTAATTGACGACTTTTTCAAAAAGGAAGATATGAGCTGGTGGCATTTAGTAGGAAGCGGGGACCCCAAGTTCTAATCTTGCTGCTAAAGATAATTCTCTTGCTGGCAAATAACAGGTTACTCTGTGCTCAGTTTCCAAGCCTCACCAACTATGGATAATGCAGCTAAGTTCACAGGTGTGCTTTTGAGCTCATTTCATATTTATAAAGGACTGAAGATGTAAAAAGCTATGACCCATTTACTGGCATGTGGCCCTTACTCAAGTTATAGGGAGTAAGGATCACTCACAAAAGGATTTTCAAAATCCAGTTAAACATAACGTAGGATGTTAATTCCAACCCATCATGAAAATCCACCAGGCAACATCAGTGTTTAGAGAAAGGTGAAAAGGACTCTTCTGAATACAAAACATTATTTCTAGTTCTGTTTCTATGATTTCCACGAGATATGCATGATAGCTCCAGAGACCGAAGCTTCCCTGCTTTCACTTTCAGAGAACTCCCAGAACAAGATCTCTTGTGTAAGGCTATTTTTTCTCTCGATTATGCACAGATGTTTGAGGATGGGAGTGCAGGAACAAAGAATATTTAGACCCACTATGCAGGCCCTTTCCAAGGTGCACACTCAACTCCGGTGTCTTCCACTAAGTTGTCATCATAATGAGTGTTTTGCTTTGTTTCTTGATGCAGTCTCCTGCTACATAGTTACCTGTACAGGGTATCCCTGTAGGCCTTGCAGTCTTTTGGTGCCATCGGTAACCTGTGTGGCTTTCTCCTATACCAACAAGCAACATAGCAAGTTCTGTCAGCAGTCAGAAGTGACTTAGATCTTGTGATTATTTTCCACCTGCTCTGCAGGAATTCCACTTGTTGGCACTTGTGTGTGACAATGTCTGTTTTTAAAAATAGGAGGAAATACAGTCCTGGCACAGAAGACAGACTTGCTACAAAAAAAGATCATCCTTGCAGCTTTATTTAGACTCTCTCCAAACATATCATTGTCCTCCTCTTAGAACGAGGACCTTGATCAACCAGGTTCTTAAGTACTTTAATTGCACCCAATAGCAAGAGTGAATAACATTTGAGGAGGTGTACAAAGCCCGTTGTTATCGAATGATCCATCTGAGCTGTCTACAAAGCCATGCCAACAGAGAGCTATGTTTACAGCTATGCATATGCTGTACTTCTGGTAGAGATCTTATCATTAAAATTTGCATCTACCATGCCTAATCTGTCTTAATCCAAATACATATTTAAATAAAACAAAACCTGGCTAATTCTTACTAATGACTAGGGGACTCGTTGCAAATCATTAAATTCTGTCAAGCAGAGTTTACAAGAAGCAAACAACTGCAACAGAAAAAAGGGTGTTTTGTTCTTCTCTTTTGTCAATGGTAGCTTAATTTTAATGCTCTCTGTGTGACACTTCATCTATTAATAAAGTACCATAGCATATTTTCTAAAAAAAATGAATTGTGACTAATCTCAGGCCTCCATACCATGTGGTGTTCCTACTCTTTGGTGGGAAGACTTCATGTATGCAAATATATTAGATTTGTACGGCACTACTGTATTAAGAACACAATAGCAATTTTTCAGTCATTCTGCAGGAGACAGAATTCTGGGCTGCAGTACAGAATCGTAACCAGCTTTTCAAGGCCTTCTACTGCCTCTATGGGAGGCTTTTGGGAACAAGCCCAAACTGACTTCAGTGACCCTGACACATGGCTGTCAGAAGAGATGGAACTGAGATATAAAATCTGGACTCAATTGTCTCAAAGTTCAGGAGTGTTCGAATCTGGAGGTCAGGGTCAGCTTAGATAGATCATACTTCAAATACCAATCTGCATCTGCCATCAGTATCCAAACAGACGTACGCTATGTTCTGCCTAGTTAAAGTCAAACAGTGTGGTTCTACTTGTGGTCCCTAACTTGGTTCAGGACCAGGGTAGGAATTTCCTCAGCTGTGGAACTTGGATCCTAATTTTGTTTACAGACGGCATTAATATGACTCAGTAAGAGAGATCTTCCTTTTTCCCTCTTCTTGGCTTATCAATTAAAGCATGTCTGGTCTAAATGTAAATTTTAGTTGTGCCCCAATGACCATCTAATCTTGGGGAAGCATTTGGAGTCAGCACAGTTCATATGAAATTGGAAAGAGAAATACCTGCAAAGGCCTTCAGAATGATGTGACAGTGTGGTCTGTGTTGCACATTTATTCAGTTTGTCAGGATCAAATGTTAAGATATTTGAAATGCAGCAGGACACAGTTACAGGACTCAATTTCCTAAAAGTTTGTGCTCACCTGGTAAAAAAAATTATGGGTAACTTTGGTTCCCCTAGGATCTTAAGACTCTGAAGCAGGCATCTGGGCCTAATGTTTCAGCAGCCCCTGAGATTGTACTATTACCATATGCAACAAAGGAATATGTGGCCTATCTATGTAACTGTGGCCTTCTCAGCCTTGTGTTTTATAGTATGATATAAATAGGTAGGATTGAGTTAAAAGCATGGAGGATCAATATGGCAGTTACCATCAAGATGTTCAAGATGTAACAGGCCATTTGTTTGCTTCCACATGAGTACGGTGGTCTGGGCCCATTACAGAAACAGTTGCCAAAAGTTCAGTTATGTCGTTACGGAAGATGTCAGCCATAGGACTTTGGAAAGAACCATAGAACTCTTCTTGGGATCAGTAACGCTGGTTGCTTCAGTAAGAGTGTCATAGTATGACCAAAGCAGTAGAAGTGAGGATTGCTGATTCATCCATACAGTGGAGAACAGAGAGAAACAAGGACTCCATGCTGAAGCTTGGGAAACTGAGTCACAGCAAGGAAAAGTGATGTATTCAAGGTCATACACCAGTCAAGGGATAGAACATAAATCTATTGTTTCTACTGTAATACCTTAAACAGTGCCCATTCTGCCTCCCATGATTCAGGAAAGTAAGATTTGATTCCTGACCTTTGCTTCGACTGCCTGTTCCTCTTGCCCTGTAAGAATAAGAGCTTCTCCTCACATTTGTTTCAAGGTCAGGACCAATTTGGTCACTAAAACTGTTCATTTCCTCTGTCTTTAGATGCGTGTCTCACTACAACTGAAAGAGCCAGATGGAGGTTCTCATCTCCCAACTTTAATTTGTCTTTCCTTAGAAATAATACATGATGACAGCAGGGTGTTAGCACCTGAAATGGCTGACAACCAATGGCTGCCTGAAAGAAATCAAACTATCTAAATAATAGCAAAAAGTAAAAGCAAAACAGTTGGTACCATACACAGATTTCTATGACAAAGTTATGCAGTGATCTGTGATTTATCCTAGAGCAGGTAATATAATGCATGGGGGTGGAGTGTAGCAGACATCTCCCCCACAGACCTTTTGTGGAAGGAAGCTAGGGTTGTTATAAGACAAGAATACAGTCTCCCAGGTCACACATCATCTGAAAGGGGCCAGGGATAAGCCAATGCCATTATTTCCCTTGTCCCCTCCACACACCACACTTTACACTAATCAGAGAAGTTGGGAGGTACCATTCAAAGAGGCAGACCCCATTCCTACACTCTGAAGAGCTCTGTCAGGGATTGTTGCTATGAAAGCAATGTGTCATTTGCAGTTTTGCCCAGTCTTTGTAACAGGTAATTCTCATTATGGCCTCAACTTTCCTTGTGCAGTTTAATGTTCAGGGTTCTCAAAATTCAACTGCCACAGCTTAATGGGGGAGAAATTCTCATTGCAAGCAATAATCCTATTAGTTTGTATGCACTACTGAATAGCAGACCAATCCTGCAAACCTATATTCATGAGTAATCTTTATTCACCTGAACAGTTCCATTAAAGTCAACGGCATGATTTGAGAGAGTAAGAGTTACTTGCATAAGTAAAGTTTGCTGTGCCAGGACCTATGACTGTACAAATTTAATAATAAAAGCAGCAATCCCAACTATTTCAACGCACATGGGAACTGATTAATTAACAAGGAATAAAGTGACTCTTACAGCCCTGCACACAGCAACACAGGGCTATTCAATACCCTGCAAAATTGATTTCTCAGGCCTTGCCTGGCCTGACACAATATCCTTAAAGCAGTTTCAAAGCAAGTCACCAGGCTGAATAGTAATAGTTACCATAGTATAACTATACTTCCTGGGACTGGAGCGCATGGCAGTACTTAAGAAGATAGATTGGCTAGGACCACACAGACCCAGCCTATTAAAAGAGTTTTCCCAAAGCTGTAATTATATTCAACAATTCCAAGTCCACAAGCTTTGCAGAAAGATAATGCGTCCAAAAACTAGCTTTATCACTGCAAAGGAATTATGCCTCTCTTCATTTTTTCCCCTTAATTAAAGCCATTTTATTGACATACTGTATTTACAATGTCTGGTTCATATTTTTTGGCAAATACTGGGTTATAATACGCAAACCCATACTTTTGCAAAGAAAAATCACTTCCCTTTGTGATATGTTCAGTCTGTAGGTTGGGCTTTCATTTTGTTTTACTTTAAAGGAAGTCTGAATGAATGTACCTCCACTAGAATGCTTCTATAAGTGACTCCCCTCAATGATGCAATTAGATGTCCATCAGAAAAATGGAGCTTTCTGATTTTGCAAATGCCTGATTACATAAGTACTGCTTATTCAAATAATTCCACTGAAGTCAGTAGACATGGGCATCATATTGAGATTGCAACATGAAGTGTCATTAATTTTCACATACAAGGAAGAGCAGAAACAAGTCAGGAACTCTATATAATTATTAAGATTAAGGGCTGAAGAAGATCCCATTAAGAAATATGATTTTTTTTGTTTGTTTGCTAAGTTCCAACAGCAAATAAATATTATTTCATAAAATCCACCCCTAAGAGCAAGGCAACAAAAATCCTATACAAGATCTGGACCTGGGCTGAGATGTTAATCTCAAGCACACCAAGACCTAGCTGAGCTGGTGGACTGCTTCTAGACTGACTGACATCTTCCAAGATGGAGCAAGTTGCCTTGGCTGGTGACAGCTATCTAGTCCCTTAGCTCCACCCCTTTTTGTCTTAGCCAGTCAGCCCCCTTGGCCTCCATAAAGCTTCAGAGGGGATCAGGCAAGCCCACACTCTAGCACTACTTCCTTACTAATAGTAGGTGGTGCTACATTAAATTATAAATAGCAGCTCTTTCAAATTTTTCCATATCTTTCAGAACAAGCTCCAACAGTCTGTAACAACTAGCTGCAGAGACACCTGTAAATTGTCCCAGGTCTACTGGTTTAAGGTAAGTACAGTTGGAGAAAGGCCAGGACAAGCCATCTTCCCGGGAGACATTATGTGTAACTCAGTAACTGACCTACTAAATTATCCCTGTCATTGGATCCACCCTTGGGTTTCTATATTCTCTGCAAGGGCTTCCTCCCTGGGAAAGCATGGCCCAAGCCATTGCTCTTCAATAGAAGCAACTTTTAGGCTCAACCCCAGAAGGTGCCAAGGGGTGAAAGCTCTTGTGTTCAGTCATCACTCAGAGCACACATGGAAAGCAGCAGACTTTTGTTAAGCTTCTTCACTTTGGGTTCGTGAACAGCATGGCTTAATGGCCAGAATGGGGGTTCTCCATGCTTCCCAGGTGACACTCAAAACTTTGCCTGGGAGCTTATGGGCAAAGGATTGCGGGATGTGTCATCTTTGTACGCCTGATCTGAGGCAAGCAAAATTGTATTTGCATATTGGCTATGTTTATTGTTGGGGGTCAGGGGTTCCCCCAAAAGCAGTTCTGGAAATGTTCTTCTGGTAACATTTGAACGGTTTTGTTTCACTGTCCATTAATGGATGAGATTGTGTTCCTACATCAGCATTTTTGTGATGTTGTGTGGCTATTTATAATAGTGTATACTCCAGCAGGGGTGGGAGGCAAAGTCAGGCCCATGGGCCAGATTTGGGCCACAGCAGACTCCACTTCCCAGCAGCCCCTTTCCCATGGGATCAGTGGATCGCAGCTCTGCCCTGGCTCTGAACCATGCTGTCTGCCACAAAATCCCAACCCTGGCCCTGGAGCAGCTCCCTGCCCAGCCATGCGCTCTGCCAGCACTGCTTGGGCTGATCTTCCTGGAAACCTCGGCCCTGCCGCTCCTGGGGTCTCCTTGGGAACTGGCTGCAGTGACGTGGGAAGGGGCTATTGGGAAATGGAGTCCAGCTGCCAGCCAGATTCACCATTTTGCCCACCCCTAGTATACTCCCTGTCCACTCAAGGATTGAGGTATGGCATTGGAGCCTGAAAAGCAATCCTGTTTGACTCATTACAGCATTGGCTCTATTTCAAAGCACTCTTGCAGCTAGTCCATCATGTCACAGGAATGGTAGCTTAGCAGCTAGTTTGGAAGGCCATGTTCTGCCACTGATCCATAGTGAGATTATGGAGAAGTCACTTAATCTTTTTGTAGCAGGGCACTAAGGTGCCTGATACCTGGAAGGCAGCAGTAGGGGCTCAGGTGCTGGTTGCTCGGGGCAACCAGGAGGAGCTAAGGGCCCACACCTGGTGAGTCAGCTGACTGGAAGGGGCCGGGCTGACTACTGTAAGACCCAGATTGGAGGCAGTGAGTGCTCTCTCTCTCAACTGGCACCCAAGAGAGAAGGAGCTCTGCCGGAGCAAGCAGAGTAGAGAAGCCTGGTGGCATGGGCAGCTTCTGTTTGCGGATACCAGGTGGAGAATTCCCTGGTAGGGATTTGAATGATGGTTAGCCAGGTGGCTTAGATTTTATGTTATAGCCCAGGGGCTTGAGTTTTCTGTTTGTAGTTTTATAACACCGGAGGACCGGGTGAGGCTATTAGGGGTTGGAGGAGGCCTCATAGGGCCTCCATGGTAGTGTGGGGACCCTGGTGCCAGAGAGGGCACAACATTCGGGGGTGCACTGACCCCAGCCCTGAGAAGGGGAGCAGAGGATTGGGAGGGGGCCAGGCAAGGCCGAGGCCACCTGAGCCCTAAGGCGAGAAGCCCCAGAGCGGGGACAAGCCAGAGACCGCCAGGGAGGGCGCAGGCTGTGAGACAAGCCAGAGAGCGCCGGGGGGGCGCAGGTTGCGAGACAAGCCAGAGAGTGTCCGTGCGGCGCGGAAAGGGAAATCGACCAAACAACGTCCGGTACATCTGCGAGGCTTGGGGTGTGGTACAGGGGTGGTTGGAGCCATAAGGCTGGGGTGCACCGAGTCACCCAAGATAGAACAAAGACTGAGATACATCAGGGCACAGTGTCAGAGAGGACTAAGGGCAGCCTCCCATATACATTGTTGACATCAAAGACGTGGCAGGCGAGATGCGAGGGTGCTTTTATTATCACATTGGCACGGTAGGGGGCGCTAGGGGAGTTCACAGCCACCCCTAGGACCCTGTGCTGTCGCACTGTTCATGCCTCATTTTACTCATTTGTAAAATGGTTGCTTAAATACCCAACCAGGAGAGTGTGGGGTAAGGGGTGATAAGCTTTGTTACTATTGGTTCAGCAGTTGAAGATCGTCTGATGAAAGGTTCTGTGGATATGCAAAATATCATACTGAATTTATTCATTACCTTGAAAATTGTATAAGAAATTCCTCTTTAACAAACCCTATGTTTTAAACGCACTTCCTCTCTAAATTTCTCTGTCGGGATTTCCAGTGCAGTCTCTGGATTTTAGACGCATCTTGGTTTTGGACACTTACCAATTTTATTATAATCTATATGTTGTGTATCTAAATCCCTAAATCCCCTAGACAGCTTTGAGAAATGAAACTGCTTATAATTATGAATAAAGAAAATAAATACATTTTCAGCTCATTTCTCCATAGTTCTTGGGATTCTCAGAACTCAAGGCTTTGGATCCATATAGTCCTATTCAGATCCTATTTAAGTTTCCATTGCAATGATTTAATCGAGTACTAGAAACATAGGAGCTATGCAGCAGCATGTTCCTGAGGTATTTTACTATTACACAAAGCACACACTTCAAGTATAGGGACTAACGACATTACTCCTATATATAAATGAATTAAGTAATTTACTGTTATTAATCTGATAACATAATTGTTTTTTCCCCCAAATAAAACTTGCATAATATAAAAAGATTTGACTTAAAATTCAAAGTACATTTAAATGTGATCTCATTTACAAAAGCATATCACCCTGTTACATATGGCAAGGAAATGAAATCATTCTTACAACAGATTAGTATTCAAGATTACATATTTCGCTTTCAAACGTATTCTGCCTATATATGTTTTTAATCCCCCACTAAATTTAAATTCAGGGTTTTTTTACATTGAGAGCAAGCTACCACCTATCTTGTCACTCCTGATTTTTCATTACTGCTCACTGATGGCCTGCGCTCATTTGCATACAGAGACACTGGTCATGTTCTTCAAGGGAGAGAATCTGACTTGTTTCTTGTTCCCTCTAGGAACAGTTTAAAGTTAGATTGTGTTAGGGAGGCAGACTTCAGACAGATGCATCTACAAAGTCCACAGTTATGCCTACATGCAGGGCACTGGACTAAATTAATTTATTAGAATAAGAGGTAGGCCAGAAAAAGGTCTAGTTGGCAGCTAATATCAAGTGGAGTGCCCCAGGGGTTGGTCCTGGGACCAGTTTTGTTCAATATCTTCATTATCAATCTGGAAGATGGCATACAGTGCACCCTCAACAAGTTTGTGGATGGTGCCAAGCTGGGAGGAGTAGTAGATACGTTGGAGGGTAGAGCTAGGATTCAGGGTAACCTAGACAAATTGGAGGATTGGGACAGAAGAAATCTCATGAGGTTCAATAAAGATAAGTGCAAAGCCCTGCACTTAGGACAGAACAATCCCATGCGCCAGTACAGGCTGGGGGTTGACTGGCTGGGCAGCAGCTCTGCAGAAGGAGACCTAGGGGTTACAGTGGACAGTAAGATTGATATGAGTCAGCAGTGTGCCCTTGTTGCCAAGAAGGCTAACAGCATACTGGGCTGCATTAGTAGGAGCATTGCCAGCAGATTGAGGGAAATAATTATTCTGCTCTATTCTGCACTGGTTAGGCCACATCTGGAGTACTGGGTTCAGTTTTGGGCCTCCCCCTAAACAAGTTGGAGAGAATCCAGCAGAGGGCAATGAAAATGGTTCAGGGGCTGGGGCACTTGACTTCTGAGGAGAGGCTGAGGGAACTGGGTTTATTGAGTCTGCAGAAGAGAAGACTGAGAGGAGATTTGATAGCAGCCTTTAACTATGTGTACTGGGGCTCCAAAGAGGATGAAGCCAGACTGTTCTCAGTGGCGACAGGCGACAGAACAAGGAGCAATGGTCTCAAGTTGCAGCAAAGGGAAGCTTAGATTGGATATTAGAAAAAACTTTCTTACTAGGAGGGTGGTGAAGCACTGGAACAGGTCACCTGGAGAGGAGGTGGAATCTCCATCCTTGGAGGTTTTTAAGGCCTGGCTTGACAAAGCCCTGGCTGTGATGATCTAGTTGGAGGTGGTCCTGCTTTGAGCAGGGGCTTGGACTAGATGACTCCTGAGGTCCCTTCCAATCCTAATTTTCTGTTTTAAAAAAGACACTAAGTGTTGACAATAAAACAAAACTCTGGGGATGGTACAAAAACAGCTATGATTCAGCTCTGCACTTCAGGGACTGCCCTGTGTTAGTCCTCCTTCCTTCTCATATCCCTGTGACAAGGTATTTAACAAAATTCACAGATTTGTTGGAATATGATAGGGCCCCACCGTGAGTCTTTTTGCTATGCCCTGAAACTTGCTACCTCTGGGCTATCGACTGTACAGCTTAGAATCTGCACCGCACCAGTCCCTGCCGTGCATTACTGAGGCAAAGCTAGCTCCCTGGCTGCAGACCATGATGGGGATTAGTGACTCAGCATGCTGCTCATATCAGCTTTGAACTCTCGGACAAGCGAGTCTGTCTAGACTTAGCTGAGCAGAGTGCCAAAAATTTCTTACCATTCATCAGCTCTCAGATCCACAATAAGAAACATGTCCCAGGACTCTCAATAAAGGTCCTAACACCTTCAAATTTAAAAATACCTGGTTCTGAATCTTCTGAGCTCACTGCTCCTCCTGATCTCTTACTTTGTGTGAGTTGTTATGGAAAACCAGGTTTTTGGCTTTGTTTGGTGATAACTTTGGGACAACAAAGAATCTAGCCTGTACAGATAAGAGCAGAATGCATGTGGGGTGATGCAGATAAGTAATATAAACAGGAAGTCATACGGGGATATCGCCAGTCTGCTTTTTACACTAATACTGTAGTACGAAAGGAAGTTGATGTTTGATGTGGTAAGTATAAAAATAGTAGCACACCAACAAAAAAGTGGACTATAATATGCACCATCCAATGAGATAGATGGGTCTCATTACTCGAGAAGTTTGCCTTGGCAATGTCATTGTTCCCTCAAAGGCCAGATAATTACATGTTGGCATGTGAGTTTGAGTGTAAGTCAGTGCAGGTTGTTCGCTCTTTTTGTACATTAGACATGTCTACACATGCTGTTAATGCTCCTGAATAAACTCCAGTGCAGTTCGCACCTGAGTCAGTGGCTTCCCAGGTGCAGCTGTGGTGGAGCAGGCGTAGCTGGCAGGGGCCTGGAGACTCAGCCTGCCAGCCAGGGCTGCTCCCCCTTGGTTCAATGTGCTTGTGGAGGGGTTGGCTGGGGCACGAGTGTGTAGGGCTGCACGAGGGTGCAGCGTAGGGCTAGCTGGCAAGATAAGTACTATCCTGTAGCATCCTTGTGCCCCAGCCAGCCCTGGTCACAGTTTACATGTGTGTTTGAGCGCTCTGCTGTAGGATAGTACTTGTCCTGGACAGTATTATCCTACAGCAGAGTTAATTAGTTTACTGCACCCTAATAGGAGTGCACATGTAGACTGTGACACTTTACTACAGTGCTAATTAGTCAACTCTGCAGTAAAGAGCACTGGTAGATGGACCCCTTGTGACTAGTAAGTCTGCTAAGGCTCATCTGTCCTTGAACGTGCCCTGGAATCGGTCATTTTCTCTTGTTTCATTTGTCTTCTGTGGCTGTGTTTTTAAAGCAGGGTTCTCTTTTGTGAGGCACAGTATTGTGACACACACTTTGGGCACATCTGCATGTGCCACTATGATGCCGTTGTTACTGCGCCGCCCTTTAGTACTCCCTTTTGGAAGTACGAAAAGATGGTGCAGTAACAGCCAGTACAGATGCCATGTGTCCCCTGCCCGCCCGGCGCACAGAGGCACATAGTCTCGTGCAGGTCTCAAGGCAGTGACAAGCAGAGCCCCAGGGCACAGTGGCAGCCTGTCTCCACCCTGCATACAAATCTGGGCAGCACATGCTCAATCTGCCCCTCTACCTCCACCCCTTTTCCCCACACACTTACCTGCTGGGCAGTGTGTATCTGTGTGTGTCTACATGTCTGCTTCTCACTCCCAAGCCACAGCCTCCCTAGCCCTGCTGCTGCCCCTCACTCCTGACCCATAGTACCCCACATCCTGCCAGGATAGGCAGGAACCCCCCCTTCCCAGGCTCCAAACCCCCCACACACCC
>NW_017729016.1:9825811-9827451 GCF_001723915.1 Gavialis gangeticus
CCCCCCACACACCCACAGCCCCCTACACCTTCACAACCCCTCCCCCATGCACACAACCCCCACATACCTGCCAACCATACAAAGTACCTGCATAATTTTGCATCACTGTAAATTTACATAACTGAGTTTTCCTGCACATAATGTTGAGTTTTTAACTGTGCGATTAAAATCACGATTAATTGTGACTTTTTTTTTAATTGCTCACCTAATTGTGATCAAATTGTTTAATCGTTTGACAGCCCTACTGCGATAAATGCACTGCGTGAGTGTATTGAAGTAGATGCATATAATGTGAATCGGCAAAAGCAGCACAGTAGAAGTATCTTTTAAGTTTAAGTTTTACGCAGCCCCCCCCCAATAATATTTGCTCCCTCTGCCTATGGTCGCATGTAGACGTGCCCTTTGAGTAGAGAACTGAAATATTGTCACACTAGACCAGGGACTGGAACTGATGCAGTGCCATTAACACCAAGGGAAACATGCTGATCTATGCCTGGTGAGGAGCTGACCCTAAATATCCAAAGATACTTAAACCTGATAGCTAATTTTTGAATCCTCGTTGAACAGCCCTGGTTTGTAAGTGCCGGGGTCTGAGAGAGGTGCTGTGACCTCTCACAGCCAGGAGGTAGCAAGAACACTGCGAAGTATAATTTGCAGTGTCTGTCACCAGCCAGTGTTATTGACTCCTCGCCCCCATGCAAATATAAAAGAAGCTTGGAAATTAAACCAAACCATGAGAAAAGAAAACCAAAGGGGGAAAAAACCTAATTAAAAACTGTGAACAAGAAAAAGAGAGAAAGTCTGGCAGGATTTCCAGGTATCTGAGAAGACGCAAAGTATCAGGGGATTGTATTCATTTAACCGTGCTTCCCTGCCACCTGTCTGTTGAAATGTTTTCACTCTTCATAAAGAATGCAAGACATGGCCTTGCAAATGCTCCTTGGGATCCAATTCAGTTTTTCAGCTCAGCAGCTAAATTTCCTGCTTGTTGGCCCCTGATTGCTAACTGGTTCTTTTTCACCTCCTCACTTTTCTTTTACAGAGGCAAAATCTTCACCCATCACCAACTAACATTACTCAAGCCAGTTTCAGTATAATAGGTCAGAATTGGGCAATTCATATAGCAAAACAGATCAACAAAAAATACAATGTTTTCATTCCTTTGTGCCACGTCACACTGTTACCTAATAACTGTATAGAAAAATGCTTCCTACTAAGAAGATCTCTTCATTATCACTTATAACACCAAGGTACAACACTATATTTTTCTGGTTGTGACTTCAAGATCCTGACCTTTCTGGGCCAGAGCCTCAACTAATGTCAAGCAGGATGGCTGAACTAAAGTGAACAGAATGGTGCTGATTTACATCAGATCAATGAAGGGGTGCTGTTATCCAGCCTTAGTCTGAAAGCAAAACATGCTCTCTTTTCTTCCGTTGGCCTTGAAGATGTTATAAAACAAACCAAAAAATCTACCAAGCTAAGTACAGGCAGTCAAAAAAAAGCCCATGGCTGAATTGATTCAGTCTTTGCAGGTTAGTCTAAACTGCATGGATTGAACTGATAAGCTAGGGTTACCATATTTCCAGTTCCAAAAAAAAGGACACCTGTTGTGCGGGGAGGGGAGGAGGGGGCAGTGA
>NW_017729016.1:9832451-9845652 GCF_001723915.1 Gavialis gangeticus
TTCTGTTGCCCCTCACTCCCAAGCCACAGCCCCCCACCCCCCTCAGCCCTGCTGCTGCCCCTCACTCCCGGCCCACAAATCCCATCCCTGCCAGTGCCCCTCACTCCCAAACTGCAGCCCCCCACCCCTGCTGGTGCCCCTCCCGACCTGCACCTCATGGTACTGCCAGTGCCCTGCCCTTCTGATGTACTCTCCTCGACACCCCCCCAGTGCCACTCACTTCCAACCTGCAGCCCCTTGCTCCCCCCCAGCCCTGTCCCTGTGATCATAGGCACTGGCCCCAGTGCTGCTGGGCGAGCCACACAGCTCCCACTGCCCCTCAAGGGCCCCCCACCCCTTCCCAGCTGGAGGGGCAGGCACCTCCCCTGCCCTGCTGCAGCTTCAGACTCACCCCTGCGCCACATACATGTCCACACGCACATGCGTGCACACACACACACGCACACTTACAGTCCCCAAGCCCTTGCCTTCCAACCCCCCACCCTGCACAGACTTACCTGTATACAGCTGCCAGGCTGTTCCTACCCCCTGCCTGGCTACATGCTGACCACATGTGTGTGCGCCCTGCCTCCAATGTCCCTGCCCTCAGCCCCAAGAAGCTCCTTGCTAGGGCAAGCCAGGAAGTGCTGGAAAAAGCTTTGAAGGTGAACAAATCAAAATCCTAAACATTTGATCATATTTAAACACCCTGACCAAGATTGGCGGATCTAAAAACCTGGACATATGGTAACCCTACAATGAGCAAGTGAACAGACATTCGCTTTTGATTCTGGAAATGCAGCCACATGCCTGCAGTGGCCCAAGCCAGAAACCAGGGGAGCTGGGACACTAGAGCATGACTTCCTGCTCTGCTAGAGCAGACAGCTTGGGCCAAGGCTAGTCCACCCAACCTGTGAAGGGAGAAATGCAAGACATCCTGGGATGTTGGGGGCTGTAAATTAACTTGAATCTGAAGGGGATCTGGCACAGAAGTTCAAGAAACCCATTTAAACTAAATCAGTTAAGTCTGATACTACATCCATCCAGGTTTATCTTGAACTGGTTTTGGCCATTTTGAAAGTGGTTTAAGTGCACTTAACTTCTGAGCTAGGGACAGAAATTACACATAAACCGGTATAAGTGGTTCAAAACTGTAACACAACAGAAGTTCAGGGCAAGGCTGTCTGTACTTTTGAATGTCTGGTGTTCTTTTTTCTTTCTGAGATATTTCCTAACAACTCACTTAGAAGTTTTTTTAAGGGCTTTCCTTCTTTCTGGCTCTTCCTTGTTTCTTTGAGAGAAGACTTCAAGATTCCTTTGCCAATATTTGAAGCATGTGCTCTTGTCAGACTCTCTTTACATCTCTCGCTCCTTTGGATGCTCTTTTAAAAAAAACCAAAAACCATTTATGTTGTGGGGTTGTTCTGAAAGCATACACCATGGTTGAGTTGGCAGTTTGGAGACCCACAGTCAAATGCTGTGCTGTGCGGTGCTGTACTTCAAGGTCCCTCACTACCAAATAGAGCCAAGGCCCCCCAGCTCCATAAGCCAGATCCAGTGGATCCACAAGCTGCATCCCTCTACATGTTGCCAACTATAGACGGCATTAAATTGCATGAAATAGCTCTGTCATGCAAAGAAGTATCTTAGTTTGGGGTTAAACAATCTCATGCCATGGCACAAGCTCATGCCACTGCCTCAGCATCGTACCGCTAACCCAAACCCCTAGGTTGCCAACTCCTGACTTAGACGGCTCTGTCTAAAGTATAGCACCTCCACAGGACTGCCCTATGGGTCACAGTGCTGTGTGTTGTGACCCCAATTCCAGTATGTACTGTTCTACCCTCTTATACCAGGACCTTGAAAAGGGACCTTGGAAGGCAGCCTTTGGGTTGTCCTGCACATACCTGTGTTGGAGATCTCATTTTGGTAGACTTTCTGAGCTCTTTGCAACAGGAAGATTTGCTCTTTTATTTTTCCATGGTCAAGAAACAATTGAAAGCTAACAACTGGCATGTTCTGAGGGATGCCTTAAGTCTACAAAAGGTTGAGAACCACTGATCTAGCATGTCCCTGTTAAAAACAAAATCAAGACATTGCCTGTATTGTCCATGTTCTAGCTCATAAGTGCTAAATGGTGATACTGATGCTGTTTTGCTCTTATTCAAGTGTTAATATTGTATTGTCAGGTGAGGAGGGAGTAGAGTGAAAACTAATATCATTGTATTATAATTACATATATATATCTCTATATATATATCTATATATAGATATATATATTTATGTACACACGCGTGCAAACACACACACACACACACACACACACACACACACACACACACACACACACACACACACACACACACACACACACACACACACACACACACACACACACACACACACACACACACACACACACACACACACATATATTATGGTCACTGTGCATTTTCCATATCAATGTATTTGAACCAGTTCCTCTGGCTTCCTAAGATCTGTCAAGAATTAATAAACCATTTGAGTAAGTATTCCCTAATACTTGATTGAGAATTACTAAACCATTTGAATGAGTATTTTACTGCTATGGGAAAAGGCCACCTCATGGGCATGCTTTATTATTTTGGAAAGTAAAGGTGTGATGAATCCATGCTTGAAAGTAGAGTGGAAGACTTAAGGCTCTTTGTTTCAGCTTACAAACTGCAATTTGTTGCTAAGAGACTATATAAAGTGATGCCATTAAAATACATCAGAATCCACATGTGGTTATATAATACCAAGTCCTTTTATAGAAATGCAAATTAGGCATGTGCTAAATATGCCTGCGGTATGTGCTGAATGTGATAAGGGGATTTCTGTTGCAACCAAAAGTAGCCTGGTCTCCCAGAGGGGGTAGGAAATGGAGACACTGAATTGATTTAGTTCTTTTCCCCATTCCATTTCCAAATTATTTTAATAATAATTTACAAGCAATTCAATTGCTGCTTCACAACTGGTTCTTACACAATTAGTACCAGAACAAATTTAAATTACTGATATTATTGTGTTATTTATAAGCACACTTTTTCTGATATTTTAGAAAGAATGTAGTGACATGACAGATGCTTTGTTTTTTTCAGTATCATGTTGTCAAAGCACTGTTGTTTGATAGACTTACTACTACTTATTCCTAAAAAGATCATGCTGTGTGATAAAGTCTCCGTCTTCTGGATGCCATTTGCACCAATTTAAATACAGGTTTGCTAGTGAAGCAATTGCATTAAATACCTCTACCATGCAAAATGTTTTAGTTTGGGATCAAACAAGCTCATGCCATTGTAACTTCTGTACTTCCTCAGCATCATACAGCTGACACAAACCTGCCTTTGGTTTGCGTTCTTTGAGGACCATATACCTGATGTAAATATATGCATAAGTCAGTGGACCTATAGTAATTCATACCAGTTGCGGATCTGGCCCAAACAATTCCACAGGTCCAACCAACAGGACCTGAGGACCTCCTAGGGAGGCAATTTTTCAGGACCTTTCAAAATAAGATGAATGTATGTCAAATCCAAATCTATGTTTCTAATGATATTAGGTCTGGGTCTTCAGCAAAACCCATACTTATACTTTAAAAGGTAACTGTGGTCTTGTCCAAAGTGTTCTGACAAACTCTTCTTGGCCACATGTAACGGTGCATGTCACACCCTACAAGTGATGCACTGCTGGAGGGAAAGGTGAATCTTCATAGCTGTTGAAGTTAGACCCTATGAAGAAGGACAAAGAAAGCTACCATATTTTGTTCATGCCTTTCCTTTCTTTCTTATCTTGAGTTCCTTTGTCAGTATGAATTGTGAATAGGCAGTGAGCAGGACTGCAGGGTTGTCATATGGCCAACAGAGGGCACTAAAACAAGTAACAACAAAATCTCCAGGAAGGACTAGAAATAGAGTGAAATGTAAGATGCTTAAGGGAAAATGAGAATTGCGAATTGCTCAGGTGGATTCTAACAGTGCAACGGAGTGTGAGAGCCACAGGTTTTTCTCTTGCTAATTTCTATGCACGTGGCTTCAGTATCACTGACTCTTGAAATGGTATGCACAAATAAAAGCAAAGCCAGTGAAACTTAGACACCCCCCAGCCCAGTCATATATATATGGGGGGTGGGGGTGTCTACATATATATATGACTAGGCTGGGGGTGTCTAAGTTTCACTGGCTTTGCTTTTATTTGTGCATACCATTTCAAGAGTCAGTGATACCGAAGGCACGTGCATAGAAATTAGCAAGAGAAAAAATTGCCTCCCTAGGAGGTGCTCAGGTCCTGTAAGATGCTGAGGAAGTTCAGAAGTTACAATGGCATGAGCTTGTTTGATCCCAAACTAAGATACTTCTTTGCACAGTAGAGGTATTTAATGCAATTGCCTAACTAACAAACCTCTGTTTAAATTAGTGCAAATTATTTATTTATAAATAAAGGGGGAAAGCATTTCTCTTAAAATGGAAGACTCCACTCCATTATATGCAAACAACGCATGGCTAAACTCCATCCCAGAAGAAATCATGAGATGAAGCACAGTAACTGTATACACCATTAGGAAAGAATGACAGAGCTAGTCAGGCATTTTCTCAGTGTAACCTTTTCGTTCACAAAGATGCCAACTGGATGAAACGAAACGTTTTTTTCCTTTTGTGGGAAAGGGTCACTTTTGATGAATTTCATATTTCAAAGAAAAGTTGATGATGAATTTGCAGTTCCTGAAACATCCTGTTTCGCTATTTTTAAACAAAAATGTTCAGTTTGAAATTGTGTTTGTTTTAAAATTTAATTTAATTTCGAGTAAAATATAATACAACAATGAAGGTTAGAAAGGAAATGTTTTGACTGACCCAAACCAACATTTTTCTTGAGTTCACAAATACATTTGAGATTTGGACTTTTTGCCCTTACTCAGGATGGAGTTTTTCTCCTTGAAAATCCACCCCCACCCCGCCCTTGGGACAGGAAAACCATTTCCCATCCAGCTGTAACAGAATGTGCCAGGTTTTGAAGCTTCTCAGTTTCCACTTTCCCCTCATCCAGATAGTGCCATTGACTTGAATGGGAAGCTTATTTGAGTACAGGGCACAATGCAAATTGAGCCGCAGATCTGTAGCCAAATAAATCAACAGAGAGTCATGTCCCCGCCGAGACCACTCCATTAGTCTAGGCTCTGCATTGTAGGTTGTAGTGAAGGCGGAGGTAGGACTGATACAACATTGGGATACATTTCCTCTTTAGAGTCCCAGGAGTAGCTACAGTCAAAATCCTCTGTAGTCTAATCCCATGTTACAGGAGGGTGGGGGGAGACTCGCCCTTCATCTTATGCCCTTCATTTCACAAAGTTCCCTGAGGCCCTCAAAATTTGGGAACAGACCTGGCACCCTCTTTCTCATTCTCTGTCTCATGTAAAGTCCATAGCAAAGGGGCTGTATCTTTGTCTGGTCTAGTCCTAAGGCCATCGGCCATTTCTGTATGATAAGTACAAGTCTAGCACTCATGCCAAATATGCCACAAGTGTCAGGATGCCTTTTTAAAGGTCAAGTAGAAATGTCCCCTGTGTTCCTGAACTGCAGAAAATTCCTCAAGTTATATTTCTGATCATCTTTGAATTAGAAACATTCACATATTACACTATTGCAGAGGTTATAGAAAGCCCATAGTAGCAGAATAGTGTGAATGAATCGAATTAAAGGAAGGAAAATCCCATTTCCTTGCAGATTCACTGCCCCGAGTGAGCTGTAGTTTCTTGTTTTAATGTGTGACTTCAAAAAATACCAGTTAGTTTCACAATTCAAAAACTTTTTCCGAGACATTTTCTAATTGGGAGTTTAGGCAGAAATATTGTTTGTAAGTTAAGTAATGTCTAGAAACATTGAGCCAAACCAAACATTATGTGCTCTCACTTTCAACTATAAATTGGACATCACCAGAAAGAGAGGATAATGTGTTGAGGAATATTTTGCAGTGGAGAAAGTTTACTTTACCAGGCCAGGATTTTCAAAAGGAGGTGCTGAAAGTTAAGATTTCTAAAAAAAAGCTGAACACTCCTCCATGTCTTTTTTGCTTTGCTAGGGGCTTCTGCATTTTCAGTACTTTTGAGAAATCAAGCCAATGGTTTTAGATGCCAAAATGAATTTAACTTTGGTTGCCCTTGACAGAGTCATTTCTCTCTGAGAGTTTTGTCAAAAATATCTTAGCGCTAATAGGTTGCATAAGTGAATTTAGCCATTTGAAAAGCATAGATGCTGATGTGTTGAGCCATACAACACACCGCCTGAAATGCTCTCCAAGACCTGCTCTTTGCAGCTGGCTAGGAAGAGCCCGTACCTAAGGATTCTGACAGATTTCTTTCTCCAGGCCTCTCTGGAAAACTGCAGTTTTTCAGAAAGGAGAAAAAAAAAACTGTACCTCATCAAGAAATAAGAAATTATTTAATGCTGAGAGAGTGAAGTCTAAGAAACCTAATGCCTTGCACTTGGTAATTATGCTCTCGCCTTTGCTGCTGGCATTATTCACAGGCACATCTGGAGAACAGGCATGCTTCCTTAGAGCAGTAGCGCAAAAACCCTCTGAGGAAGAGGCAGGCGGCAGCAACACTTCATGGAGAGTGAAGTCATCAGTTGAGCAGTGTACCCAGCCTTCACCCACCTGAGCAGTCAAATCCTTGCAGGCAGATCTGTGACGGCCCCTTCCCACCTGAAGCACGAAGGTACGCAGCACTGAAAGCAGCCAGAATTCAGTGACAGGTCTAAATAAAACCACTTCTGCTTTCATCTCTTCCTCCCAGGTGCACAATATTGTCCCAATCCCTGATTAATGAGCTGATTTAAATAATTAAAATCCAGCCTCCTCTCTCCCAGCTGCTGAATCCCAGCCTGAGTTTTATTTAATGCACACCTTATTTTTAAAATTTATTCTAGGCCAAGACTTCACTCTGTTTCCTGCTTCCCACTTATTTCTGGAGCAGTTTTGCCTGAGTAAGGAATAAAAGCTGAGGACCAGGCTGTTTTGGGGGCAATGCAAAGCTCCAGGAGGGAGCGTGGGATTTGAGGATATATCCAGGCTCCTCCAGGAATGGGAGCTACCATGCTGAAAATCTGGGCGACTTTCCCCCTTGGCATGGCTTGTGCCTATTTCACCCCCAAACAGTCAGTCTGTCATAAGTATATTGGTGGGCATCTAACTCTGTGTCTTCAACCATGGCAAGTCCCCAGCTTCAATCTTCAATGAGTCATTATAAGTGTTAGCACCCACTCCCTTTCTTCTTCCTTGCAGTATCAGGCCTCAGAAACAGGTCTCTGCTGTTCTCACTGCTGTGTCTGGCTAATGAAACCTGAAGCCTGACACTTCCCTGCTACTCTGCATCACAGGTTCAGACAGTCCTGATACCAAAAGGTAAGCACAACTTGTTGAGCAGCATGTAGCTGGAATGGACACAGAGCCCTGAATACCTGCAGAGCCTCAGAAAGGATGTGCCATGAATGTCTTAGGAATCAGGAAAGCACTTAGAAGTGCTTAACTTTAAACACATGCTTAAATATCCCTTCCAAGAGACATAAGTAGGTACTTACTGGGTAAGTGCTTACTAGGATTTGGAGCTAGTCATTAGGGCTGTGTGAAGTTTCTGTCCCAGGTTCGATTTGGTGGAGATTCGGCCCAATTCAGTGGCTGAATCTCCGAATCAAATCAGGAGACCCTTTAATCTCTCTGAATTGAATCAAAACGCTCTGAATCGATTTAGAGAGATTCGGAAAGATTCAGCGATTTGGACATAGACACAGGTTTAAATGTTTTTTCTACATACCTTGAGGTACCAGCACAGCTCGTGAATGCTGCAATGGTGGGGCGGATGGAGCGTCCCACAGAAGCGTGGGGGCTCCCCAGCGCGCTCGGCAGTAGACCTGGAAGTGGACCAGAAGCACTTCTGGGTCCGCTGAGCAGCGCACAGGGGGGCCTCCCCACACCTGCCCCAGCTCAGCGACTGGTGCTTTCTGGGTCTGGGGGGGAACCCAGGGTCCCCCCACAGCCAATCGCTGAGCCAGGGGGCATGGGGCGGGGGCCCCTGCACGCTCCCCAGGGGATCCGGAAGTGGATCAGAAGTACTTCTGGTCCACTTCCAGGTTCGCCACTGAGCATGTGGGGGCCCCACTGCGCTCCTGTGGGATGCTGCATCTGCCCCAGCATCACAGCGATCATGAGCCACACCTGGTACCTCAAGGTATGTAGAAAAAATGTTTAAAGCTGTGTCTATGGCTGAATCGCTGATTCTCTGAATCAGCATCAAATCTTCAGAATTCAAATCGGGGACAGTGATCCAAATCAACGAATTGAATGACTGTCCCTGATTCAAGCCAAATCCGAATCTGAATTGAATAGGGCCCATTTCGCACACCCCTATTAGTCATGCTAGAGTCCCCAGCACACCTTCAATACTCACCAGTCACTATCAACCATGAGTTTCATGTCCATAGCAATATATTTGTTTTTCTGCACACGTCTAGCCATTTACCAAGCTCTTGGCTTCCTCCTTTACACAAAGAAGTCATTTTAAGATAAAATATTGTTTTAGTTTTGCTTCAAATTTAAAGAGCCTTTTTTGTAATAATTTTCCGTCTTCTTTTTTGAGGTGTTTTGTCATTCATCCATCAGAAACTGGCAAGGATGATTAAATATATCAGCCCACACAAAATTTCTGTCCACACACAAATTTCAGAGAGCTTTTCTGAGAAAAAAACAATCTTTCCACCCCTTACCCACTTCCCTCCCCCCCTGCCCTTGGTTTTGGTAGTGAGACAACACTATTTGTGTGTTCATTCTCACTGCAGTGAGATTCAGGTTTTCTAATAGCTTCTGTGTCTTATACATGACTAAATGAGGCTCATTAAGCAGTTCACAATCACTGTTCTACTGCTAGTACGGGGCTGCTTCCATCCTTTCCCTCTGCCCAAGCTGCTGCTCTGCTTTCTGCTCTTAGTCCCATGCACCCTGACCGATGCATGGTAAGTGGGGGCATGAATTCACAGTGCTGGAACTGCTTTGTATCAGAGCCTCACCTAGACCTTAGTGTGCACTGAATACAATAGCTTCTAAAAACCTTAAGCCCAACACCACTAATTTCTTAAATACTGCAAAGGGGTGACAGGTGTTTCAGTGATCAACAGCTGAATCATGTTCTATCCTAGAGCAGGAGTAGGCAACGTTTTTGGCCAGAGTGTTGAAAAAACTGCAACGTCCGCCACAGTGCCGGCATGCCAGAAAAACAAAACCAGTTCAGGGAGTACATGGCAGAATGCACTGCGGATTAATATAGTTGATAATCAAAAATGTTGCTTTTTTTGTACAGAAATACCAGGTTTTCTACAAATTCTAAACCTAGTGACAATAAATAAAACTTCATATATTACTATTTTTCTTGTGTATTCTTTTTTGTTAAGCATGTTGCGATGAGAGAGAGAAAGATGAGAAAAAGAGGAGAGAGAGCAAAAGAGAGAGAGGGAAAGAGAAAGGAAAAAGAGAAGAAAAAGAAAAAAGGAGAGAGGAGAGAGAGAAAAAGAAAGAAAAGAGAAAAATGGGAGATAAAAGAAGAAATAAAAAAGGAAAAATAAAAAAGAGAAAAAAGAAGAAAGGAGAAAGGAGAGAAAAAGAGAAAGGGGAAAAAGTAGAAAAGAGAAGAGAAAAGGAAGGAACAAGAAAGAAAAAAGGAGAGAAAAAAGAGAGGGAAGAGAAAAGAAAACAAAAAAGAGGGAGAGAGAGAAAGCGAAAGAAGAGAGAAAAAAGGAGAAGAGAAAGAGGGTATGTTCCTTGCTGCCAACATCTCCCACCGCTACTAGCTGTGGCTCGGGTCCGCTGGTCCAGGGCAGTGTTCAGTGTAGGGAGGCAGCAACAGCCCAGCAGCAGCAGCAGCAGCAAGGGCCCGGGCGCTCAGGCCTCCCTGATGGCCCTGGGGTGCTGGGAGGGAGGGCCCTGTGGAGCTTGGGCAGATAGATGTCTCATCCCACCCAGGCAGGAGCAGCACTGGGGCTCTTGAGTACCGGGGCCAGGTGCTCAGGGCAGGGTCTGGGTAGCACAGGGAGCAGCAGGAGTGGGGGGAGGTGCTGTGGGTACACCAGCCCAGCCGGACCCTTGGGAAGGCCACAGCCAGGGGAGAGTGGGGGCTGGGCAGGTGAGTTTGGGCAGGAAGCCCCGGGGCTCTGCAGAATTGGGCCACAGCAGGCGGGTGGAGGTGCCCAGCAGCACCCGAGGTGGGACCTGGCCCAGCCCAGCCCGGCCAAAGTAGCTCTGTGGGGATGGGCTGCAGCCACCCTGCCCATGATGGGAGGCTGCCTAGTCAGGGCAGGACACTGGGCTTGGGGGGCTGCAGGCTTGGCCTCCCTACATGCTAGGTCTCCCTGTGTGATGACTGTTCCTGCAGCTCAAGGGGCTGCCACAGCTGGGCCCCTGCACCAGGGGCAGCTCCTTCCCCCTTGCACTGTGCCCGGCACACAGGGAGGCCAAACCCAGAGCTGGGAGCCCCCTGAACCCAGCATTTTGCCCCAGCCAAGTGGCATCCTCTCATGGGCAGGTCAGCTGCACCTCACCCCTGTGAAGCTGTGCAGGCCAGGCTGGGCCCCACCTTGGGTGCTGCTTGGTGCCCCCCATCCCTCCGCCTGCTTGCCAGCTATGGCATGAACCCATGGAGCCCTGGGGCATCCCTGCTTCCTACCTGCCCCTGCCTTCCCAAGGGGCCAGCTGGGCCAATCTGCCTGCAGCACCTACCCCATGCCTGTTTCTCCCTGCATAGCCTAGATCATGCCCTGGCCACCCAGCCCAAGCACTCGGTGCCCCGGTGCTGCCCCCACCCAGGTAGGACGGAGCGTTCATCTGCCCAAGCCCCAGCCAGGCCCAAGGCTTCCCATCCACTAGGAGCTTCCACCACAGTGGCCTTGCACAGCCCCAACCACCCACAGCTCCTCTCCAGGGGCCAGGCTGGGCTCAGGGGTGCAGCCCAGGAACAGGGGGTGGGGTCAGCAGAATGCAGACTGAGACACTGCCTGTGTTCTCCTGACTCTGCTCCAGTGCCTGCTGCGGTGCTGGGACCTGTGGCTGCTCTAAAGAGTCCAGAGCAGTGACTTTAAACATTTTTTTTAGAACAAGTTCCTCACACACCTCCTGATATGCCAGGGCAAACGTTTCCACATGCCACTAATTGGCACGCATGCCGAGGGTTGCCCATCCCTGTCCTAGAGTGCAGTTTTTTGAGGCTTGCCCCTCCCCAATGGTAGGGGGTGGTGATTTTCCTCTGTCCTATACATGATACCCTGCGTAACCGCTTAATTATCTGACTAGTGTGTGGGCCATGGTTCTCTCACCTGTCACCAGCCATCTGCTCCAGTAAGGGATTGGAGTAGGCAGGTATTCAGTGTCTTGCATGCTAAAATGTTCAAATACATCTAATCTTGCATGCTAAAATGTTATGGTACAAGTAGTCCACATTGAGACAAGATGTGCTTTTATGTCCCTCATGGTCTTGATTTCCATTCTCACCCCTCTACTTCTATTTTGATAACAAAGCAGGATGCTATGCAAATCAAAGTAATAGGAGAATTAGCCTTATGGAATCCAGACAGACATGGCTGTGGAAAAGACTGTTCCTAGTTATTAAAGCCTTATATAAGGTAGCTGCTCTGGTATTAGTGGCCATTGCTACTTGAAAAGACCCATTCTCCATGCACAAAAGGACTTATCAAGAATGCATAGTATGTTGCTTTGGATTGTGGATTTCTGTGTCTCTGAACAGCCAAGACAGCCGTGTTTGGCTTTTGTTATGGGCCAATGGCGAATATTTATCAGCACACTCTTCCTGCTAAGGGTTCTCTCTAAGGTTTCTCTGTGGCCCCCTCATATCTTTATTTCTCCCTCTTCCTTGAAAAAGGAGAAGAACGTGTTTCCCAGGCATAATGCAGATAGTACCTAATGCACTGACCCCCCAACTGCAGGCAATAATACCCATGTATCCAGGTTGTAGCTGCATTGGTCTAGAGGAAAAGGCAATCAGGACTCATAGTAGATATACCATCTTTTACTAGACCAACAAGACTTTTGCAAAAAAAAAATTCTTGAATTTAATTAAAAACTCAGGTGTTTGTGCCCAAAAGCTTGTAATCAAAAAAAATGTTTTTGCAAAAATCTTGTTGGTTTAATAAAAGATATCATCTCTACTATGAGTCATGATAGCCATAATACCCAAGCACTTATGAGAATATTTCATATTGGGTCCATCTACACATGCGGCAGACTGCTCAGTAACAACTGTGCAGTAAGCAGCATTACTGAGCAGTCCCATCACTGCATAGTTATTTTTAGTTGCTACTGTGCATTAGCAATGAGCTACTGTGCAGTAGCTCATTGCTAATGTGCAGTAACATCAGCATCACAATCCATGCCCAGCAATGCTACACTGCCATAGCAACGAGCTACAGCACAGTAGCTTGTTGCTATGGCACCATAGTGTCTCATATAGATGTGCCCACTGTGTATGAGCCAACCAAGTAAGCAAAGCAGTCTTTATTAATATAAGCGTGTCCCCCTGAGGGTATCCCAACCACATTAGCCCTGAGGGTGAAGTTGCACGTTGCACTTGGGCCATACTAAATCTGTGGCATGTTAAACAGTGTTAAAGTTAGCATGCGCTGTGAGAAGTTGCACATTAAGAGTTAATACTTTGTCTTGCCTACACAGCTCTGACTTCCCACTAGAAGGGGACGGGGTGGTCATTGTGGGTAAGGGGTAGTGCATTGTGGGTGCATCTACCCAAGATGCTTTACTGTGCAGTAGAGCTAATTACTGCACAGTAAGCATCTGCATCTTCATGTGCAGATGCTTACTGTGAAGTAATTAGCTCTAATCAGAAGTAAATTTACTACCTGTAAATGCAAGTAGCAAATTTACTCAAGATTAGTAACTGAGCAGTAGTGCGTATGTAGACCCCTGACTGGGAGCAAATGCGCTGCCGGTCAGCGAGGCAGCAGGGGGCAGGAGATTGCTCACTGCCTCTGGGAGCTGCGATGTCCCCCTGTCCCAGCAGCAGGGAACTCCCAGCTCCCACTCCACAATCATGGACCTGGCACTGGGAAAGAAGGATCTCCCAGCGCTGGTCCTGAAATCATGGAGCTCAGGCTGGGAGATCATAGAATCAATGAGTCGGAAGGGACCTAGACAG
>NW_017729016.1:9850652-9856301 GCF_001723915.1 Gavialis gangeticus
CGGGAGGGACCTAAACAGATCATCTAGTCCGACACCCTGCCATGGGCAGGAAGGAGCACTGGGGGTGGGAGGGGTCATACGACCCCAGCCAGGTGCCTATCGAGTCTCTTCTTGAAGATCTCTAGGGAAGGTGAGAGCACCACCTCTTTGGGAAGCCTATTCCAGGCTCTGGCCACCCTTACCGTGAAGTGGTTCTTCCTAATATCTAACCTAAACCTATCCTCCCTCAGCTTGTGGCCAGTGTTCCTGGTGACTCCAAGGGGGGCCCTGGTGAACAGACCTTGCCCGAGTCCCTGCTGGTGGCCCCTGATAAAGTTGTAGGCAGCCACAAGATCCCCGCTCAGTCTCCTCTTGTGGAGACTGAAGAGATTCAGGTCCCTCAGCCTCTCCTCATAGGGCTGGCCACAGAGGCCCTCAACCATACAAGTGGCCTCCTCTGGACCCTCTCCAGGTTCTCCACGTCCCTCTTGAAGTGTGGCGCCCAGAACTGGACACAGTACTCCATCTCCTAGACCCTGCTCCCCAATCAGGGAATGGGGGCTGGGAGCTTCCTGCTGGCAGGGCCTGGGGAGGCTCCATGATTGTGGCGGTGGGGAGGAAACAGGCTCTCCATCCCCTGGGGGTTGGGAACTGTCCTGGTCAGGGATAGGTCCCAGCTCTGTGTCCTGATTGGGGGATCAAGGCACGGGGCTTGGAAACAGCTGCAGGAGTGAGGCAGATCCCAGCCTCCTGCCCCATCCACTAATGGAGCAACTAGCAGCAAGCCCCTAGCAGGGACACCCGGCCCAGCTGGGCGCTTGTTGCTAGCTGCCCCACCAGCAGATAGGAGAAAGGGGCTAAGACCTGCCCCTCCCCTGCAGCTCTTTCCAAGTCCCCTTCCCCTAATCAGGGAGCTGGGGTTAGGAGCTCCCTGCTGCTGGGACAGGGGGACATTGTCCCCGCCTAGGCAGCCACCCGGGGGACTGAGAGCAATGTCCCAGCCCTCGCCAGGAGACAGCTGTCTCCTGGCCCAGTGCTCCCTGTCAGCCCCTGGGTTAGCCCCCAGGGGGAGCCTAGAGCTCCCCCTGGCTGCTGCAAGGGCCATAGAGGGCCAGCAGGGGCAGAAGCAGACTGCTGCCATGAGCAGCAAATCCATTCCTGGGACCCTGCATGTATAGATGCCTATCCAGGATCATTTACTCCCAGATCAAATTCACATGTAGACACACCCTAGGGTTGCTGGAGGACTGCTAATTGCTCATTTTAACCCTGTGGAGAAGAAGGAAGTTACCCTTACACAAGCTAGGTAGCATAGCCCAGAAGTGCCTGAAGTGGCATAACGTGAGATGCTCAGAGGACACTTAATATGAGGTAGCAAGTTGTAAGCCATGGACACTTGTATTTTAAGTGCTCTTAGTATAGTCTGCATAGAATGTGTAACTTCATTTTGATTCTCAGCCCATGGGCAATTCAGCAGAGCATAGGTATGGGAACAACTTGTCCTCGTGTCCCATAGTGCTGGTTCCTCACATGCCACCTGAAGCACCCGGGCAGCCCCCCCAGAGGCTGTGCTTGTTCCTCATCTGCTGACCCTCAGTGAAGGTCTGGTCACAGTTTTGATTTTGTCAGCCCCTTTCACGCCCACTGCATGCACATGCCAATCACAATAAGACTTTTCTTTTTTAATAGCCCGCCTTATCATGACTAGCATATTCTTCCTCAGATGCAGTCTCTCTCTTGGCAAGCTTGCACTCTCTTAAATTTGCACTGCTGGCTCCACGCTGGGACAGCTAGAGATGTGCAAGCCTGTTGCACTGTTAAAATAGACTTATTACCAGCAGGTTTGTTCCACATACCAGTGTCTATTTGGATAATAATTACCTTCTATTGAAGACAGCTGAGCTCCTGTAAGAATGCAACCAAGTCAATATGTTAAGCATCGCTGCTGTGATAACAGGAGCTCTGGTTCTGTGCAGGAGGGACCTGCCAGCGGAAGGTTTTGGCCAGAGCAACTGCTTCTCAGTGTGATGATGAATAAACTTACTTAGTGCCTGTCAGGTAACCTCTAGAGATACCGACTCATCTGCCAGCCTTTTCTGTTGTAAATTGTGGCTGCACTGCGGATATTGTTCTTAATTGTTGAGTTATAAACATCAATGAGCAATTTAGACAGAAGCCTGGGGGTGGGAGGAGACAAGCCTGCCAGGAGGCGTTTAGTGAAAATCCTCTCACCACAAAAGGCTCAATCGGCAGCAGTTAGCCTCCCATGGGTTATCCATGGCTAGGATTAGTTTAGAGCCACATCATTCCTGTAGTGCTTGGTGCTGTACAAAGACAATCGTAAGATCCTTGGGCCAGGAACTGATTTTGTTGTTGATGTTGCTCTGAAACAGGGATAAGCTGGGCACAGGCCAGTGGGACCCTGGTCAGCTCGATGGGCAGCCTCAGCGATGTAGCGGCTCACCCAAGCTATTGGATCCAGCCCTGGTGGTCTGATGGGACCAGGTCAATGGTACTGTTTCCACAGGTAGCATCTCTCCTTAACTTCTGTAGAAGTTTTCGTGTGGAGCAAGGATGGGAGAGGTAGGTGTGTGGCATGGTATAGCTAGGAGCAGTTAATGCTTCAACTCATGTAATTCCCAACTGAGCACCCCCGTGGCCTCTCCTGTGCAGCTGGCAGCTAAGCTGCTTCCAAGTGAAGGTCAACAGAGCCCACCATGCTGTGGGCTATAGGGTCTGCCTGCTGGGCAGGGACAAATAACCTTGAGCTTTCTCCCCTGCCTATAGCGAAATGATTCTGGAGCAGCTCTTGGCTGAGGGGTTTGTGGGATTTCTTGTCACCTTTCATAGGCTCCATTCTGTCTGTGAAGATCAGGCCTGCGGATTACATGTGGGGCACCTATCTTGTGGCTTGGGGCTGTTCAACTTCGAAGCAGGCAGGTGCCACGTGCCGTGTGGATGGCCCCCTTTCCCCACTGCTCCATCATGTTTCTTGCTGTCCCCTGCTACACCGCACAGCTGAAGGCTCGTTCTCAGCTCTGCAGCCTCATCCCCTGGGCTGGTGGCAGGCAGAAAAAGGCAGAGGAGGGAGGGGAAGCCCAGAGCAGTGAGGGGCTGGTACTTAACCCTTCATGGGCCACACGCAGCCTGTAGATTGCTAGCTAGCCAGCCCTGCTGCAGATCACAAGATATCTGCTTGAAGGGAAAAGGAATGACGATATAAACTAAAGCTTAAAACATCACACTTTATTTTTCCTTAGGAGGGAACAGGATACCATAAATGCCTTTCTTGTCACCCAGGCTTCCATTTCTTAAAAGCTGCATGGACACTCAGCGTGGCATGGACCCAGGCATTGATCTGACAGGCATACTTACCGTGTCTGCTGTCAGCTACTCCCATCTGTCATGGGTGAGGGATCTCCTAGTCAGTGGCCAACATTTTCAAAAGTTTAAAATTAGGTACTTAAATCCATGTTTAAGTAATTAAGGAGGCAGCCTATTTTTTTTCAGCACTCTCAGTTCCCTTTGATTTTTGACCTAAATCTTTAGGCTCTGTCAAGTGGATAAATACAAGGGGTATTGCATGCTCTAAGCCAATTATAGGTATTGCTTCAGAGTTCACAGCATTTATTTCAGTACAGACATTCTTCTGATTTTGATTTGCACCGCAGCCAATATGCATTTTGAAAGCAAATTTGTAAATGCAAGTTTGTGTGCAGTCTCCTGCGTGTGCTCTTGTTGTACAGTAGTACATCTTTGCAGCTGTCACCTAGCCTTCAACACTGATGTATTAAGAAAGAAATGAAACAGTTCATGGCATTGCTGGTGAACATGCTTAAAGATGATGTGCACACTTATATAATGCTATATCTGCCACTCCTTAACTGTAGACTTTCCTTTCCTTTCCTTTGTCCTATTAATTCACTTTAGGTCTCTTCCTGTAGTCAAACTCTTGTTAACTTCACCAGAAGTGTCCCTTTCTCCAAGAACCGCAGGACTAGGCATTGGTCCAGACACGAAGGTTACCCACCATGTCAGTCCATAGAGCTTCCAACTGTAGCTGCCTGACCTGAACCCAGAAAAAAAAGCAACAACTGATTTATTCTAATATGTTTAGGGTTTTTCTGCCTCTTCCCTTTTATCCCTCTCCTTGTTGTAGCTTGTTGAACAAATATTGAATATCCAATTAATCCACCTGAACACATTGGATTTTTGTTTTTCTTTTCCATGTTGAGTAAATTGGCTATTGCAAGCATAGTCCAACTAGAAAATTAATGGGAAACTTCAGTCCTTTTCTTCAGCTCCTTGTATATGAGAAAAGGTTTGCCCTTGTTTTCACCTCTAAATGATGTAGATGGAGTTGAGAGTGATTGAAGGTTCTGGCATCAAAATCATCTGTGACAGGAAAAAAAAACCCTTATTTCCCAGGGAATTCTTGCATCAAACTAAAAATAAAGGAGTGGATCCTCAGGCTGATACCTGCCAGCTCTGCTCAAGTTCTTATTTCTATCAGCAGAAGATTCAACTCAAAAAGTTTATGTGAAAAATTCAATGGTACTGAGTGTAAGTGGTGGTTAAAAAACACCAAAAGAACAAGAAAAGCTCTCGTTCCCTCTCCCTCATGCCGTGCTGCCCAGGACCACTATAGTATACTGTAGCATACTGGGATTATTTCACAAATTCAAACTGCTTTGGTTTTATTAGAGGCAGAAACAAAATCCAGAACACTTTGGTCAGGGTGCAAATTTTCATTTCATAGACATTACGGCTGGAAGGGACTTCGGAAGATTGAGTCCAGCCCCCAACTATCTTTGATGCTAAACCTCCCCTCTTTTGGGCTCAGCTGTAACAAAGTAGAAAAGCAAAAAATGCTAATTGTAAGAACAAAAATAAAAAAGAAAAGAAAAACGCTCTCTCCTGTTACTGGCTAGATATGAAAACTCATGCAGGAAACACTTAGGCAAGGAGTAGTTTTATCTGGGCTAGTCTGATGCCAGCCAGTTTTGTTAGAGTATAAGGACACAAGAGGTACCAAGCTGGCGCAGACCACAGGTCCATCTAATCCAGGGGCAGGCAAGATATGGCCCGCAGGCTGGATGTGGCCTACCTGGTGATCCCATCTGGCCCATGGGGCCCCTTTGTAAGCTGAAAGAATTATCACACGCCCTGGTCCTAGGCTGCCCCTCTGAAAGCTGGCACCTCTGTGCAGGAGGTGCAGCTCTGGCTGCCAAGAAACTAGCCCCCCACCCTGGCCTGGCCCCAATGGAGGGGGCCTAGAAACAAGAGCTTCTGCCTAGCAGACATTTTTGCTGGGCAACGCTGTGGCTGTTTCCAGCCTCCCTCCCTGCGAGAGTGGAAATTCAGGTAAGGGCCCCAGTGGGCCGGGGGCCAGGGACTCCTGTTGTGGGGAAGGGGACCAGGATCATGGGGAGCCACAGACTATGGGGCCGCCTGGCCCTACACACTGCTGCCACATGAAGCCGTGGACTTGGGTGGGAGCATGAGAGCTGTGTGTTATGAGGCTGGGCAGGACTGGCCCCGCATACTGCCGCCACGTGCAGCTGCGGACTTGGGTGGGAATGTGGGAGCTGTGTGTTATGGGCAGGGTGGGACCGGCCCCACTCATTGCTACCACATGCAGCTTCGGGGACTCACTCAGGGGAGTCCAAG
>NW_017729016.1:9856549-9858608 GCF_001723915.1 Gavialis gangeticus
CCCCCCCATACACATACCCTACACCCCCCCATACCTTCTCATACCCCCACCATATCCTCACATACCCCCATACCCTCCCACACTCCCCCATATATTCCCACACTCCCATACACACACCCAAACCCCCACTGTACCCATACACACTCCCACACACCCCCACCCCCAACATACCTACACATACATCCACACCCTCCCCCACACACTCCTACATATAAACCCACATCCAACAACACCCCCCACATACACCCATTATTCCCCCAATATACAAGAGTAAGACTGTATTTTGAGCTACTATGCAATCATCTCTATATACACCATGCAATCACACATAAATCAGGACTGAAATATTTTCTAAAATAAAATAAGTTATAGTAGATATTTGATTTTTTAGTGTATGATTTGTTGTTTTTTTTCCGGTTCCAAGATGCCACCCCCCCCCCCTCCCAAAAAGGAGTCCTTCCAGGGCAAGGGGAGGGACTTCAGGTGGCAAAGTTCAGCGGTTAGGGATGGGACTTCTGGTCCCAAGATGGCAACCAGGGGGGTGGAGCTACCCTTGACAGCTCATCAAAACTCGATAAGTAGCCCTCCAGCTGAAATAATTGCCCACCCCTTATCTAGCCCATTATCCTGTATCTCATAGCAGCAAACAGTGGTTGCTAATGCACAGAATATTTATGCAGGGCCTATCCAGGATCTGCCCCCTGCCTCTTCCCTTATAGCTTCCAGCTTCTAACTTTTAGGATGTCCTAACTTAGTGGTTGCAGCCATGCTGCCATGTTTAATATTTACCAATACACCTATCCTGCATGAATGTGTCTAAGCTTCTTTTGAACCTGGTTAAATTGCCAGCCTCTACAACATCTTGTAGCAAGAATTCCACAAATAAATTTTACCCCGTGTAAAGAAGAACTTCTTTTCTGTTTTAAATTGGATTGCTAATGATTTCCTTGGCCACTGGTTCTTGTATTGTGAGATGATAAATAGTCAATCTCTGTTCATTTTCTCCATGATATTCATTACTTTATCGCCCCTTGATTGTTTTTTTCCTCTAAGGTGACAACTCCAAGCCTGCTTAGTTTCTCCTCAAACAGGAGCTTCTCCATGACCCTGGTCATCCATGTTGCTTTTCTCTGTACTTTTTCTGGCTCAGCTATCACCTTTTGGAGGTTCAGCTATGACCTTTTGGGGACTAAAACTGCACACAATATTCAAAGTGTGGGTGTACCATCAATTTATAGTGGCATAATTATATTTTCTGGCTTGTTTTCAATCCTGTTCCTAATAATTCCTAAGATATGGTCCACAGGCTGGAGTCTAGCAGAGTGGTGGGGTATGACCTCCCTTTACAAAAGCCATGTTGACTCTCTCCCAGCAAGTCCTGTCAGAGGATTTAATTCCACAGGATATATATCAGTGGAGAAACACCAGAAATGATGTCACTCCTGATGAGTGCTTTTCTGCCTCTCAATATTTCAGTGTTTGAATTGTTATGGAAATGGTTGTTTCTTTCACCAAAACTTTGAGATTAATGCAGATTAACAGAATTGGGAACATGATTTAAAAACAAAGCAAAAAAGAATAGTAGACGATGAAGAAGGGACTTTGTTCCTCTCTAGAATGAAGCAAATGAGAGGAAAACCTTGCCCAGTAATTAAAGAACTGTCTTGGGACTTGGGAGACTCTGTCTCAGTTTCTTGCTCTGCTCTCGGTATCCCGTATGACCTTCAGCAAGTCATTTTAGTCTGTATATCAGCTCTCTTCAATAAGGATCACAGCAATTTGTGGAGGTGTTGTGATGGGATTTGGGTACTTGCTCAGCTTCTATGGTTGTGAGTGCCCCATAGAAAACCATTTTTTTTCTTTTCTCTTTGTGTTCACTTGAAGGTTTGGGGTGAATTTCTCCATTAGTAGAGCCCAGTTCTGCTAGGTGATGTACAGAAAATGAACAGGCGCAGCCAGACTAGGGTAAGGCGCTCCAAAATATCCCAGGTAACCTTTAGCCTCTGGCTTTTTACTGCTACCTCTTCCTTGGAGTGACCCCAGAGTGCTTCGTACAACA
>NW_017729016.1:9863608-9864856 GCF_001723915.1 Gavialis gangeticus
CCATGCAGAGAGAGAGACTTCCCAACTAGGCCAGGCTATAACAGCTTCCACATGAAATCAAGGAGATCTCTGGGAGGTTGCAGACCACGACGTGGACGTGATGTTGGGGTTTGACACTGTACCCACGTCCACACTTATGGGCTGAGTTTTGATGGTGTGACCCCAGAGTGCTTCGTACAACATGCCTAAAGCAGGCTCAATGACCACTGAAGAGTTGGGATTTATTCTGGACACTCCAGAGCAGACGAGTATCTTCAGAGAACAGGGGGTTGCAGATCCTTCATAGTCTGGTTATTGTGGATGATTTATTCTACTAAGTCAAATTACACTAAAAAATTCTAACTCCACATCCTAAATCTATTGGTATTCCCTGGCCCATGGTAGTTTCAATGCAAATAGATATTGACTTTCAATAATACAGCCACCTGTCCAAGAAATTTTCTCATTAGAAAGGCAGGATCATTTTTTGGCCAAAAACTGGTATGTCACTTTATTTTTTTTATTGTTATCCAGAAGATACTATGAAATGAATGTTTAAAGAAATATATACTTGTGCTAATGCTTTCCTGTCAATAGAAGTGAAACATTTTTTAGTTCCGTGAAAATGACTTGCAAGGAATGAACCAACACTTATAGACCCTTAGTTTGGAAAAAAAAAACCCAAAACAGCACGTTTTTCCTAAGCACTACTTAACTGCATATTCTTTAGCAACCAGGTCCAACCTCCATATACATTATGTGATGCCACAAGTAGCTGTGGCTTTCCAGAACTAGGCTTTTGAGGAGAAAATAAAGAAACCCTTCTTGTAAACTTTTACCATGCAGCAACGTTTTGTGTTTTCTCCATGCAAAAAATAACATTTTATACATTATTGGTCACAGCTAATGTACCTTCTTGTAAAGTTATTGCCAACCTACATTTGTGTTTTTGGATAAATGAGATCTGTTTAAAGCACTTGTTTCTTGGCATTTACAGAAGAGTTGTATGGTGCTTTTGATATATTATTTTTCATCTTCTTGATATCTTTGATGTATAGTCTTCAAATTCAGGATGACTATCACGTAAACCTCACCAGAAAATACATTTAATTTACAGCACCTATTGCAATACCCAAGGAGCCTTATACTTGAGTCACTCTTTCACATGGAAAAAGTAAGGACTAGGTCTCGAAAACATTTTCTGGCTTTGTTTCCAAGATGTGCACATTTGCACGTTTGAGACTCACCAATAAGGGGGGGGGGGGGGGC
>NW_017729016.1:9864978-9882051 GCF_001723915.1 Gavialis gangeticus
CTCCCTGGGGGGGGGGTCAGTTTTTCCTCAGATAATTAATTTTTGAAAAGTTAAGTTTCATTTTGACCAAAAAGTGTTTGCAGATTGGGGTCAAATTCAGTTAATAGTTTGGTCAATGAGTAATTGAGAAGCAAGGTATCCCCAAAGTTGAAATATTTTGTTTGGACACTTTCAAAAACAAAACGTGTTTCAGTTTTCTGTTCTGAAATGACCTTTCAGAATTGCTAGTTTTCATTTTTATAAAAAGAATAGCAAAAACCACCTGAAAAGAATTAAGAGTTTCACTTCAGGATGAATACATTATTTTGTTTAATCTGAAATGAATGTGCATTTTTTTTCAGTTCTTCTTTTTATTCTAATGAGAAAAAAAATCTATCTCAGGTCAAAGTATTTTCACAGCCCTATCGCAAATTAAGGAAAAAATACCAAAAGATCAAATATAAAACACCATTAGATTTCTCACACCTTGTTACACAGGTTACTTTTAATTCAGTATCCTGCTGTTGCTAGTGCCTGATACACAGCACTTCACAGAAAAAAAATCCTGCATCTAGTGTTCGGTGTAATTCATTTGTGTGTGGTGTAGGAAGAAATTGTAATTTCTCTTTCACTCCTGTTACAGATAACTTGTACCTTGAGGCTAAAGATGTGACTACTCAGCCCCTTATCTTTGTTTTTCTTAATATAGCCCTAATATTACTAGTCCAAAATGATCTGACCTTGAACTGATAATGAAGGGAAGCTGTTTCCATTCCAGAATCCATTTTGTCTGAGAACTTTTTAAAGTGAAGATAAGCTCTAAAAGTATGATAAAATACTGAGCAACCCAGCCCTACCCCCTATACTGGTGGGCAGGACAATCTCAACCGATACAGTTATTTGGGGATATTCCCAAAATATCCCCAATTGTTATCTTTGAAATACTGGCCTCACAGCTTTAGACAGTATTGACTATGGGCGTCTATACACATGCTCTGGAGTAGTGCATGGGGTGTTTTAATTAAAGCAGCTCCCAGACAGCCACTCTAATGTCATGTGCATTAAAATCCATGTGTTTAAAAACGGTCATGAGATGCTTTTTCTAAAGCTTGTTCAATGAGGTTTAGATAAAGCACCCCCACAGACATTTTAAAATGTGTGGGGGCTTAATACGCTGCAGCATTTTAATTAGAATGCCGAAGAGCTCGTATATAGGCAGTAGGACTGTGCAAAATTTCAATGGCTGTTTCATTTCGAAGGTGTTTCAATGCATTTCAAGCTCAAAACACTGAAAACAAAACAAAATGAAAGGCTTTGAAACAGCTTTGAAATGAAACAAGGGCGCTTGAAACTTTTTGAAAACTTTGAAGAGTTTAGAGTTTTGATTTTCGAAGCTGGGCTTGCAGGGAAATATAAACTAAGGACAGGGCGGGGGAGCACTGCTTTGATCTTGACATGTGTAGCTGGCCAGTGACTGTGATTCCTTCCTGAGGTCCCTTCCAATCCCAGTGCTCAGGGGAAGTGATGGAGAAGGAACATAAAAGCATTGTGTGATATCAGCTTTGTCAGCTTACTGAGTTGTGACCTCCAGCAGCATCAGGAGCGTCACGAAGGCTCTCACTTCCAACTTGCTAGTCTGTTCCTAGCAAGGAGGATCCAATCCTTTCTGAAATACCCTAATACCCTTCCTAATCCATTCCTTTCAATTTATCTCCCCCCCCCCTCAAATTCTCTTTTTGTTTTTGTTAATCTCTGTAATTCTTTCTCCACATAAAAGCAATCTGTGTTTTCCCTGACAGTCTGCATTGACTGTGCAGGAAAGCGCAACACATATTACAGAACATGTATTTATATATTACATAAATACATACATTACATTGCAGAAACACAGACACATTTTCCAGCACACCAAACATAGTGCATGCTGGAAAGGCAGGTGGCCACTTTCTGGCTGGGCCAGAAGAGGGAGCAGAGGGAGAGCTCTAAGTTCTCCCCTTCCCCCACCAAAACCTCCTGATCTATTATCTTTTCCGACAAGATGTGGTGGCAGGCAAGAAGAGAAGGCACCTGAGGGGCAGAGCTGGCACGGTCATGGGGTCCTAGGGGTATCACCACCATCTCTAGGGACTTTATTCTGTGACAAAGTACAGTTTCCCAGAAATCCATGCACTTATCTCCTTGAAAGCTGGCAGGCTTTATGGCCTCTGCAGGGGCTAGCATCCCTGCTTTTTTTATCCCACTGTGCCTTCACATTCACAAGTGACAAGAGTTTTGCTTTCAAGGTTTTGAGGTGCTGTTTCCCAGAAACACTTGCATGTATCTCCTTGAAACTTGGCAGGGTTCATGGCCTCAGAAGGGGCTACCTTTCCTGCTGTTTTTGTCTGAATCAGGCAAGAAATGACACCGTTACAGCCATTTTTGTGATGCCCCATTGTGATTGGCCAAAAAGTCAAAACTCACTGAAACAGTGAAACAGTTTCGGCGAAACAAAATGCAACAGTGTTTCAACACAGTGAAACTAAACATTTTCCCTTCAAAATGGCAAATCTGAAATTGAAATGAAATGTTGCTGTTTTGCACAGCCCTAGTAGGCAGCCCATGACACCTGGCCTGACTGCAATGCCCAAGATAAATGAAAACATGGGTTGGTCACCCCAGTTTGTTCCATAAATTTCTTTGTGCTAGGGCAGACAGCCAATTTATCATAATGTCTTTAATTCCCTTAATTAATATTGATCCTACTGCTGGAAACAATATACTAGAGGCCATCTTATTCTTGCTCAGATTATGATGCCAGTTCTCTTTGTACCAAGAGAATCACATAGGCTGCCTATACACATGCTCATTGCTGTTCTAATTAGAACGGTGCAGTGTCGCTGCACCACACGTATGAAGTCCCCGTGCATTTTAAAATGGCTGTGGGGGTGCTTTAACTAAACTCTGTCAAATGAGATTTGAACAAAACATCCCGCAACATTTTTAAATGTGCATGGGCTTAATACACGTGATGATGAGGTGTTTTCATTACTGCAGCTGCACAGGAACTGCTCTAATTAAAATGTATTCCCCCACCTCTGAGCATATGTATAGGCAGGCTTAAAGTATGTTTTCTTCTCCTAGGCAATAAAACACTCCAAAAAAACATCAGCACAACTCTTCTCATACTAAAATCTTTTTTTTTCTTGGATACCAGTTGACTTTGGATCAGGCTTTCCTTCTGAGGAATGTATACCCAAATTTCACAGCATTGCATGGTTCTTCCTTCTGCAATGAAGTATCAAAATATTAGGCATGGACAAACTCTTTCGAGATCTGCCTGAGCCTCCTGAACTCATGCTAGGTTTTGTGGAGGGCAAGAGTGACATTTGGCCACCTCTGACTCCACAACTCAAATGACCAAGTACCCATTTATACCTGGGCTTAGTGTGCTGGCTCTGTATCTAGATAAATTTGGTTCTCGTTATAAAGATTTTGCAATCTAAATAGACATCACAAGCAAAGGGTGAGAAGGGAAAAGGGGATGAAATAATGACATAGAGTAGGTTAGTTGCAGAACAGTATGTACTTCTACTCCTGAATCCCACTTCCCTCTCAACGAGAGCATGAAGTCTCTGTCATGGCTTTTATCCTCTGTGACAAAAAGCAGCAGCCAGTGAAAAGGAAAAAAAATCCCAAACAATTTGGTCACAGCCCTTGCTATAACAAAGCTGTTTCCAGCCTTTGGGAATGGCTAGCTCCAGAAATGAAGGCTGATACATTTCTCCTGGAGTACTTGGAGTGCTTGCTCTGTCTAGGGATGAGGTTTGCTAAAGGGAACATTACACTGTTTTCCAATTAATTGGGAGGGCTGGTATTTGACAGGTTTATAAACACATGTGGCGGAGGCAGGGAGAGACAGTGAGAGTCCAAACTCCTATAGTTTTTTAGCTAACCCCATAAAAAATATTGAAAGACCACAACACATGATATGCAAAAACCAACATCTCCCCAGTCAAACCCTCAGGTTCTAACATGCTAAGGTAAGCCCAATAAGGATTTGGTTTTCCAGACAAAAAACCTCACATCTTAGTGAAATGAACAGGAGTCCTTTCATAGACATCAGTGAGAACTTGCTTGAGTCTCTTAAGCCCAGAAAATTTGAACAAACTGCATGCTGACTAGAGCACATTTGTGCATGAAATTCAAGTGATTTATAGGCAAAAATAGGCATCTGTTATCCAGTGGGCATTTTGTATATGTAAATACCTGATTTGAATATATAACTCTATGGGCACATAAAGCATGTAATTTCACATATATTTTTCCTTATAACAAGGCTTCTGCTCTTCAGAAAATCAGACCTCCTAGGTTTTTATCTAGTCAAGCACATTAGGACACATGCATATAATTAAGCACATTAATAGTTTCAGTGAGTTTAAGTTATACACATGCTCATCTTCTTCAGTGGATAAAGCCTATAGTTTCTCAACAACATGACATGAGCTACACAGTAAATAGATCAAAGTCATTTTAAGGCCTAACACTGTTTGTATATATACAGTATAAGCGTTTTCTTTGACCTAGGTAAACCATCAAAGGCAGGCAAAAAAGAAAAAGTGAGTTTTCATTTATCTGATAAATCATCTCATACCTGTAGCAGCTTATTAAGAAGATAGCTGGAGGAGTCACATGCTGCCAGCTCATAAAATCTTTGAGCTTCAATACACAAAGGAGTGCTTTTACTATGACCAGACTGCATGTATTTGATTTTTATTGATTTACAAATATGCATTTCCCCAATAATTCAATTGCAATCCCCTGACAATTGAAGGCTGGTGATTTGTGGGCTTGTTTTCAAGCGATGAGCCCTGATTCTTGGGCTTGCACTTGCACAGGAAGCACAGCATTATATCCGCCACAGATTTTATTGATTTCAGATCTGAGACATTTTATGTCCTCGGAACAGGAGAACTATGTTAATGTCAACAGGAATTTTCAGAGGAGAAATGTTTTTCTAGTGTGTTTATGTTACAGCATGTCCCAGATAACTGCATATACATCCCACCCTCTGCATAATAAAAGTGATTAACAGCAGCAGGATTCCTTTGATTTGCAAAGAAGAGTGTTGCTGCCATTCAAAGGAAATGTGCTCATTCTAATTCAGTGCTGTGCTTGTTCAAATGGAGTTGTTACAGTACACATTTGACTGCATGGTGTCCAACTGAAGAATGCTTTATGGGAAAGTCAGTAGGCCTACCCCTGCCTTTTTTTTAGCTATCATGAATCTTAAAGTTTTTCCTTATCTCAGCAGCCCAGTTCTGTATGGAAGTGTCCCCAGATTTAGGGGATAGAAGCATCCTGGCAACCAGCCTGGTTACCACTGGATAGGGTTACCATATTCCAGTATCAAAAAAGAGGACATCTGTTGAGGGGGAAGGAAAGGGATATATGATTTGGGGACCAGTGATATGCCCATGCCCTGCCTCTGCCCCTCACTCCTAAGCCACAGCCCCTCTAGACCTGCTGCTGCTGCTTACTCCTGACTGACTGTACCTCACCCCCCGGCCCTGCTGGTGCATCAGGAGCTTGGTGAACAACAGTTCACTAGGGCATCCCTGGGGAAGACCAGGACCAATGGATACAAACTCCTGGAAGGCCACTTCAGGCTTAATACCAGGAAAAACTCCTTCCCAGTCAGGGTGTCCAGACTGTGGAATAAACTCCCTCCAGAGGTGGTACAGTCATCTACCCTGGTGGTATTCAAGAGGAGACTGGGCAGTCACCTCACTGGGGGTCACTTGACCCCAGTTGCCCTCCTGCCTAGAGTGATGGAGGCTGGCCCCAATAATCTACGAGGTCCCTTCCAGCCCCGTACAATTTATGAATCTATGAAAAGGCAATTGACTGCATTTGAAAGAGGGTCACATAATAACCTGTACTTCTTTGCGTCAGGGTAACACCGCCAGGCCCCACCTGAGACCAAGGCCCCAGCAAGCTAGCTCTAGGCCAGGTGCATTGTAAAAGAATGCCCAGTCCTTCAAAGAACATCCAGGCTGAAGAGACAAGACAAGAAAGTGGGGAATGGATGTTTTAAGTTTATTACGTTTATTTTACAGATGTGCCTCAGTTTTCCAGGTGGAATAAATGACTTGACCATGGTCACACCAGGAATCTTTGCCAGTGAAAATGAGTGAACACGAGTCAACATGGGTCTACCATGTTCTAGGTGGGGGCCCTAACTATGACATGATTTGATGTAAGAGGTAGTTCCTCCAACTTTTTGTGAAAAAGGAATCTCCAGAACAGAGAGGGGCTTTGTTGCTGTGAATACCAAGTGGACAGTCTTCTTTCTAGATGGCCGTTGGGTGCCATCTAGAGAGGGGCCGCATCTAGACTTGATGCAGCCCCTCTCAAGTCCCTTTCTGACTTGGCTGGCTCAATCACCTTCCACTCAGTGTGTTGGTTCTTATGCATCTCACTCTTGCTTGACACTCTCCAGGTACTGTATGAGAGCTTGGGCACCTACCTTTTGGATCCCAGTAGTTGGTAGGGTGCAGAAGAGTTGGATGTTGCAATGCTGAGGGCCTTGTTACACGTTACACTGTGAGCTGTTCAAATGTTGATGGGTGCCAGTGCTAGCTCAAGTCTGGAGCAGTCACACATTCAGGTCAGCAGGGGGCTGGAGCATTGAAAGGTAAGAATCCCCTCTCCCTCCCATTCCAGGTTTCTCCTCTGTGCCCCCTCCCAGGGTTCCCCCAGTTTCCCCAGGGCCCCGGGCTCCCCCCAATCCATGCCAGTGGTGGGGGAGGGGATTACATTAACATGTAGCCTAGAGTTGCTGCACCTTAGCATGACACAAGTTGGGTAACATGGATCAGACACACCTAGGCGGGAGGGGCCTAACTTTAAGCCAGCTACAGAGTTCTTAACACTAGTTTCAGGTGTTAATGTGTGGACAATCCAGGGGTTAAGAGCAGAGGGAGCTGCTTAAAATTAACATGGAACAAGGCTCTGAGTTAAGTTCCCTTTGGATTTAGCCCTGTGTGCCAGAACTCTCTGAGCTCAACTCCCTCATCTTTTGTGAGGAACAAGGGTCAGATTTTTTCTGACTTAACACCTGCAGAAAGCTATGGAAGTCCTGTGCTATTACTCTGGATCAATGTTAGTGTTACTGACAGCATCTGTCTGCACCGTCCGTAGTTAAGAGCAGTACATGCATTCACACATGCATTCAAGTACACACAAGCATGCTCTTCTTTGCCTATTGATTGGCTTCTGTCACCAGTAATTTTACCAAGGTAAGTGGAACATCAGTCTATTCTGGTGTTGCCCTCAAAAGTATATGGATACTTCACTTCTTTGCCAAAAACCTTAATCATCTAGTTCTGCTGTAGCAGCAGACAAGAGAGCATTTCTAACTCCACAAATAATAGAGAGCCAGTTGTGAGGACAGCATGTTAAAAAAACAGCTGAGAAAAAATAACATTTTCTGTCTGACCTCTACCTAGCAAAATCCCATTGTTGCTATAGTTGCTGTTCTAGAACAAGTTTTAGCAGTAAACAGTGAGGCCGTTGGTTTTGATAGGGAAGCAAAACAGTCCCTGTTCTTGTATCTTGATGTGGTCCCATGCAGTAATATTTTTTTCAGCTTGCCTGATTGCTAATTTATAATACTGCAAAACCCTGTAGAGCTGTAGAGTGGCTGTCTCCCAAATTTTCCATTCACTTCCATGAAAACATGGCAGAAGGTAGAGCAGGGTGGGAACTTAGAAACTAATTGGGCTAACATGGAGAGATAGTAAGCGGAGAGATAATAAGCTTTTACGCCAGTGGTCCTCAGCTTTTGCTGGCCCATGGACAACAGTGCCGAACAAATAACAAGTTGCAGGCAACATCATACTCTGCTCTCCCTTTCAAACTCAGTTGTAACTTTTTAACTTCCTGTGCCATTGAGCAATGTTAGAAGGTTTCACAGGTAATGAGCTGGCCCCTGGCTATGAATCAGGATCCACAGTTCTAAGCAGACTTCTTGAAAATTATATTGAAATAAAGATCATTTCAAACGAAAACAGCCTAGAATGGCTTGTGTAGATAACAGCTTTTATTCTTTGCAAATGAACTGTGCCATTTTTATAGTTCACTGTTTTAATTGAACTTTCATTCTATTGTAATATTTGTGAATGAAACCCAAATGGAAAAGTGTCATTTACTCCATTTATCTGGAATTATATTTAGTTACTACTTTGATTATACTAAAATAATGTGGGGGAAAGAGAGTGTTGTTTTAACTTGGGAATGTTTTAGAATTTTGATTTCCACAACCTTGACGTGTGCCTACTTGTAATCACCTTGGAAATGCTAGTTGTCACCACTAGAGCTGAGTTATAATGTAGAACTGAGCATCATTGCTCTCTACTTTGTCTTGTCAACAAATTTCGTTCCCTTTGGAGAGGCCATTGCACTACTGCTGAATGCAAATAAGTAGTAACGTGCTTTTTCTGGTTGTTACTAAAAATCAATTCCAAAAATCAAAGGGCCAGTTTTTACAACACTGTACCACTTCAGTGTCATGAACAAACTATTAAGGGTCTGAAATTTCCCCAGTGCGGGGCACTGTACAGACCCTACATTGTCCTTTTTGGCAGCCCTGTCATAGATGCATGCCAGAGTAGGAACAGGGCCAGATATGGGTGCTGAATTCCCAGGGATTTCATTGATTTCAATGGGAGTTAGTTGTTTTTGAAAAACTAGTAGGCACCTCTCTGATCTTTAGGTGCCCAAAGGCACCTTCCAACATCTTTTTCTCAGTCTTTCTTTCAGTATCCCACACATAAATGGAGATTCTAGCACTTTGCTGTCTCACGGGGGTTTTGTAAAAATAAATCTTATGCACTGTGAGGTGCTCGGAGGCTTGAATAGATCATTCTGAGAGAGTTAGGATATCTCCTAAGACTCAATAGCCACTCTGGTACTCAGAGCAACTGGAAAACAGGGGGAGTAGGGGGCATGAGTTGTAGGGCTGTGCGAGGCTTCAGACAGAGCTTTGGATCCGGAAAAGCTTCGGATGCTTCGGAGTCCAAAGCAGCGCACCCAGGTCAAAGTGCTGGCCTTGTTAGGATTCCCTAAGCAGTTCAGAGCTCCTGAAGAGCTTTGGAGCTGACTTGGAGCTGCCTCGGAGAGCCAGCCATAGGGTATAATGGGGAAACAATAAAATATCTATACCTTTGTTGTTTTTTGTCCAATTTGGATGAAATTTTCAGAGATGGTAGACTCTGCAGAGATCATGAAGCCTGCCAGGTTTCAAGAAGATCAGTTTAGGGGTTTTGGGGGAACTCACGTCTAGGCGTTATAACACAGGGGGTTGAAAACTGCAGGAGTGGTGACCCCTGCTCAGGCCATAAAGCCTGCCAAGTTTCAAGAAGATCAGTGCAGGGGTTCGGGGGAACTGTACCCCAAATTCTTGAAAGCAAAACTCCTGTCACGTGTATGTGTTACACCACAGGGGGCTCAAAACTGCAGGGGTGGACTGAGGCCACAAAGTCTGCCAAGTTTCAAAAAGATCAGTGCAGGGGTTTGGGGGCAACTACCCCTCAAGCTGTGGACAAGCAAAACTTGTGCCATGGGTGACACTGTGTGTATTAAGGCACAGAGGGGTGACAGCTGCAGGGGTGGTGGCCCCTGCTGAGGCCACGATGCCTGCCAGCTGTTGAGGAGATTGGTGAAGGGGGGTTCTGGGGCCCTGCACCTCTGGCTGCTGACAGACAAAACTCGTGACATGGGTGCTTGTGCAACTGTGTCTGTGTCTGTGTCTGTCTTGGGGCATGGGAGACACTACTGCAGGCCTGGCTGCTAAGCTACTGTGTTACCAGTTAGCAATCAATCATGATTCACTCAGGGACCAGCAAAATCCACAGGACCTAGCTAATATAGCCAATTAATTGCCATCAATTAGCACCTACAAAACCAGAAAGAATCAATACAGACAATCAACTGCCCCAAGACAGACACAGACACAGTTATACAAGCACCCATGGCATGAGTTTTGTCTATCAGCAGCTAAAGGTTTAGGGACCCAGAACCCCCCTGCACTGATCTCCTTGACAGCTGGCAGGCATCGTGGCTGCAGCAGGGGCCACCATCCCTGCAGCTGTCACCCCACTGCGCCTTAACACACACAGGGTCACCCATGGCATGAATTTTGCTTGTCCGCAGCTTGAGGGGCAGTTCCCCCCAAACCCCTGCACTGATCTTCTTGAAACTTGGCAGGCTTTGTGGCCTGAAATAACTTTTGTTTTGGTACAGAGGTGGGAGAGCTTGAAAATGTTCCCCTCCATCCTGTACTTGATGCTGATGCCATGCAGCAGATGGTCACAGATGAGCACCTTGATGACCGCAAGAAAGACGGAAAACAAAATGAGTGTGATTACGCAGCCCTGCTTGACACCAGTTTGAATGGCAAAGGGCTTCATAGCAGCAGCACTGCTTAGGGTGGAGGCAATCATCTGGTCATGAAGGAGTCTTAGAATGGTGATAAAGTTCCCTGGGCAGCCAAACTTCAATAAGATCTTCCATAGAGCCTCATGGTTAACACAGTCAAAGACTTGGGTCAAATAAGTAAAGGCAATAGAGGGTTCCTGGTGTTGTTCTCAGCATTTTTCCTGGATTTCCCAGGCCACAAAAAATCATGTCCCTCATGCCTCTCCATGGTTTTAAGCCACCTTGAGACTCAGGAAGGATTTCCTCAGCAAAGAGGGAGCAGTTGGTTCAGAAGAATTCAAGCAAGGATTTTCCCAGCCATGCAGAGGAGGGCATTACCTTGATAGTTTCCACAGTCAGCCTTATTTACTTTTTTAAAAATGGTGACAATATTGACATTCATCAGGTCAGCAGGAATTTCCTCAGTGTTCCAGATTTTGAGAAACTGTGTGGAGCTTTTTGGTTATCATTTCCCCACCAACTTTGAAGACCTCAGCTGGTATGCCATCAGAACCAGATGCATTGTTGTTCTTCATCTGTCTTATCACCTGGTGTACTTCTTCAGAGGTTGGTGGACTGGCAAACCTCTTACTGGATGCTGAGAGATGGATTTGATGGTTTCGTCAGTCACCACTGATTCTCAGTTCAGGAGCTTTTGGTAGTGCTCCTTCCAGTGGTTGTTGATGGACTTGTCTTTGAGAAATGTACTACCATCTTTAGATCTAAGTGGGGTGAGTCTACAAGACCTTGGTCCGTACACAGCCTTGTTTGCACTAAAGAATCTCTGCATGTCATGATTATCAATAAATTGTTGGATTTATTTTGCCTTTTTTTCTCAACGTTTGTTTTTAATTTCTTGAATCTTCCTCTTGGCTTTAGCTTTAAGGCATTGTGGTGGAGCACCTTTGGGGTGCTCACCACGTGGCAGGGGCTTCTGTAGACTGGGGCAGAGCCCAGCAGAGAAGGCAGCTAAGTGAAGCCCCCCCCAAATCTCATTCTAAGGGAGGAAGTGTGTGGCAGAGGGCCCTTGGGGGTGCTCGCCACCTGAGGGCTCTCACAGGCTCCAAGGGGAGCCTGTTTTGGAGAAGCAGCAGGAGAAAAATTCCCCTGGTACCATGTGTGGAAGGGGGCACTGTGGGTGCCTGCAACTTTAAGACCAAAGCCAAGCAGCCAGCAGGTGCTTGATTGAGGCAGTCATTTTAGATCCCTGGTGGCCTATATAAACAGCTCAGTTCCTTGCTGACTGGGAAGGCAGTAACATTGCCTGGCTGTATCATCCTGGAGGTAAGGGAGGAGCTGTAGGGGATGGATTGGAGGCTTCTGGTCCTGGGCATGACCTAAAACTGCACCCTGCCAGGAGTGGGTGGTCAAGTGGGGCTCTCAGTGGCATGGGAGCCCCCAGGAAATGCCAGGCCAGTTATCACCCCGGTGAAAGGTGGGTGGGGCACTTTAACCCTAGCCCTCACCTTTAGGTGGGTTTACATAACACTGGAGGCAGTTGGGGCCAGGCATGGCTGCGGCCACCTGAGCTCTGTGGGGTGCAAGATGCCGAGGAGGGAGAGTGGGGACCAGGCACAGCTGTGGCCACCTGAGCTCTGTGGGGGCAAGACCCCAAGAAAGATGCTGAGGAGGGAGATTGGGGGCTAGGCTCAGCTCCAGCCACCTGAGCCCACCAGGGAAAGAAGCCCTATGGCCCTGAGTGAGGGGGTGGAGTGGAGCCCCAAGTGAGGGGGGGCAGAGAGGAGTAGCCCCTAGTGATGGTGGCAGTGTGGAACCCTAGAGAGGGGGTGGAGCTGGGGAGCCCCAGTGAAAGGGGAGAAGAACCAGAGGGCTGAGGGCCCAGTACATTTTTATGCACATAATGTTGCCCCTGGAGGGGCCAGAGTAAACTTAGACCCGGTGAGGTAATTGGCTGGCCACTACCCCAGTGAAGGTCATGGGAAAGGCCCAAAAGATGGTACGTCTGCCACCCAAGGGATGGACTAGCGAAGCCTCTGGCCTAAGGGGCCCGATCCAAGAGGCAGCAAGGCAGAATAAGTTGTTGACAGATGAAAGAGACCCTGTGAGAGCGGGTGGAGTGTGTGAGGCCCAAGTGAGAAGCGGGAGGTATGAATGTGCATGTGACTGAGGCCTAACAGCGTGGCCTAAGCTTGCTCTGGCAGTAGGCTGGGAGCACAGTAATATCTGGTTGCCATCTGCGAGGCATGGGCTGCGGTGTAGGGGTGGTATGGAGCTGTAGGTAGCGCCCCCTGGCATTGGGGCATAACATGGACAGCCTCCCACTTAATTAACATACTCATTAATCAAGAACAAGGCATGGCAGGCGAGTCAGGTGGGGGGTGTGCCCAAAGGCAAGTGGGGAACCTAGCACTGTGGCTAGGCAGGGAGCCCCACATTGCCACAGGCATCAAAATGTTCCTTGCTTCTGACTGGACATAGGATGGTTTTGCCTGTCACAGAAATCTTTTCTCTTCTGTTCGAGAAGGGCTTTGATCTCAAAATTGTTTTCATTGAATCAGTGCTGATGGCATTGGTTGATAAAGCCAATTGAGTCTGTGCAAGCCTCATGGACGATCTCTGTAACAGGCTGAAAACTTGCAGCCTGGAGCAATTAGCCAGCTAGTAACAGGCTTCCTGCCTAAGGGGCCACAGCTGGCTCAGTCAATTAGCAAATGGGGGGAAGTTGACTGGCTGACCTAGAAATAAAAGTGAATGGGAAGAGGAAGTGAGAGAGAACCTGGAGTGGGAATTGTTCACGTGGAGAGGCAGGTCTCTCCAAGGAAGAAAAGAGAGTAACCCATTCTTACTGGTTCATTGTGGACTGTTTATATTTCCTTTTGCACTCTGTGGTACGGATGAACCCAGGGCATTATCGCCTGTGTTGTGAAACCCAGAGAATGACTGTGGGTGGGACCAGATAATGGGTCAACTACTAAGTTGAGCTTGATGGTGCCAGGTTAGCCAGGTGACCCGCTACAGTCTTCTTTAGAGCTCGCCAGTCTTCCTCAACACAAGTGTTATAATTTTCAATCCTAAGATTGGTGAGTTTCTTGTGGAGATGTGTTTGGAGGGCTTCATGATGTCTGAAGGCATTTGATGTTGTACTGTCTTGAGACTGATTTGGGTTGCTTTTGATGTGTCAGTGCAGCCCTAATGGACATGATGGATATTGCTAAGCAATGATAGGTCCGGCAGTCATTGGCTCTTCTCATAACACACATGATATGAGTGTCTTTTAGAACACATGCTCTTATGATTATCTAGTTGAGGGGCTGCCATTGTTTTGAGCAAGGTTGTTGCCATGTTGCTTTGTACCTATTGTATTATTTGAAGACAGTGTTAGTAATGACAAGGTCATGCCCTCCACATTTACTAAGTAAGAGGATGCCCTTGGAATTGGCCTTGCCCACTCCTTTCTTTCCAACCCTAACCCCTCCAAAACGGTAAAGTCACAGCCGACTCCCACATTGAAAGTCCAAGGAGGATGATCTTATTCTCTTTTGGGCTGATAGTCAGGATTTCATCAAAGTCAGCATAAAATTGTTCTTTCTGTTCTTCCTCAGTATCGAGTGTTGTTGTGTATGCACTGATAATGGTAGCAAGCAAATTGTTGGTCAGTTGGAGGTGGAGAGTCATGAGGCACTCGTTAATGCCATAGGGAATTCAGTCATTCGGCTGACAATCTGGTTCTTAATGGCAAAACCAGCACTGTGTATTTACCTGTAGTTTGCAGGTTTCCCTTTCCAGAAGAACATATATCCACCCCCATCCTCTCTCAGGTGGCCTTCATCTGCATGCCTGGTCTCATTAAGAAAAGCAATATTGATGATGTATCACAAGAGTTCTTGGGTAACAATAGCTGTTCTACGTTCAGGTCTGTCACTGTTTGAGTCATCAAGTAGGGTTCATACATTCCAAGATGCAAAGGACATTTTTGTGTTTTGACTGCAATTTGAGTGATCCCCCTGGAAGCAGCTGTCTAGTTGGGTAAGATAAGGTGGGTCAGCCTTTTGGGGGCACCTTTTCTAGCCCCCTCCTCATGTGGGATGAGCAGAGGGCATCGTAAAAAGGACTACTCAGTTATGATTGCAAGATGTTGAATTGCCCTCCTACCCCATTCCAAGGTTGAAGTGACTAAAACGTGACCGCCACCTGTATGTAGATCCATGAGTAGGGACTCCTGGTGATCACTTCCTCTGTCCCTGTCATCACTCATCCATCACTGCAGGAATTTGTAGAGGTTATGTGTATTGGTGATTGGTTATTAGATGTTGAACCCAGTGGGAAAAGCCTATGTATGACTTGTTTTATATGAGGAGGCCATTGTGCAACAGCAACTGCACAGATCTTGGTAGAGGAAAAACCTGTGCCAGGGGCAGGAGATCCAAGATGACTGGGGTTAGTGTTTCATGGCAGCCTTCATTTGCCTTCACAGCAGTTGAGAAGTATGCCTTCTTCATCTGCCTGCTCCACCACTGAGGTCTTTATGTTATGTTGGATTGGTTTTCATCTGATACCTCACCTTTGACCGTACTACCAGGGGTGACCCTACCCGGAGTACAAAACTCCTGATGGTGTAGCTCTTAGGGTCATCTGTACACACAAACCTATCCACATCATCAAGGTGGCAGCCCATGGAATGGAAGTCTCTGAATATACAGTGTCCCAAAAGGATTTTAAAAAGCCCCATCATCATCTGATGACATGTAACAATGCAACAAAAATGGGTCTGTCCAACTGTTAGACTTGACCGCTTAACTTATCCTGTTTCCTCAGTTTGTGCTCTCTCCCCTTGTGATATAACTGAGACGGTCTATCTTCTTTCTTCCTGCTGTGTATTGGTTTAGAAGCAAGCCATTGTTCCTTTTCCTTCCACTCCCACCTCTGCACCATGGTCAGGACAAAGGAGGCAATATCATAGCTGAGCCTCAGCCAGAGCAAACCAGCAGACAACGCACTGACCTGCATTCTGCAGCTCTGTTTGACATAAGTCGCCCACCAAAAAAACACTACCAGACCACAGCAGGTCAATTCGGAATTGGCCCAAAATATTAGTTCCTTTCTTGTCTTCCTTGTTTTTGGATTCCACATATCCTAAATTTCAGGTCTGCTTTCTTTTAAGGGGGACTTAGCAGGGTGGATAAACTGGCCTATGAAACTATCAGTATGTTGGCATGTGCTGTTACTGCCACTTGCTTTATTACACAATTCAGTGACATAATGAGAAACTTTCAAAAAAGGCTAAAGGATTATAATAATCTTGCTGTGTCGCAGACAGTGAGAAAGGAGACATTCGAAGGTACAAGCGGTTATGTGTCTTCTGTCACGTGGCTTCTGAAAATTTCACTCTTAAAAGCATCATCTGTCCACTGGTTATTTCTCCATTGTCCGTAGTCTGTTTTTTTCCCCCTCTCTTTTACTGTCTCTTTCTTGTGAGAGCCCATACTTCTTGTCATAGGGGTAAATTGTCACAAAGGTCCTCAGTGATGCTGTTTTTGATAGGAAAAACTGGATAAGGAGCAAGGGAGCCTTTTCCTGAGATCCAATTTGAAAAGCATCACGCTGCATAGTATTTACTTCTCTGAGTACTGCCACTGAGGACATGTGAATGAGAGCAGAGGTATGCAGTGCGTAAATGATTTTACAAGTGCCTGTCACATGCTTTATCCAGCGCAAACTAATCCTCATTACATCCAGAGCCCAATTCAACTCTTATTTTTCACAGAATAAAGGTAGAGCAGAAGAGTTGCTCTACATTTACAGCAGCATCCTTGAGAGCAGGCTGTGGTCTGTTTAGCTGCTGAGAACAGCAGCAGAAGTACATGAAAACACTGGTTGGTAAAAGATTTTGCAAACTAGCTTGACTCGTCTAACTGCTTTGTGCCACAATGCACCCACTTTTTCTCCTTGTTGGAAGCTACTTTTCACATCTGCTGTCACAACAGTTTTACAATGGGTGGCAGCCATTGACTTTTTCCTTCTCGCTTATTGGAAAGTATGAAAAGTCAAAATTCCACAATTTTTGCAGTTGGGATAAAGTTTTTCATATAACCCCAGGCTGCCTAAAATATATAGAGTTCCCCTTTAGATATAGATGTTATAAGGAAGAAATTTTTGGTACTGAGGTTTTAGACATTCCACCTAGGAGTAAAATAGAATCTGCTGCAAATGACCCAAAATGTAAGGAATGACCCAATGCAAGGGAAGCACATCAAAGCCAAAAAAATGTGAGCGGGGAAAATGTTGCTAAGTGCTTCTAAAAGCTTTCTTAAATTGAAAAAGACAGAACATGTGAAAGGACCTTTGTCCACAACCGAGTGAATGTAATCAGTAAGTTCAAGGAGAGCTAAACTGCTTGAAAGAGAAAGGGCATAACCTTGATTGATAGCAATTCAGTAGCTTATTACATTTGAGCCATTCCTTAGTTTGTTCATAAATATTTTAAAGTGATTTTTCAGTAGCTCAGAAGGTCATGTTGGAAAATAATTAAAATCTGGGAGAAAATGGAAAAAAGAGAAAAAAATTGGGAGGAATGAGGTCTTGCCAACACCATTGTTAGAACTGCTCAACCTGGTTCCTAACTAACCAGTTAAAAAATAACTTTGAAAGCCAATATAAATAAATCACCAGGGAAGAGTA
>NW_017729016.1:9887051-9899640 GCF_001723915.1 Gavialis gangeticus
AATTGGGAGGAATGAGGTCTTGCCAACACCATTGTTAGAACTGCTCAACCTGGTTCCTAACTAACCAGTTAAAAAATAACTTTGAAAGCCAATATAAATAAATCACCAGGGAAGAGTAAATGCAGATAGTTAACACCCATAAGGTACATACACACATGCAGGCACACGCGCTTGCAGCAGCTCAAATCAGAACCGCACAAATTTGCGCCAGGGATTTTTGCCTCAGTGCATGTGCCTGGACATGCACTTTGGTGTGGGGCAAGTTGTGCTACTTGTGGCAAAATGGCCCTGCCCAGCTCCTCCCAGACCTGCAGCCAGGGCTGGCCCCAGTGATATAAAAACTTGCCCTGTGCTGGCCCCAACACTATAAAAAGCTGCCCTGGCAAGCAGCTCAGGGCTACTTGCTCTCACGACCTTCTGGGGGGAAGTTGGCCACACCCCTTTGTGCCCTAGGCTGCTGCTCCTGCTGTTGCTAACCCCCCACAGGGGGGGTTCTCTGCCACACACTGCTGCCCCCCCCCAGTGCAGGGGGGCACCACATCCCTACTGCACTGCACCGCACCCCAGTTTTCACACTCCGGTTCCAGCCTGCTGCCCAGCCTGCAGCCAAACTGCAGCCAGGGACAGCCCGGGGGGTGGGGGCGGGGCGGGGAGAGGCAGCCTGTGCTGCCTGCAGGCCTCTCCCCCCTCATCACCACTGCTAGTGCCTAAAGGCTCCTTACCTGCCCCAGCTGCTTTGGCATGCCACCTGCCACCTTCACCTGAAACACACCTTGGGTGGCTGACCTGGGTGGCTGCTACCATGCTACCATTGCTGCTGCTGCCTGTGCTGCCACTGGTCCCCCTCAAGGTGACTGTCTAGTCTGCTCTTGAAAACTTCCAGGGTAGGTGACTGCACCACCTCTGGAGGGAGTTTATTCCACAGTCTGGACACCCTGATTGTGAAGGCCTCATCTTCCTCGTCATTGTTAGGTTTTTTTCATAGAACAATGGCCAAGAAGTGCATGTACACATGCGCGCACACAGGTGTTTTGTGCTATGTGGTATCTTTAGGTCGGTGTTCTATTCCTCAGCTTTTTTGATTATTTTTTTAAGCAACACAGTTTTCACTTTCCATGATGACAAAGGTCATGTCTGACAAAAAGCAGCAGCAAAAGAAAGAATTCAAAAGAGCAATTTCTTTGTGTTACAGTTTGAAAATCTCTCTTTTACCATCCTGCTTCTTTCTTTGTGATCACAAAGGAAAATAGTTCTAGCAAAGCAAAAAATATTATCAAAGTTAAAATGAGAGCCATTGAATTTTATTAGCAATTTTCTAATTTGTTAGCAATTTCACACTGCCTGTTAGCATTTGTTTTTGTATATTAGCATTCATCACAAAAAGCTAATCCTATTAGCGTTTTCCATATTGAATTATTGAAAACAAACAACAATGCTGCAGCAAATCTTTACTATGCCATTCTCATTTATGTACAGTATTTCTGTTCATGCCAGTTCATTTCCAATGCTGCCAATTAGGACAGAATCATAGCATACTTGCTTACAAGATATCATATATAATATACTCAAATATTTGAAAATGACAGAAAGTGTCCTGTTCTTACACATCATATATATCTAATTTTTTTCACCCAACTGGAAATGTTCCAGAGAACTTGATTGAAAGTGTTGACCTTTGTATAGGACCTTTCCCCCTAATGCTTCTATAGAATTCAATAGAAAATTATATCCTTTTACTAGAATTTTTTTCAACCATTCTTTAAGATTTTCCAGTAGACTACAACCTCTGGTACATGATAGATTAATTTCTAAATCACTTATACTCTACAATAATTTCAACTGTTCAAAACAATTTGCATAAACCCTGATTTACAATGTCTAGAATGCTAATGGGTTCATCCTAAATAAGATGTTTTGGGAATATGGGCACATATATAAGAAGTGTGCGATGTATTGTATTTAGTATTAAAATATATTGCACTTGTGTGCTGTGCACAAGGGGACAAGTCAGGAATGTGCGTGTGTGCATGCACACATTCATGAGCACGTGTGTGTGTGTATAATATGTATACATTTAATAGGGCTGTGCAAAACAGTACCATGTCATTTTGACTTCCATTGCACCTTTTCAAAGAGACAGTATTTCATTTCAACATTTCATTTTTGTTCAAAGCACTGTTCCGTTTCGTTTCCTTGAAACTGTTTTGCTGTTTCGACGAATTTTGACATTTCTCCCATAGGCTATAATGGGGAATCATGAGAATGCCTTTAACTTTGTAATTTCTTTCCTTATTAAAATGAATACAGCAGGGAGGGTAGTCCCTGCTGAGACAACAAAGCCTGCCAAGTTTCAAGGAGATAGGTGCAGGGGTTTCTGGGAAACAGCACCTCAAACTGTTCAGAGCAAAACTTGTGTCACTTGTAAGTGTGAAGGCACAGAGAAAGCTCAGTTCAAACAATGCTTTTTATGCTGTTTTTCTGTCCCTCCCCCAGAGCACCAGGATTGGAAGGGACCTCAGGGAAGGATCACAGTCACTGGCCAGCTACACATGTCAAGATCAAAGCAGTCCTTCCCCCTCCCTCTTCTTAGTTTCTCTTTAGCTGCAAGGAAGCCCAGCTTCGAAACTCAAAATGTTCCAAAACTTCCAAAACGTTTCAACTGCCCTCGTTTCTCTTCAAAACTGTTTTGAAGCCTTTCGTTTCATTTTGATTTCACTGTTTCAAGCTTGAAACTAGTCGAAACAGCTTCGAAATGAAACACCCAGTGAAATTTCACACAGCCCTAATATTTAACCATGCAACCTCAAAACTTGGGGCTTTCTCTTTTATTTTTCTCCTGGGAATCATTCTAGGGAATACAATGGTGACATCCAAAGATGCCAGTTAGCTGTGTAGCCTTCAATCTTTTTTGGGACTGCTCAAGACAAGCAATGGCACCTTCTTATGTTACCTATGTGATTCTGAGTGCAATATTAACAAATAAGTAAAGAATAATAGAAAAACCCACGAGTCATAAATGTGCCAGGTTTCTGTGTGAGGAACTAGTATAGTCTACTTCTCAATATATACTGATGTGCGTGCACTTGTATAGCAATGTGAGTCTTTGAACACAACCATCACCTTTATGGTGCAGTTACATGCATACCATTCTTCAGTTCCATAATTGTGTTTTTGCTTTCACATCTGGGACCAGATCAGAGTGCCTTCTGTGTACCTGTGGACTCTATTAAAAAAAAAAAAATGTAGGGGGAAGGGAATCTCCTATGTACCAGCTGTGAAATTATCCTTATCCTTTGATATATTAAAATTGAAGTGCTGTAAATTTCTGTTGCCATGGTAATACTTTCCATGCCACTTTCTGATTGGCCATCTGAGTTCACTTTCCTTTGGGTGTTCTAGCCTAATTAACTGTTATTTTTTGCGTTTGTAGAGGAAAAACCCACACAAGCCATTTTGGGCTGTGATTTGTCTCCCTTATGATGAATATTCATTTTCACATACTATTCAGGCAAAAATGAATAGGCCTGACTTGTACTTAGAGAAAACAAATCTGTGAAAAAAGCAGTTATGCTCAGGCATTGAGTCAAATGTTATCTAGCTTGAACATGTTGTTATTTGTATCACCATGGCACCAGTCATGAACCAAGGTCCCAATGTGCATGGCACTGTACAAACACAGAACAAGCAGATGGTTTTGGCCACAAGGAACTTACAGTCTCCATGTAAGACTATAAATAATACATGGATACATGGAGGTCAAGGAGACAATGAGACAGTGCTAGTTATTGTTATAGGACTGGTCTCAGTACAGCTGCTGGAAAGCCTTGGAAGAATGAATTTTATGATTTTATTCACCAATTTCCAGTAAGCCAGTTTAGGTGCCTTTATTTTTAACTTTTGTAAGTCATAAACAAGTTCATTAATGGACTGAGTTAGATTCTTGTTACCTTCATCAACATGCTGCCCAGCATTACAGGCATGAGACAATCACTAACTGGGCCTCAGGAATGCTCAAGGGCCTGGTTTCCATGCTATTCACAATATAAAACTTGTACAGTGACTCCCTACAATATAAGAAAATAAGGAACAGGGCCTATGTTTCCCTGACAGTTACCTTCCAAAGAATTATACCTACTCATCTAAGTAAAAAAAAAATATATGCAACCCAGGTGTTGTCGGTATGTATTCCCACTCTCCAATTGAAGGGAATTGTTAGCTGGCAGGTGTACTGGGGCAGGAACTGCAGACTGGTCACAGTTTCCCTCTGTCCCTATAGAACCAGGCCAGGACAGTCAGGGGACTTAACTATATACAAATGTATTTACATTAACTTATCGCAAGGAAAAGAAACATGGATATGTGTGGGGGTGCGTGTGTACATATATATGTATATACATATACCTGTGTGTGTGTGTGTGTGTGTATGATATACAAACAAATAACATAAACAATAACCTTTGGGTAAATGTTATATAACCTTATACCAGGGCTCCAGATACAGCTAAGTAGTAGCAGAAGGTTCCAACCAGGGTCTCAGTGATGGGATCATATAATAACACTATAGCAATGAACCAACTCACAAATCAAGGCACTCAAAAGAACACAATATGAGGTGCTGTTTACACAATATAGGGCACATAGACATCATTTAGTACCTCATGCTTATGGGGCGGGGCACCCCAGAACGCCGTAGGTATTTGGACCCCAACAACACTTCCAAAGGGAGAAAGGATCCCCAGTGCTCCCAGCCCTTGTGGGGCCCTAGCATGGATGGTTCCCTAAATAGCCCACCCAGAAGGCCTGACCAGGGTGTTCCCTTCCCTATGGGAACCCCTTTCCCCAGTAACTCATGACTCAAGGGCCATGTGGGTGGTCAGCATCCCCTCAGCCGAGCTGCTCCTTGCTGCAGGGGCCTTTTGGGTCTCTAGCTCCATCTGGGCCACTTGAATGCTAGTAGCCCTGAGCACCATTGCATGCTCCTGGAGGCTATGCCTTCTGCTCAGGGTTGGGGGCCTGGGCTACTTTGTGCAGTCCCAGGGACTCGGTCTGGCTTCGACCCACCATGCAGTGAAGCCTGCATTGAGCCCTGGCCGCATGCCGGGGGTTGGAGACTGAACCACCTCAAGCAGCTCCCATGGTCTTGGTCCATCGAGGACCTGCCATGCAGCACCTCCTGCACTGAGTTCCCAGCCTCTTGCTGGGGTTAGGGACGCAAGCTGCCTCGAGCAGCTCCCAGGGTCTTGGTCCCACTGGGGTCCTCAGATCCCCTCCGTGCAGTGCTGTCTGCACCAAATTGGGGGCTGGAGACCTGAGCTGCCTCATGCAGCTCCCAGGGTCTTGCCGCCATGCACTGAATGGAGGTTGCAGCCATCTGCCACTCTCGTCCCACTGAAGGGATCTTCGGGCTCTTCCAGGCAACGGCATCTGCCCAGCTGGCCAGCCCTTCCTCAGCTCTTCTTAGCCCCTCTCTTTCTCTTCTCCATCCCCCTATGCATCTGCTGGTTGCTGGGCATGCACCTCCTTTTATTCTCTTTGGGGGCTCTGCCCCAGAAGTTCTGCCAGACTGAGAGAGTGCAGTCTTGAACCAGGTCCAAGGCTTCTTTTTTTTTCTTTGCAGGGAGCAGGGGTGGGACAATGGTTACTTGACTAGTGGACAGGCTCCACCAATCACAAAGAGGATTGTCCGAGCCCGGACATGCCAAGCTGTATCAGTAAGTTCCCCCCCCCCCCCCACACACACACACATATATTTATATATGCTGAGCCAATAAAACTGAGCATATTGAATTGCCATTGGCATATCTTCCTCACATGAAGCATCACATCTGCCCCTCCAAAAAAATCAATTCTGCTCTGATGAATTCCCTTTCACTCCAGGAAATCAATTCCGCCATTGATATCTTCTACCTCCTCTCAATCCAGTTTCATCTATCTTGCTTTAATGTATTACATTTTGTCACCAAAACAACTCTCTCCATTGGAATATGTTAATTTCATGTCCCCAATCCTTTATCAAGTAATTGACACACAGCCAGCTACAACTCCAACAATCAATCTATCAATTTGCCTCTCTTTACTTTTTCTTTTTCTGTTGCTGCCTGACCCCACTGTCCCCCAAGCTCCTCAGCCCTTTGATCTTTCCCACTTTATGCTACCTGCCCCCTTCCATCTTCAGAGGGAACAAAGCTTGGCAGGGACTTCTCTGTTTCTTTCTTTCCCTTTCTCCTCTGTAAAAAGTGCTATTGATGTCTAGACTTTTTTGATCCTTGCTCCTTCCTTGTGCCAGTAGAATGAACTGCTTATTCATTTGGGCCAGATTTCTCCTAGTGAAACTTGGCTGTCTTCTCAGAATCCTTCTCACCTTGTGCTCCCTGCCAGGGCCCACTATTCAATCGGCATGAACCAACAGCTCTACTTCTACATTTTAAATTTCCTCATGGGATGATTCCCTGCACAGTGGGCATGTCTATACATGTGCTTAAATGCACATTAGCTTAGTTTAATGAGCATTAAGCTGTCACTTTAAAAAACTGTGGTATTAGTTAATGTGGATTAAAATAAGCTAATGTGCATTAAGCATTACTTAAAAACCATGAGTGCTTTAACACACGTTCCAGGAGTGGGTGCGGTGGTGCTTTAATTAGAGCGGTTCCAAGAGTCTGAATTAAAAAACTGTGGTGTGTCCTGTATCAGTGTACCTGTGCTTAAAATTGGTGATGAGGGTGCTCATCTGATAAGCCTTAATTGAAGCACTCTGGCTGCCATTTTTAAATGTAGGGACACTGGTACATAAGATGTAGGAGGCTGCTGGAACACAGCAATTGCCATGTTTCTGTAGACTTTTTTAATCAAGTCTGATCCAATGCTCCCAGCACCTCAAAGCAGCCTCCACATTTGTGTAGAGCCAGCCCATGCACTTCAGTTAATGCACATTAAGACAGGCTAATGTGCATTTTCTTAGTACCTCACAATGGAGGGTGCCTGTACATGAGTGCAGAGGCTGCTCCAATGTGCTATATGTACAGTGTATTGCAGCAGACTTGATTAACCAAGTCTGCTGAAGAGTGGTAATTGCCATGCTCCTGCAACCTCCTGCATCTTGTGTATCAGCATCCCTGCACTTCAAAATGGCAGCAGGGGTGCTTTAACTAAAGCTTGTCGAACGAGCTTTAGACCAAAACGCCCTGCCGCCATTTGGAGGCACAGGGACACTGATACACAAGACACTGTGGCACTTTAATTAGAGCAGTGCTTTAATTTGTGTTTTCGGAGCCACTATAATTAAAGCACTGCCTCCCCCACCCGCAGAACACGTGTAAAAGTGCCTGAAGGTATACATTTAATGTGCATTAACTAAAGCATGTTAATGCACATGTAGACATGTCAAATGCGACTTATCCAGTTCACTTTCCTTCTGTACCCTTCTTGCCTTTCTGATATGTTTGGGCAGATTTATTTGAATTAAAAGCAACTAAAAGGCCTTTTGCCAAAAACTCAAACCAAATCTGGTCTGAGATTTGAAAAGCTTCACTTAACTTGGCTTGCCTGGGTGCTATTGAGTTTATAGACTATTTAAGATCCTCAGATTCCACAATGAAGACTATGTCATAGTCTGAGTGTGGCCGAAGATAGGTAGAGCTGGACATCTCGGCTAGTTAAGCCATGTCCTTGTGAAATTTTTAGTCTAATTATGTTGAGCCTTAATCTGCCAACAGGTAAGTTGTTTGAGGATCCATATGTCTGAATGGACCCTGTGGTATTTACCAGATTCATCCATAATTGCTTCCTGTTGTTATGATCTCCAAGAAACACAAAGCTGGTTTGTCACTTCCTGTAAGATGTATAGAGAAACCAAGTCTTGAGATCAGCTTCCCTTATTTTTTTTACTGAAAGCATCTTTAATGTATTTTTCTACATGCATTTGAACATTTAGAGTCCATTGGTAACAAACTGCATGATTTGGTACTAAATAGCCTCCCTTCCTCCAAAGAGAATTAGTGTCAGATCTTAATTTACTACTGGGATATAGACATCCCTTAATGAGGTAATTAATTCAGTGCTAAAGTGCCTGTGAAGGACCCACACTGAGTGGACAGGAAAAAAATTAGAAGTGACATCTCACCGGTGGGCATCAGTAACAAAGGGGATTATTTTTGTAAAAAAGTTAATTTACCAAAGAAATAATGATGGGCCTTATTCCTTGTCCATGGCTCTCTTCCTAATTACAGTATCTGACAACAATCCTATGCTGGAGTTTTTTATTTATTGGGCACTGCTCCACCTTCCCAAACTAAGCATGGAACAAATGCATATCAGCGTAAACAACTGCAGTTTGCTTGGAGACTTCCTTAAGTGATAACATTGCCAGCTGTGGCACAGCTATATATAAATGTGATGGCTGTTCTCCTTGTTCAGCACCTTTAGGGTTGAAATAAAATGGGTCATTTGTGCTGGGTTGTGTCCTAGCATACCTGATCTGTTTTACTGGGCAGCATAGGTGGCCCATGGTCTCACCCACTGATGCTGCAGAACAGGCAACATTTTTCTCTATTGCCTTACCCATTGATGCATAAATAGAGGCACAAATTGATACCGCCTTCATTGCAGCCACCTTCTGTGGTGTGACAAGGAGTATGGACACCTGTCTGCTTGTGCAGAGCTAAAAGCGCACACTGCTGCAATATGAGCTACATCTATAATATTAGCCTCTGTGGGCCAGAGCAGCAGGGAATGATAGGGAAGTGCTGAGCCCCTCAAAGGCTGGGGTCTCAGCTGCAGGTGGTCAGTGAATAATAATCTGTCTGACTGGGAGGCTTGGGACCAGCTGGGAGGGATGGTGTGCTAATGAGGGTGGAGCCACAAAGGGAAGTTAAGAACTATAGGGGACAAGGTTGGGGTCAGCTGCTGTATTGGGGGTTGGGAGGAGCTTGGAGCTAAAATTGTCCCTTTCAGAAGATCCTGAAAGGGCAAAGGGGTTTGGTCTGGTTTGGTTTGGTTTGTTGTGGATTCAAGGCTGTTTTGTGAAGAACGAAACTGGTCTGACAAATGGGGAGTGGAGCTGACACCTATCTAAAGCAGCAGGGTAAGTGACCTGCTTCCAGGGACACACAACACATTCATCAGTGGGGTCCATTCGAAACTTCCAGAAGCAGCTGGTAATGCAACTACAGCACTGAGCATAAAGTTCAGCAGTAGTGGTTCACAATAGACCTGGGTTTGGGCTTCTTGATGAATGAGTTAAATTTCCAGGGCTTTAGAGCACACCCTAAACTTTTCAAAATCAATTGCCAAAAAAAAAACCAGATTGAAACTTGGTGATTCTTTTATGTGACCTAAATATTTAAAGCTCTGGAAGATTTTCCATGTAGACCTACAACTGAATTTCTTGGAGTTTCTAAACAGGATCCTGCCTACATTTGCTAATCCCTCCTATGTGCCTGTCAGTCTACAAGGAACAGCATGTGCTCTGGGGAACAAACACGTTAGATGGCAATTAAAATGGTGGTGGTTGGCGCTTTTGTAACATCTGGACTAAACTGTGCATCTCTGTGTCATGGATGAACTTGATTGGAGCTCAATTAGAAGTATGTCTTGGTTCACAAATTAAACACCTTTTTTCAACTAGTTGATTCATAACTTATCCATTCCAGGAAAAAACAAGAGCTGTGAGTGAAAGAGAGAGGTCTTCAAATAGAGCCGTCCAAAGCACTATGAAGCTAATAGAGATGCTATTTTTAGTGGAGCTAGATTACCTGTCTTAGGAACATGTATGTCAATTTAAATAAACTAGCTTAAAAATTAATGAGGCCTAACAGTTACATTTATTACAGCAAGCTGAGAGCCATCTACCTACAAAGTACTATTTTTTTGTCTGTCTGTATGGTGATCATTAACGTTTCATGACACTGAGGTCATAGTTTAACATTTACATTTGAATGCAAATCTAGGGGAAAAAATTATTAAGGGTACATGTATAAAGAGGGGATAGATACCTTCAGAATTGATTAACCATTTATGTGTTGTTACAGAGTACAACAGCTCAATAGTTTGCTTACTTATGACATCATTTACTGTTGTACTTACAGTCCTTTATAAAAACAAAACAAAACAACATTATTCATGCATGCAATAGACTTATAACATTTATTAACTCTTTATAAAATATTTATAAATGTACCTTTAAAATAAAATGTGGTGGAAAACTATATTTTCATTTGTATTTGACCTTCAATTTCTGGTTGTCCATGAAGGATTCCCAACAACTCTTCATGTGATTATTCAAACACCGGGACTTCTCAGACCTTACTGTGTCCTAGCCGAACTGTGCGAAGACGACTCTATCTGCAGCTTTTTCCAACTTCCCCAGCAATGTCCGACTTCAATCTCCTGCCTGTCTGCTAGTTTCCTCTGCCCACATATTTCTGCCCCAACCGCTCTGTTCTGCTCTGTCTATGGGTTCCCCTCTGTCTCTCATCCCTAGAACATGTGGCTCCAGTGTGGAAGTGAGTGCTGTCTCTTAATGTGGAAACACATGACTAGTGCTTGGAACTGTTCCTGATAATATGAAGGTACCCAGAGCAAAAACCAGTGCATCAGTTCTGAATCTGTTCTGAAGTGGTTTTTGGCTCTTGCTACAGTAGAGGCACTAAATCCATTGTCCAGTCCATGCATTAGTATTAGCAGCCTACTGAAATATACAGGGGACTGAAATTGAGTCCCCTGTTATATTTCCATTCCCTATTATAATATCAAAGCACAGAAATGCAAAATCACACCACAGAGGTAGACATTAGATTTCCAGTAGTTTCTATGCCGTGTTTTAAATTGAATGAAGATTCTTGAATGTGGAAGATGCTACCCCACTGCAATAAACTGCCATGAGTTACTGTTGCTGGTTACATACGTACTGTTGATTATATACATGATTTTTTATTGCCACTATTTCCCCTCATAATAGCAAAAATATGTTCTTGTAATGAATAGGATTGCAGCAAAGATGATTGTCCCCAACTTAAAATGTTGCAGGCAGCATCAATGTAACATGTTTTGATTGCTGAGTGTTGATAAGACAATGATTTCATAAGGGATTCTCATGCATTATTTTTTTATGTGAAAGAGATGATGCGGGTACTTAAGTCTTAGTGATATTTGTGAGTCTCATTAGTGACTATTCAAGCAGGATTAAGGAATTGTATAGAGACAGAGAGGAAACAAATATATGTTGTTCACTGTGTGCATAGAGTAACATCCCTTGCATTACAGCACGTTCAGCCCCCGGTTGCGTTACAGCCTGCTCAGTTTCATTTATTGATCATGAAATGGCTTGTTTCCCTTAGCACTCTAGATGCATGAACAGTTCAATCTACAACAAAGGGAATGTTCCATGAGCAAATGAGAAATTTGAATAGGAAAAAGAAAATCCCCATTAAAAGAAGGCAGTGGCAGTGTAAGTGGTGTCAGTGTACCTATGATATGTGAATGTGCGCACATCATTAAGCTGTAGGTAGGAAGTCATGCTATGCTGGGCCCTAAGATAATGAGTAGCAGTCTCATTAAAAAGTTGTAGCTATAGCATTGCACGGAGACTACAGGCTGGCGTGGATCCAAAGAGGAGCAGTGGAATTCTTTTCTCAGAATTACCCCATGAATCTTGACCTCCAGCACTTTGCTCTTTCTACAGAAGGGTAATGGGATCCTTCTCCTTGGACTGCAGTTTCTTAATGCTACTGCAATACAAACAGCTAAGAAGGATGCTGGTAGAATTGCTGGGTGTACTTCCTGAGGCTAATAATATCAATAAGATCCCAGGACTGTTGTATGAGTGAGTCTAAGTCTGGAAGTAATTAGATGCCAGGTCACCAAAACAGGAGATCTGCCCATTTGATCTTGGGTCTAGGACCCTTTCTCCAATACACAGAGAGGGAAGGATTTGGCCTCTGGACACAACATATATGTGGAAATCTAGGAAATATTTTGAAGATCTGCTCTTTGTTGGTTTTCTGGAGATGAGAAGCTGCCCCTTTGCCTTGTTCTCACCTCTTGTTCAGTAGCAGTTTGTGTGACTGGTAGTGAACATGCGACCATGCTTACAACCTTATTGGATACCTGAGAGAGTGCCCTCATTTTCAAGGTTTTTGGTATTTGGAAATGAAATGTACCCTCATCAAAGGTAAGCTGTGGGAAGCAAACCAGTGAAGAACTGTGGGAGGTGGGAACAGGGTTAGTGGAAAGATATGGTTGTTTAATAGGCAAACTTCAAAATACTCAATACGGTATCTACGCAGCTGCTCACCTAGGAGAAGGTGGGGGGGGCAAAGAGGGTACTGTGCACGGGCGACCTGGCTCTGTCGTGCCAGATCAGGTGTGGAGGCTGCTGCAGAAATAGATGGAGACATGATTCCCCTAACTGGGTACCTGTATGTATGTTGCACAAAGAAGGCAGGTACATTTTGCTCCCTGTGCAAAGGTAGAAGGATCCTTGTTGCTTCTTTAATTGCCCTTTTCAGGCCTAAATCAAGCACGCTTGCTTATGGATACTTTAGTCACAGACACTTTCATAGATTCATAGATTAAGGGTCGGAAGGGACCT
>NW_017729016.1:9899651-9907463 GCF_001723915.1 Gavialis gangeticus
TGGGCGACCGGGCCTGCAGAGAACAGAAATAGGCATCAATCACTTGTTCATATTTGTTTCAATGTATAGTTATCATCAGCTGCTAAGTGGCACCCAATAGCAGAGGACCTGGCACATCTCTCCTTTGTCACCCTCCAACCACATTTTAGCTTCATTTTTAAAAATGCATTTGATATCAAAGCTCTTGTGTTCTGTTTGAGACATATGTAAGTTAGATTAGAAATCCACCTGTCAGTCAGAGCTAATAATGGCACTGTCTGCATAAAGTATTATCTTTGTCAGGAGCTGTTATATCATGAATATGCATGTGGGGGAGAGTGAGCGTGTTTTGTACAGAGTATTTACATTAGAAGGGCTCAGCCAAGGACTTAGTGTCCTAGATTAGAATATGCATGTTCAATGCAAAGCTGCACTTCAACACAGGCACCTTGCTCATAAATGTGGGGGCTTGTCCTTGGCTGGCGTAAATTGGTGCAGCTGCTTTCTATGATTGTTTACATTAGCAGAGAACCTGTCCCAAGATCCTTTTTTAATTAAGATAAACATGAAGGCATTTGAATACAGGTAGCTTTGAAATTTGGCATTCTTTAAACCCTAGAATAAAAATGAAAGAGGTGGGTGTGTTATTTGCAAGATCCATTGTGAGCAAGTAGAAAGTGTTTCTTTGACTAGAAAGAATGGATCAAAGATGACATGGAGATAACCCATGACTTACTAATATTTTCCTCAATCTCCTGCAAACAAAAAGAACACAGCCTACAGGTGCCTGTGTTTCTATTGCCCACTCAAACGTAGAGAAGAGCACCAGTCTCTGGAGAACTTTCCTCCACTGTTTGAATGAGCAAGTATCTTACATTTTACTGCTCTTTAATAAGTACCTTCTAACCAGATCACATTTTAATTCTGATCCCATCCTTCAGGGAGCTTGCCATGTTACTACTTCGATACTCTTCACAAATGTTTTAAGTATACTTTGGAAAAGAAGGCACTTTGGGTAGATGTAATCTCTTTTATTCGACCAACTGAGTAGTTGGAAAAAAGCCTTTTGCAAGCTTTTGGGCCCAAGCACCATTCTTCAGGCATAGGGAGTCTCTACTGTTCTGAGATCTCCAAGGAATGAAAGAAGCTGAAAGTGTGACAGGATCTCAGTGAGAATGTTTTCCTAATTTCCACCTATTTACAATGAGTAGAGAAGGGAGAGGAGGGGGAACAAGGGGGAAATAATGCCTAAGGTAAGCAAGGGAGACTGTTCTAGCTGAGTTTTCCAAGGTAGAAGAGAGGCAGTTTGTGAAAAAGTAAATAACTGGAAACTAGGAAGACAAAAGGTAGAGAAGGAGAGTGGAGGAGGAAAGGGGGCAGGGGGAATGTAAATGGTGAGGTCAGGAAGGTACCTGGTGAATCAGATGCCACGCACTTTGTAAAGTGTCATAAATCTAATGTCTATATTGAGTCCATGATTTATTTATTTATTTATTTTGTATCGGTAGGTTTATGATGTGAAGTTCATAGGCTCATCCATGAAAGGTGTTTTGTAAATTCCCTTTAAGGATTAGAACTGAGAGATCAAAGAGGAACTGCTTGTCTTGTGATGAGTGTGTTCTTTGGCCAGTTTGTTAATAAGGATACAACTAATCTTAGGGCAGCTTCTTGTGGGAACCCACTTGAAAGTTCCTTCCCATCTGATAGTGAACCACTGATACCTGTTCTTCAGGTGCAATGTTTCAACCAGTTGCGAATCCCACTAAGCCAGGGGGTTTTCAACTTTTTCTCATTTGCAGACCCCTAAAAAATTTCTAATGGAGTTGTGGATGACTTCAAATTGTAAGTGTGAATATTTGCATACTTTTGATTGATAATAGTCATCTTCTGTGGACCCCCTTAGACATAATCTACAGACCTGCCCTCCCCCAGGGCTCTGCAGACCACAGGTTGAAAACCACCGCCCAAGGCTACATTTTCCTCAATGGCATGTGAGATGGTATCAAAATCTTTAATAAAGTTATCTATCATACTAAAACAAGTCTCTCATTGACTGTTTCTCCTTTATTGTCCGAGCCAGTTATTCTGGCTAAGAAAGTAATGTAAATTGGTTTTGACACGATTTGTTCTTTACATGTTTTCTCTTTTTAATCACTTTATTATTCTCCATCTGCTTATAAACTGTTTAATAATTTATTCTAATATTCTGTGTGGTATGGAGGCTGATATACCTGTAATCTCCGTGGATTTCTTTTTTCTCCCTGTTTAACAACAGCTCCTAAGTTTTTTCCTTCTCCAGTCTGCTGGGATCCTCTACCTCCTCCAAGTGTTCTCAGAGATGACAGGTAAAGTTTTAGAGATTGCTACGGCAGATAAGTTTACTTTGCAATTTCCAATATTCCCTCTGTCTTCTGTAGTGTTATTCATACTGGGAACCATCTTTATTTGTATGGCTGGTACATACATTTAAAAGAAACCCTTTGCTGTCCAAGAGCTGCTTGACTGTTCTTAAATACAGTCCAGAAAGGACACATGGATAAGTCTGGTTCAACACTTTAAGCAGCTGCAACATGCATGAAAAATCTTTAAAATTCTTCCCCGCCCCCCAACAGAAGCTCTTCTACTTATTCACAGTTGCATTTAAAAAATAGGCCTTGAAACATAGTATTGAGGACAAGAGGGTAGATGGGGAAGGGGGGGTGGGGGAATTTCTTTCTAATTAAAGTAAAATCAATAAACTGTAGGATTTTTGTAAAGCAAATTTTACCTTCATTTTATGTATTTACCCTTATTTTATTTTGTAATTGTGATCTTAACTTTTTTTTTGCCTTGAGAAACTGCAATGGTAACTCCAGTTACTCAGTGCAGCTGCCCTCAGAGCTAATCGATGAATGCTAAATTGGAGATTGTCTCTCGCTTTTAGCTCAGATTGGAGTTTTCTCCAAGAGATTTCAATTTTATTCTCTTCAGTCCTTTTTGGCTGTCTGTCAGCCACCTGGTTTATAAAGTCCACATCCATGCCTATCCCTGCCATCTTCTTCACAGCAACTAATAAATATCCATTAATTCTCACAATTCACAATACCGTTTTACAAATAGAAGGTGGAATTCTGTCATGGCTCAGTGTAACAGAAGTCATCCCAGACTGAGATTAGAATTCAGGATGTACCTGCACAGCATCCTGGGGGGAGACTGGAGATCATACCTGGGCTAGCTTTAGCTGCCATACCTCTTACCAACAGCACTGGGTGGGTTTGGTAGGACCCTGGTAAATACTTGAGCAGTTAATGCAAGCTGTGGTCACAGTATCTTGTCTATGCTGCTGTCAGTACCTGAACTAACTAGTTTATGGTTGGCATAGCTACATCTCCACAAACTGCAGTTGCACTCCTAGATTGCAGTGTAAATAGTCCTCCAGTTCTGTGCTCAAATTACCTCCTTCTTGCCAGGTTTTTAGATCACTGCAAAGCATTCAGGGATTTTTGCCATGAACAAAGACTTACAAATGCATTCCCATATTCCGTATTTGGACCGATGCATGTTATACTAACCAACAGCATCTCATCCATTCCTTGGGCCACCTGTCTATACCTGCTTGCTGCTTCTTAAACTTGGATTTCAATCACTTTATGTCAAGAGAACGCCTTTATGCATATATATCTGCATAATGTCTAGCAGCATAATGGGGTCCTGGTCTGACTCAGGCTTCTATGTGCTACCACAATGTAGACAAAGTGCATTGCAAACACAGTAGAAGAAACTGTCACATCACAGTCATGGGTAACAAAATGCACTCTTGAGGAATGCAGGACATGTTCCACCAGGCAAAATAGCAGAGACAAGGCTTAGACCTCAACACTCCTGTATTTCTGTCCTATGCTTACTCTGCTACACAACAGTAGTTCATGGACCCTGAAGAAGTTGGACAGTTCATCCAAAAGGTTATCTGTGTTGACATCAGAATAAAAGCTCACATGATAGAACTTACAGAAAAATATTCAGGAAGCAATTAAACAATCCTGGATTTTTTCTAGTTATTTTTAGCACTGCAATTGAGTTTGAGGGAAAGCTTAGAGGTTCTCCCCCTCCCCTATTCCTTTTTCTATTATGTGTCTTTCCAGTTTTCATGTGATCGTTTCTGTGAGAAATTCATCCCTCCAGCAAGTAATAGGAAACTCTGAGATAATGAAGACTGCAGCTCCAGATAAAGCATCTCCAGGAATGAATTAGCCCTAAATGGTATTGTTCTTTTCTTCTAACTTCATGTTGATATGCAAGTGAAAACCAAAGAACCAAACACCCTGCAGGTTCACAAAGCCACTGCATGCTAAAAATTTCCAAGCCATAAAATATTGTATCCCTCAGGTAGAAAACTAAGGAGCCACATTTTTTTATTTTCCCTGCCCAGATTTGTTCTTGTAATGGGGAAACCTGCTGTGATGACATTCTCATTTCAGCAGTCTGTTTGTCATGGTGAATCTTCATTCTCTTGCAGCCTTAATGGCAAAGGAAAAAAGAAAGCAATAATGGTCACTTTCAAGTCTACACTTTTGTTCCTGCCTTTGCTGCATCTTTATTTTCTCATGTTCCCTAGCATTGCCACAGCCAGGAATAAAAAAAAAATTCTGTCTCTTAGTATGAATGGTCTGCATCATCTCTCCTTATTAACTGGCAGTTGAGACTGGCCTCCACTGTACCCAGTGTATGTCTAGGAGCTGCTGCTTTATCTTTAAGAGAATGTGCTAAGCACGGTTGCATTGTCTGTCTTAAAATGGCACACAGGGATTTGGCTACAGAAATGCCATTGATTTAATGGGAAGAATGATGTTAAATCCTTTCACTGTGAAAAGACTTAGAAGACATCTGTGAGAACACAGCAGAGAATGGGTTTATCTGTATGCTGCTTATGCTCCATAGCATATCATCTCCTCCACAGGCTGGAGTCACGGACTAGAATCTCCTCTATTGCTCGCAGGTGCCGGCAGACTTAGGTATGTATGTTGTAGATCAGCTGAAGAGATGTCGCATGCACAGAGGGCCTTTGTCTGAATGCAGCCATCCTCCCTAGTGTGTCCACATGAGCCTGCATGTGCCTCTTGAAAAGCATCTCAAACTCCTTTGAGATGCTGCAAGATACATGCCGGGAACAAAAAAACATTCCCTGTGCTGCATATTTGCAGCAGGGGGAGGAAGGGGGTGCAAAATTTGATACCTGGAAATGCAGGTATCAAAAAATACCCCAGGGGAAGGCAGGACAGGGCATGGTCCCTGGCCATGCCGTGAGGCAACCGGAAGCTTGGGTCCTCCACAGAGCCATTCTGGTCTCTATGGCTGGCCCTTGTCCTGGTGCTGAAGCACACTGCCTGCCCATGCAGGGCAAGCAACAGTTCAGGCTGCAGAGACCTAGACCTAGGCTCCGTGACAGGTCAGTAGGGGGATTGGGGAGGTAAGGGGGGGACCCAGCCCCAGCTCCCCAATTGCCCCCCCCACACCTGGCCCCAGCGTCCCTGCATGGCCTCATGGCACTGCCCCCCTTCCTGGCATGGGACAGTGGGGATTGGCCCTGGCCGCCTGGCACCCATGCTGCTTCTGCCACATCATGGGGGTGCAACCTGGTTTCATGGGGTGCTGCTCACTGTTGGGCACCTTGGGGCCGCTCAGACTGAGCAGCGTTGAGCCCTGGGTGACAGCCACAGTGGCCCCGAGCTTCCTGACAGTGTCTTGCTGATCTGGGCTGCACCCCTGCAGTGTGGCAGTGGCAGCGCTGGCGGGTGCCAGGCAGTTGGGGCCAAACCCCGCTGCCTCACACCATGTGGGGGCGGGGGCTGTGCCATGAGGCCCCGAGTGGCCCTGACAGCCGCTGCTGCAATCGGTGAGTGCAGGAATGCTGGGGCAGGCGAAGAGATGTGTGGGGCCTGGGGCCAGGTGGGGGAGCAATCAGGGAGGCTGGAGGGGTGAGCAGGAGGCTGGGACCGGGGGGGTGGCCCACTCAGAGCTGACACCTGGAACCCAGCTGGAGGCGGCTGACCTGGTCCCAAGTGGCCAGGAGGACATGATTTGACAGTTCAAAGCATGCCACCACACTGAGAACATCTTCCGGGTGATAGCTACCCAGATGGCAGGGTAGCATCACACGTGGCAGTAGTACCGCACAAAGGCCAAATGTGCAGCCACAGCCCACTGGCAGCTGGCCCAGAGGTGCAGATGCCTCTAATGGCCATACTGTCATCTGGATTTGGCAGTCGTGCAGCCTTGGGGCCACGTGCTGTCGCAGGTGGCAGCCGGTCGTAGCCAGGCAGCAGCCACCACTGCCAGACTGCTGCAGTGGGTAGAGGGTGCAGGGAACTCTCAGGGCTGGTTCAGCAGTCCAGCTGGCACAAGGGGTAGTGTCCCCAGGTACCAATTGGCTAGGCCTCAGAAGTGCCTATCTATTTGTACACCCTATTAGAGTGGGCCTTAAACCCCTTGTGGGGCTAGTGAATGAGTGGTACACCCCAGAAGCTCCTGAAAGTGAGTAGTCCTGAGCTACTTGCCAGGGCAGCTTTTTATACTGCTGAGGCCAGCACAAGGCAGGTTTTTATATGGTTGGGGCCAGCACAGGTGCTGGCTGCAGCCTCTAGCTCCCCCTGGCCACAGATCAAGGAGGAGCAAGGCAGGATTATTTTGCCCTAAGTGGCACAATTTGCCCTAAAGCAAAATGCATGTCCAGGCATGTGAGCTGAGGCAAAAAGCCCCAGCTCAAATTTGTGCCGCTTCTATTTGAGCTGCTGCAATTGCATGTGCCTGCATGTGTGGATGTGCCCCTAGAGTACACTGGTATTTGCCTGCAGTAGTTATTGTAGTGTCTCACCACTATGATGGGAGAGCAAGAAATAGCCTGTTTAACTTGAGCAAACAGCTTCCACGCAACATGCTGCTGGCTGACATCTTCCTTGGTGTAACTTACCCTGGAACAGTTTTACCCCTGCTTTTGTGCAACACTAATTCCAATAGATCAGATGAAATTACACCAGTGTCAGAGTTTGTCATGTGTCTCCTTGCTGTTTACACCTGTGTAAATGCTGATTAGTCCAGTGCATACATGTCTTTCCAGGCCCTGAGCTGTTATGAGGTTTTCCCCTCTTCTTCCCCTCCCCAGCACTAAAAGAAGCTTTGCTGCTCCTACAATGTGCAAATATCCCATTTCTTCCAGAGACCCCAGTACAACCTCCAAGGCAAAGCTAGCTATCTGCTCAACAGAGGAATTTTTAAAGTTGATTAATTCAAGCTCCTGGTAACATGTGGTCACATTATTATAGTCCTGCACCATTCCTGTACAGCTTTCCTTGTGCAGAAGCCTCAGCTGGCAGATACTGGATAGCTGAAGGCAGTTTGAACAGAAGCAGGATATTGTAAATAGTTGGCACTACAAAGCCAGACCCAGTTAGTGGATTGTACCTGTGATGTGCAGAGATGAGCGAGTGATTTGAAGTGTTTCAAAATTTCATCCTGGGCTTTTTGCTCCAGTTTGTTCTTCATTTACATTAGCAAGTAGCTTTCACTTTCACCCAAAAGCTGTGCTACTTTTCTTCTTTCTTCAGGATGCCAGATAATAGCTTCCTTTTTTACTTCCATCCAGCAGCTTGATTTGCATTGGATACAACAGTTCAATGAATATATAGGACAGTAATCCATGACTGCATCCCTGAAGTCAACTGTATGCAGCATGGGGATTCACACTCAGGATCTTTGCCAAGCACAAAAACCAAGAGCCTGTGAGCCTGTGGTACTGTTTGTTTCACGTGTGTGTGTGTGTGTGTGTGTGTGTGTGTGTGTGTGTGTGTGTGTGTGTGT
>NW_017729016.1:9907492-9929846 GCF_001723915.1 Gavialis gangeticus
TGTGTGTGTGTGTGTGTGTGTGTGTGTGTGTGTGTGTGTGTGTGTGTGTGTGTGTGTGTGTGTGTGTGCGCGTGCGTGCATGCTCACACATGTACACTCATACACATATATCCCAGGTTGGAAACTCCTAGTCTGGGGTGATCTATAATGGTCAGTGCCTTTTTCCATGTGACTGAGTCCAAGTTGGATAAAGGAGGAGCCTGTTTCCTAGTATAAGCTAAATGACTACCTCAGAGTGGCAAAAAGCAGCAGTGGGGCACACATTTAGGTCCCATTAAAACTCTCTGCTCTGCCTAATTGCCAGAGCTGGTTACAAGCTGAGTGGATGGGGTTTGAGTCTTGGGGTGTTCTGAGGTTCAACAGGGTCATGGGCTGGCTGCATCCAAGGAGATTGAAAGAAAAGACTTCCCAGCTTAGGCTTTCTGTGCAAACAGAATGCAAGAAAGATGCATTCACCTGGCAGGGCTGTGAGAGTCTTCAAAGGTGGGGAAGGTGGGATGGCTGCTTGTTAGTTGGGAAGCAAAGTGGAGATCAGATCTAAGGTGGGTGCCATGTCAGCGGGTAGAGCCAGAGTTGTTACTAGTGTCATTGAGAAGTTATGTCATAAGCAACAAAAAATAAAATAAAAAAGGGACAGGGAGAATTTAGCAGTGGCTGGTTGCTATGCAGGGGTTAAAAGAAAAGAACTAGTCAAATAATGGCAAACAGAAAAGGCCTAGTATTGCCACCAAAGTCATCAACATCCCATTGAAACCTCCTGTGATACAGACACTTGGCTAGGACACTTGACTAGAATGGTGTAGTTGGGGATGATCCTTCCGTGAGCAGAGGGTTGGACTAGATAACTATTAGGGCCCTTCTAACTCTCCTGTTCTATGATTTGATGAATGCAATGGCTTAGTACTGGGCCCACTGTGCATTCATTCTATCCCTTTATATGATATACTGTCTCAATTTCAACACATCAGGCATGGAGTTATCTACCAACTGCAATCATATGGCTGGGTCACAGTATCCTGGCATGACTTCCTACATTCAGCTAAGCACTCTTCCGTTATGTGCTCAGATGCCATAGTGATGGGTATAATATAGTATAGCTACCCAAACAACTCTTCAGGGGAAGCCCTTCCAGGACTGCTAGATACCCTGATACAGTAAGTACTACCCAAATTTTAAGATCAAAAAAATATTTATGGCGTGTGGGGGGGAGGGGTTGTTGTTTGTTTGGTTTTTCATTTTGTTTTTTACTAAAGTGCAGCATTGAAATCGCTTTATGGGTTTTTTAGACACTTGACTACTCCCTTGGAGAGTAACCCCCCAGTTGCTGTGACACCTAAAACCAGCATCTGCTCCTGACACTTAAAACCAGTATCCATTCCCCATTTGACTGCTAAAACCAGGATTTCCAAAGGGGATTTAAGAGTTAGCTGTCCAAATCCCTTTGACTTTAAAAAGCATATGGGTGCCCAACTCCCTTACACTCCTTTGAAAAATCCCAGGCCTGGGTCACATCATTTCCTGTGCATGCTTTACCAGATTCAGTCATGAAATTGCTCAAGTGAGCAACTTGGAAATCCTGCTGCTCAGTGAACAGGAATCAGCTTGACTGCTCTTTTCATTCTTCTTAGTGCTAAAAATGTGTTGTTAATTGCAAAAGCGATACAACTAAAAGTGCTAATGGGAGATTATTCTAGCTTTAAAATGTCAATGTGCTTGATGGAGTTTTATTCAGGAGCAAATGCCTCAATTAATTTTTTCTAACATCTGTTTACAGTAAAGTACAAGAAGAATTGAACCTTGTATCAGCAGTCTAGAATGACTGGAAAACTTGGAGCTTTTTTCTCCCAAAGGCAGCTCTTTTACGGCTGCCTGTAACCTATTAACCACATCAGTGGGCTCACAGAAGGCTTATAGAAGAGCAGGAGCCAGAGGACAACACTGACTGGCTCTAGTCATAAAGAAAGTCAGCTTCCTATCTTAGGCTCAGCTGTCACTTCTGAAGGCGCAACATATGGGAAGCTAAAGCTCATGCTGAACAACTAGGAAGGTGGAAGACTGAGCAACTAAAGAGCTTAACAAGACCATCTCCCCCCACAATGGAAACAAGATTGTTCAGGCATTTATTATACTGTTAAGGTGGGTAATGTAGCTTCTTAAGTAAATCCATCTATTTTGTGGATCAAGTCATGTTACATGAACCAGAAACCAGAGCGCAGTGACACTATTCTGCTGGAGTTGCTGAGGATTTGTTTAATTTGCAGTGGAGAATGTAAGCTGCCACTACCGTGCTTGGGATATAGATACAGCAAGCTGTGCAATGCAAGGGTCATATTCTGCCACCCATCCTTACACTGAGTGATGTGTTATTCTGCATACAATCACACTGATATCAGATGGTCATTCTGGGACTTCTTGCAAAGCTAGCAGTCTTCCACAACCCAAGGAGCAACACTGTAGTCTAACAGTGTTCAGCATCAGATTTCCTCTCATCTGTTCACTCCTTAACACAAGAGAGGCTAAACCGTGCAGGTAGTAAGTATAAGGGCTAAAAGAGGCAATGAATGCTATGAAAGTGCATATGCTATGAAGCAACCTTGGTTTCCGTTCTCAGGGTCAGATGGCTAAAGCACCAAAGAGTTGTACAAAAGGGGCAGGCAAGTATCCTCCCTGACACACAAGCACCCTCAGGTGGTGAAGACAGTTGTTCACCATCTGCTGTTCCTGCCACCACCTCCCCCCACACTGGAGTTAGGAGAACTAAGGAAAGAGGGCTGAACAGTGCACAGTTCCCATCACTGAAACTCCTGTTGCTGGCATAACTTAGAGCAGCTGATAACAGTTTTCTGGCCAATCCAGGATCAAGGGGGACAAAGTTGGCTTAAAGAGAAGTTTCTTCCCAGCCCTATTGTTTTCAGTTCTTCTAGGTGCACTGGAGAATGTAATCATCGTTGGAGGGGGTGATTCGGAGATGAGGAGCACTGACTTGATAGGCTAGAACAGGTCAGCAACCCCTGGCACGCAAGGCCATTTTGCTCAGCACACCACCACCAGCCTGGGCTCTAGTCAGCTGCTGCCAGCCACAGAGCCCAGGCTGCTCCCAGCAGGCGGCTGGGAGGCTGCAAGCCCTGGGGCATGCAGACCAGGCTCTGTGGGCTGGCTGCAGCTGGGAGACTGCAAACAGCTGCTCAGAGCTCTGACATGTCGGCACTCCGGCACTTTCCAAGGTAGACGCTGTGGGGGTTTTTCAGCACTCCAACCAAAAAACATTGCCTACCCCTGGGCTAGAACCACCCGCTATGCTGAGTGTTGACACTGCAGTCCAAGGCTGTGTCTGCAGTTTATGCAGACACACCTGAGCTAGCTTTAAACTAGCTAGTGCAGGTACTGATGACCATGTTCAGCACAGCATTTGGATGCAAAACAAGCCCATGACCCTGAGTGAATTGCTAGGCTGGAAACAGTGCTGCCACAGTCACATGCTTTTCAGTCCGTGAGTTTAAAGCTAACTTGGCCTTGCCTGTGTGAGCTGCAGTAATGGCTCTGGGCTACATGAAGACAGGCCCTTTGTCAAGCAAGCCTGGAGAAGTCACAACCTCTATGTTCCTCTCTCTAACCCTCTCCTTTAGTCCTCATCCTTAAATGAGGAGAATTGTACTTAAGGCATGGACAGCTTTGGATTGATTGATGCCAGAAGTGCAAAGTATTACTGTTATTATATCAATGTGGTCAAATCAATGCTGTGCTTGGGCCTCAAAGCTCATGAGCCTGGAGCCAGCATATTGCATCAATCAGAGAGATAGATGTGGGGCAGCCAGAAAGTTGAGAACCAGATAGAACAAGTCCAGGTATATTTGCATCTTGGGATTTGTATCCATCTGTCTCCAGTCTGGATGTGGACAGAGAACTACTGATTTTTTTTTTCCATATCCCCTCAGCACTTACAAGGCTTATGGGGCCTAGTTTTGACATGTGTAGGTACATTCAGTAGCACCTCGTTGAATGCCTAGGTACGAGTAGGGTGTTACTTGGTGGGATGCTAGAATCTGCCTCTACAATAAGCTAGTGGCAAGACCAATGGGGATATTTATTGGGAAGTTTAGGATGGTCATTGGCAGCCACACAATTCATCAGAGGAGAGCGCTGATCTTATGACAAAAAGAAATACTTTCCTATTTTGCCCTTGAGACACTATGGAGCTCTAATGAACCGCGTGCTGTAGAACATGGCATTATCTTTGATAGCGCTCAGTCAGGGTTATAATACTACGTAATATAGGAACCTGGAATGGAAATGATGTTCCTATAATGGAGAAAAGGGCCATTATAGCAAATTTTTTTTAATCTTCACTTTCTGCTGGGAAAATAATTTACAAACCTTGATCTTTTCCCTTTGCCAAGTGTTTTTGCTTGTAACAACGTTCACAAAATAAAAAAACCCCACAGGGATGTGGCTTGCATATTACATGTTTTGGGCATACGTTTCACTTGAGAACTCCAGGATGTTACACTACAATTGCCTCGTGAATGCTTTGTATTTGCCTGTTTTGTATTTGTGTTGGGGCTACATTTTTAAAGAAGGCTTTTAGTTGTAGCATAATAGGAATAAATATTAAGCTCATAGTTACTACCTTCTGTGACTGAAGAATGTACACCGGTTGTTGTTACCACATGCTCTAAAATAGGTGTTGATGTTTAAAATTCACTTAAAAGCCAACTGTTACAGAGACAGCCAGACTCAAGGAAGCATTCAAGTGTAGAGCTGCCTAAAAATACGGGAATCTGGACTGAAGCTGGTGACGTTAGCACAGATGTCTATATGTTTGCAGCAATGATAATTAGACAGCAGTAGTATATTTTCAAAGTAATGCTCTTTCTTGCTGCTCCAGTCCTCTGGAGGTGAATGTATAATATATAATAGCATTGGTCTAACTTATTGCAAGCAACATAGTCAAGCAATTTGCCCTGATGCATCGTCTTTATGCCCTGTTCAGGTGAAATGCTTAAATGCCTGTCCTTAAGCACTGGAGTCTTTCCCCTGAAGTCAGGAAAGGGGTGGGGGCACAGTCTGGGGATTAAAGCACTGATTTGAGGCTTAGAAGGTCTTGGTTTGGTGTGTGGCCCTGCCACAGATTTCCTTTGTGACTGTGAACAAGTCATTAAACTTCTTCAGTTTGATAGAGGTGTCAAATAGGGATGTGCAAAGTGGTCCCTATTCAATTCAGATTTGGTTTTGGCCCAAATCAGGGACAGTGATTTGATCTGTTGATTCGGATCGCTGTCCCCAATTCAATTCAGCGAATCCAAATCTGACGATTCGATGTTATTTCGGTGAATCAGCGATTCGGGCATAGACACAGCTTTAAAAGTTTTTTTTCTACATACCTCGAGGTACCAGCTGTGACTCGTGATCGCTGTGATGTTGGGGCAGATGGAGCGTCCCACAGCAGTGCGGGGGACTCTCCAGCGTACTCAGCAGCAGACCCATAAGTGGACCAGAAGTACTTCTGGTCCCCTTCCAGGTCTGCCGCCCCCCCCCCCCAACTGGCCACAGGGGGACCCTGGGTGCCTGCCCCAACCCAGGACCAGGCACTGAGCCAGGGGGCCAGGGGGGCCTCCCAGCATGCTCCCTGGTGGACATGGAAGAGCTTCTTGTCCACTTCCGGGTCTGCTGCCGAATGCACTGGAGACCCCCCCGTGCTTCTCTGGGACACTCCATGCACCTCCGCATCGCAGCATTCACAAGCCCCTGCTACCTAGGGGTACGTAGAAAAAACACTTAAAGCTGTCTCTGTCCGAATCACCGAATCTGTCCAAATCTCACTGAATCGATTCAAAGACATTAAAGGATTCTCTGATTTGATTCAGATTGAGATATTAGGCCACCGAATCGAGCCAAATCTCTGCCAAATCAAATCGGGAACCAAATCTTCACACAGTCCTAGTGTCAAACTACTTTAGATCTAAGGCCAAATCGAGACCAGGAAGACCACTTCCAGCAGCAGGGAGAGAGGCAGCATTAATCACCACAGTTCCCTGAGCTACAGGGATTATATATCCATTTTATATATCCATTCCTTACCTGGCACCTAACATGGGGGCTCCTTGTCTCTCGACTCTTTGTCTTCAAAATGAGTTAAAGATACCAGCTCTTAAAGGAGGGGCTCAGTCGCTGGCAGAAATGAAAGTTCATGATTAAGCTACTCCTGCTACTGCTTCTGTTTAATAAGGGAAAAACTGGCTTGGGCTAGATGCAAAATGGTAAGAAAATATTCCATGTACTCACCAGAACTGTGTATTGAACTACGAAGCTCAATGAGAAATCACAATCCTCTGCTGTTTCTCATCTCATCAGAAGCATTTATGTTTGGTATTGAGTATTATGAGCATGGAGCTGTGTATTGAGAGTCTGTAGACTGCTGTATAAATGCAGAAGTAAGCATACCCTGGGGATGGATTTGACTTGAACTCTCTTTTGAGTACCATCTATAAAGAATTCTATAGTAAGCTACTGGTTTTTCCTAATCCTAAATCATTCCTTCCACTGGGCATTTCAAGAGGCAAAGCTAGTTGTCAGTGATAAAGGGCCCTCGTACCCTTTGAAATGTTTGTAGCATTTCTGCTTCAAATTGGTAGATGAATCAGTTGGGATGAAATAAGAATTGACTCAAACCTTTCTCTGTCCCTAGAACTAAAGTGGATTCCAACCTTTTTCTGATGTTTTTTTAACTTGTTTCGTGTTTCCTCTTTGTTCCCATCAGAAATGGGCCAGCCCTCCCCAAAGCTTGTGAATGTTTTGATGCAGTGTTTTGTTTGGCTTGCATCAAATTGTAGGACTAGAAACAGATGTTGTAAATTCCTAGGGAAGAGACTCTTCTTGTGGGATTTCCAACCTGCCTGGAAGCACAAAGTGTTGGAAAGAGCACAATAAACCCTGTTCCTCATTCAATTTCCAAGTTTGTTTTTGAAAACCAAATGGATTCAAGTAACTTGGATAAAGGTTATAAGTAGCATCCAAATGCAAAGGGAGAGACTTAATCAGTCACACATGAGGAAAAGCATGTGACACAGCTTCACCCACCCTCAGATGAACCTTTGGGTTCCTTAGCTATTTACAAAATCAATTCAAGGTCCTCTTGTCCCAGCCTAGCTTAGAAACATTGTCTCACCTGGCTTCCCTGACTCCTACTCCAAGCTCTCTCAGCCTCTTCGTTCTGAGCAAAGTGAATGCATGTAGTGCCTTCTCCTGTGTCGCATGGTCCATTGCCAACACCCCTTCCTTTATCACTGTCCTCTTATTTTTAGCTGGAAGCATATTTTCCTTCTTTGTCTGGGATTTTTGACTTCTCCCTCTATTTTCTATTTAATTCTGTAAAGTACTTTGTGGTATGGTTTGCATGAACGGCTTCAGAGAAGCTGCTGTGCTGCCTCCTCTAAGCTACAGCCTCCTCCATCTCAGTATGCCGTTCCTCAGCAGACCAGTTTGGAGATGGAGCTCAGCTGGTACAGTTGTTCTATATATGTTTACAACACTGCTAAGGCTGCCTGATGTATTGGCCATTTTTATCCCTCACTTTTCCACAAGTTGGTGCCAACAGTGATTCTAGTGATTGACTGGCTCAGCTTGTTCCATGGTAATTTCAATCCATTTGGAGAGCTGAAAATTGTCAGTTGCTACCATTGTAGCTTTTCTCCGTCTGCAAGTCATTATCAATTTATATTAATTAAGATAATGTATAACAAATTGCTGTGTTTTCTCATATTTTGCAGATCACAAACAGCTTCTCAAAAGCTAATGACAGATACTGCACAGCAATGACTAGGAGGGGAAAACACTTTGCTCATGGAATTAGTGTTAGAGAGTTCACAAGAGGACACATGGAAGAAAGACCACAGGGGAAAGAAAGAAACAAGGAAAAAAGAAAGTGTAAGCCTCATCTAATACTGCTGCTTCAATTTAAAATAGCTAAGTAAGGCTAGGAACAGATGCTGTAATGGTTCCTGTACAAAGTGTGCCTGCATTTGTCCTGAAACAGAAATATCCTGGGATTGGCATGAATTTTACACATCACCCTTCTAATCAGCGTTTACTGATTGGCTGAATGCATCATGGCTTTTCCGCCATTGAGTCAATGATGTAATCCCAAGATAACCATTCAGGCTCACCACTTTACAATGTCCTGGGAAAGTATTAGTACTACTTATCCCATGAACCTTTGTAGGATTTATACTGACACAATGGACACAAACATCTGAATGATCGCACTTTGTCCCAGAATAAAATGGCTTATCCCAGGACAAATGTGACTTCTGTTTGTAGCCTAAAACACTTCAGTGATATCCAAAGGAGCTGTGAAAGGAGGGTTCATTTCTGACTGTATCTTCTGCAAGATATTTTTGCTATCTCCCTTGTTCATTGGGAAGCAATTTCCAAAGCAAGAGAAAAACCACACATGCCAAAATGCTATTCTTCATTAGCTTTCACACAGACAGTTAGTGTGAAGAGGAATGTAACACATGCTCTGGTAATAATTTCATTAGCATTGAGTCCCTGCCTATTAGCAAACAGAATCCACACCGAGTTTACTTACCCTTCTGACAACTGCACATAAAATTAACAGCTCCCATAATAAGACTATCTGAGTTTGAGGGAAGACTTTGCACCACCACAGCACCTTACCACTAGCAAATCACTCTTTCACTCTCTTTCCTGGAAACAAGACTGTGTTCCTTTCCATCAGATGAGACGTTGGTATAGGCAAAGCCCAAAGCTTACTAATGCAGATCATAAGTCAGCCCATGGTTACTGACAAGACCAGAAATAATGCCCCTTTGCATATTAGCTGGTACAACTGACTATTGGTGGACTTAGTACCTTTCCATCAATGGTAGCCACCATTTCACTGTCATGATGAGTTTTCTCATCCTGAGGATCTCCTGAGTCACTAGTATCTCTGTTATGTAACATTTATAGCTGGGAGCATGGTGTAGGCTGAGCTGCATATTTAATCCTCAGTGCAGGGATTACAATGGACAGTTAATGTTTCTGATTAAAAATAAGATTTTAAAATACCCCCCCATGAATCTCTCAAAAAATTATGTAATGATCATACTCATACATCTTTGTGCAAAGCCATAATTCCATTTCTCTGTGGTTTTTTCCTGAACAGGGAAGGGAACACAAACCAGCTGCCAATAAACAAATGAAAATATATTTTTAAAAGATCTGCCTAATAAGATCTGATTGACAGTGTCTGCTTAAGAGAGTAAGCGGGCTGAAACATTAGCACTGAGCTCCACGGGCAGCAAGGCATGGGAGGAATTACGGAAAGCGTAGACTGGCAGCCTGCACTGTGTGCCCCTGGTCTCACAGTCAGAAGCACTGAAACTGGATTAAATCAACAAAAACATGGGAGAGGAGAGACAGAGGAAAGTCTGTCATTGAAAATGAGGGGAAAATGACATTTAAAAAAAATATTAGTCCAACATCCCAATTAGTTCAGCATGTAATTTAGACCAACTGGAACAAATGTACACTGAAATTAGTGACATTACAGCATGTAATTATGAATAGGAACCATCACACCTGAAATCCAACTGTCCCTTCACCAATATTAGAGATGCTGCAAGAGTTATTTATCAGGGTGATGTAATGTCCTGCAAAGATTCCCTCCCCTTTCCTGATTTACAATAGAGGAATATTTGAGAGAGAGAGTTTTGCATAGGGAACTTCTTGGGTTGTGCTTGAAAAGCTGTATGTAAAGCAGGATCTATATTAAGCCTCACTTTGCAGTGGAAAGCACGTGAACAGCCTGATGCCACATTGATTCTGGGACTCTGCATGGACACAGCAGCTGGCATGTGTATAGGAGGTGTAGGATTAATTAGCATTAACCAGTTCTAGGTAGACCTCCAGCAGCACATTGTGTAGGTGATAAAAATATTCTCAAACTCTAGTCTTCAGAGAATTCACTGGCAGTTTCAATAAAGGTGGTTGGGCATGTGGTACTGCCTGGATCCTGTTTTTACGCTTATCTGATAAATAATATTGGCAGAGCAGACATGTCCTCTGAGGGCCACAGGATGGAGTACCTGAGTGAAGCTACATGTGGGCTACACCCCAACATGGATAGAATATAGCTGTGTTGGTGGTACTGGATGCATGCCGATAAACACTCCTAAGAGAGCAAGCTTATTACCATTTCCCTAGTGCTGCCCTCACGCTGTTTAGGGGTATAGCACATGTGGAGTAGGCATGGCTGCTTCACTGTGGTCCTCCCTAGCATGGTTCTTTGACAGGCCCTAATTGCAGTAGCTCTCTAATAGTTGAAAATGTCTGCTCCAGGGAATTCAGAAGCTGAAATAGTGAGCGTGGGAGAGAAACACCTTTCTTAATATTACTTTTCTGTGAAGGTATTTGATGCATTTTCTACAGGGTAGTATGGGTAGGAGAGATGTTGATCTGTCTAATCATGAAAGTGAGGGTTCATCAATAGGATGGCTTATTCATTATTTGCTTTACTGTAGTGCTTAAAAGTCCTGTTCATGGAGCAATCCCCACCCCCCTAAAAAAATGGTCCCGATGTAAGGAACACACACTGTAGGTGTAAGGCAATAAACAACAAGCAAATAAATGGAGTCCAGTGTTAACCCTCTCATGGTCAACATGGCAGCAAGTGGCTGCAGCAGACAAACAGGCTAACTGTTGTAGGGACTGTGAATGCTGCGTGTCCCTGGAGGCTGGGGGCGGTGGAGGCAGCAGTGGGAGCATGGCAGCGGTAAGTGGGGAGCTCCCACAGGCAGCTGCAATGCTGTCAGCATCAGGGCAGAGGGGTGGTGAGTGCCGACAGGCGGTTGGCAACCACCCGCAGATGCTGCTGGCAGTATCAATGGCAGCCAGCGGCAATCACAGATGCCACCAGTGGTGTCAGGGGCAAGGGTGGGGCGGCAATGAGCGGCGACCACCTGCAGGTGCCATCAGCAGTGCCTTTTCACAGGGGGTGCACGGCCATGCTCAGGGGGTACACATGCACCCCGTATGCATCACCAATGGTAGGGAACATAGCAGAGGGAGAATCTGAAGTAACTTGCTATTGCCCACAAATTACTTTTGAGAGGGAGTGTATGTTTCACTGGAGGTGAAGGCACCCAGTCCCTGCTTTGCAACAAAGATATCATTAAATATGAAAGTTCAACATGATGAAAAAGTTTGAGACTAAAAAAAACACAGCATCTCAGTAAGCTAATAGGGATGCAATAGCATGGTAGGGAATGAAAACTAAATGGTGTGTGTGACTGAGTCAGAGTGGGCTGTCCTCCTTCCCCCTAACACACACATACGCCAGTACTTGCTATGCAGGGTGTCCATCGTCTGTGGGATGGGAGTTGTGGCACCAGTCTCCATGGGGTAGAATGGCTCACAGCAGACCTTACAAATTCTGCAAGCCACTGTCACTTGAACGATTTATGTTGCCATGACTACATGGTGAAATGTCAACCTGTTCCTCTGTCAGAGAAGTCAAAAGAGCTATTTTAAAAGAAGGGGGAGGAGGGGAGAGAGAGCCAAAGAGAAATGGAGCCCAGGTCAAAGATAAATCAAAGAATGCAATGGCAAAGGGTCCAGACACTTTGGCAGTACTTGGAAAGCAAAGACAATCGAAATAGGTTGAGGTATGGAAAATAACTCTCAGCTGTGGTGCCCCACCAGAGAAAATAGTTTGGTGCTGACCAGTGAGCACAGCCATTAGTATGGAGATGGTATTGTTTCAGCATGATGCAGGTAAAGTCAGAAGCCAGCTCAGCTACAGTCACATCACCAGGGTCATCGGAGCATTCAAGGCTGCCGTTAGTGTCAGACACTCAAAGCTCCACCCAATTTTTCCAAGCTAAAAACTACAAACTTCATGGCAAAGTCTCTTCCTAGGGTTTCTAGTGAGGGAAGCACAGGATTACCTGATGTGGCAGTTACTAGGGCTGTGCGAAGCAGGCCCTATTCGATTCAGATTCAGCCCAAAACAGGGACAGTGATTCGATTAGTTGATTCAGATCACTGTCCCTGATTCGATTTGGCCTAATCCAAACCTGAAGATTCAATGCTGATTCGGAGAATCAGCGATTTGGACACAGACACAGCTTTAAAAGTTTTTTCTACGTACCTTGAGGTAGCAGGCACGACTCATGATCGCTGCTATGCTGGGGCGCATGGAGTGTCCAACAGGAGTGTGAGGGGCCCTCCACGTGCTCGGTCCACTTCTGGGACTGCTGCTGAGCGTGCTGGGGAGCCCCCCCATGCTTCTGTGGGACACTCCATGCACCCCAGCATCATTGCACTCATGAGCCACCTGGTACCTAGAGGTATGTAAAACAAACATTTAAAGCTGTGTCTATGTCCGAATCTCCAAATCTTTCCAAATCTCTCAGAATCAATTCGGAGGATTCCAGTTCCATTTGGAGAGATTAAAGGGTCCTCTGATTCAATTTGGATTCAGAGATTCAGCCACCGTATCGGGCCAAATCTCCACTGCATCAAATCAGGGACTGAAGCTTCACACAGCCCTAGCAGTTACACCTATCCTGGAAGCAGAATTTGGTGTTGTAGCTGTGGATTACGTCAAAGAAAAAAAAAGATTGGTAATAAGATGATTGCTGCTATTGCATGACACTTAGATTTTTTGCAAAGACTTTAAAATACTGGAATGTAAAAGAAGTTGCAAGTCTAGCAGCATGTTATAAAATAATAAGCTTGCAGTAGGAGTATAGTGAAAGATACAGGAAAAGGCTTAGGCCTGGGAAAGAATATACCACATTTACTTGCATATATACTTTCCCCCCAAAATTAGCCCTTCAAAATTGGGGTGCATATCTTAGGTGGGGAAGCTGATTTTTCTTCACTGGAGTAGAAGCAGGATAGAGTAGAGCATGCAATATGCTTCATGACTGCCAAGGTAACTGCTGTTTCTCTATGGAGCTGCAGAGATCACGGATGGAGTCCAGTATTAACCCTCTCAGTGACTGATGAGGCAGTGGCTTTTGGCTGAATAGCCAGTGAGCCAGCTGAGTGAGCTGCTGCATGCAGTCTGTAGTATGTTGATGACGGTTGTGGTATGTAAACAACACTATTATTTTCAGGAACTTATATAAAGAACTATTTACAGTAAAGAAGTAACAGTCTTGCTACTGCCCTGGCAAGGGTCAGGGCCTTGATTTGCTGTGGTCCTACCACACCTAGAAGTTCCTGCTGCCTCAGCCAGACTGTCTCCTGGGACTCCACACATCCTGGACCTATTTCCAAGTAGACTATGTCCCACATGTAGACTCTGTGTTGCACAGTTGGCTATTACTTTGGACAATTCTTTCTTATATTCTTCCGTCTAAAAACAAGATGCCCAGCTTATTTTGGGGCTTGTGGTATATGAGCAAATGTGATATTTCCTGTGATGAGGGTACAGTGGGAAAGCTGAGGCAAGCCAGGGCCATATCCATGGGGATTAAAGCGTTGTTGGTAAATTCAGGTGTTCGTTTTTAACCTGCACTTTGTTATGGGGAGCAGAGAGCTAATAGGTATGCTTCTGGGAAGCCAACAAAAAGGTGGGCTACAAATAAATGGGCAGATAGTGAGCCAGAAAGATTGCTTATTTTCCCTATTGCTAACAATTTTCCTTTCTGCTCCAGTTAGACCCTTCACGTGGGGACTTTAAGACACAATGCCAAAGAAAAGAAAAAGGTGGCTTAAATATACATTAAATTGAGGTCCTGTACTGAACAAAAGCCTTGCTACTAAACCTGTCTCTATAGGCTAATATTCCCAATGCTTTATTTATCCAGGCTTTCTTCTTCAAGTTGTAATGAGCCACCTGTCTTCTGCTACCAGAACCAACAGCAGGAAGGGAAGAGATGACAGATGCATTGTTTTGATCATTCTTCAACTGGCATTTTTAGGTTGTATGCCATCCACAGTATCCCAGCGCCACTGGCCAAAGCAATGATGGGCAACTAGAGTTAGGGTAAAGTGTCTTTAATATGATTGGGTTTGGTTTGTGAGTCAAAAGTTGTGGAAGACATAACTGTGAAGAAAGAAATTCAGGATAGTAGCTATGGTGTTGACATTTCACTTTTTGGCAGTAGCCTTTCTGTATTTCTTAGGTGCCTGTTTGCATAGATTCTTGGTATCTGCAGATAAATTAAAATAAGAAGGTAATGAAACAACTTATTTTTATTTGTCATCTAGAGTTCTCTTACCTTGACATAGGATTTCAATTAAAGGACTAAATATGCATTTAAGATTTGAACCAGGGCCAGAGGGCTATCAAATCTGGGCTCTAATTATACAGGCAAAAGTCCACAACTAAGAATTCTCCTTTGTCAGTCATCAGAGTTCAAGAACAAAAGCATCCATTAAATCATTTATTCTGACCTTCTTGTATATCATAAGGAGGAGTTTCACACAATTGCTCTTGCTCTTCCCCAAAGACATGAAGAAATAGACACTCCACTACTTCCCTTGAAAACATTCATTGCCTCTGTGATGCTAGAACATGTGTCCGTATGGAAAAGTTGCAAACAACCTGAAAAATGCTACCTCAAGAACTGACCTGAAAACTTGAGGACACAAGATTGCTAAGAGAAGTTCATAGAATCATAGAAAATGAGGGTTGGAAGGGACCTCAGGAGGTCATCTAGTCCAACCCCCTGCTCAAAGCAGGACCAGCCCAAATAGATCATCCCAGCCAGGGATCTGTCAAGCTGGGATTTAAAAACCTCCAAGAACGGAGATTCCACTACCTCTCTAGGTAACTTTCCGCCAGCACTTCACCACCCTCCTAGTGAGAGAGTTTTTTCCTAATATCCAATCTAAACTTCCCTTGCTGCAACTTGAGACCATTGCTCCTTGTTCTGTCACCTATCACAACTGTGAACAGTCCAGCTCCATCCTCTTTGGAACCACCTTTGGTGTAGTTACCCTTCAGGTAGTTTAAGGCAGCTATCAAATCCCCTCTATCTTCTCTTTTCCAAACTAAATAAACCCAGTTCCCCCAGCCTCTCCTTGTAAGTCTTGTGCTGCAGCCCCTGAGCCAGTTTTCGTTGCCCTCCATTGGACTGTCTCCAAGTTGGCCACATCCTTTCTATAGTGGAGGGTCCAAAATTGGGCACAGTACTGCAGATGTGGCCTCACCAGTGCAGAATAGAATAAACTAATTACTTCCCTTGATCTCCTGGAATGCTGTTAGCCTTCTTGGATTGGAAATGGATTGCAAAAGGATTCTTTGAGGACCTGCTCCATGATTTTTGGGGGGACTGAGGTAAGGCTGCCTGGTCTGTAGTCCCCTGGCTCCTCCTTCTTCCTTTTCTTAAAGATGGGCACCATATTTACTGTTTTCCAATCATCCAGGACCTCCCTCGATTGCCATGAGTTTTCAAAGATTATGGCCAGTGGCTCTGCAATCACATCAGCCAACTCCTTCCATACTCTCAAATACACTGCATCTGGCCCCACAGACTTGTACACTTCCAGCTTTTTTAAATAGTCCCTAACCTGTTCTTTCACCACTGAGGGCTGCTCACCTTCTTCCCCAAACTGTACTGCCCAGGGCAGTAGTCTGGGAGCAGACCTTGCCTGTGAAGACCAAGGTGAAAAAGGAATTGAATACTTCAGCCTTTTCCACATAATCTGTCACTAGGTAGCCTCCACCAATCAGTAAGGGACCCAAACTTCCCCTGACCTTCCTGTTGTTGCTAACATACTTGTAGAAGCCCTTCTTCTTACTTTCACGTCTCTCACTAGCTGCAACTCCAATTGCGCTTTGGCCTTTCTGACTTCGTCCCTGCATGCCCAAGCAATACTCTTTACTCCTCCCTTGTCATCTGTCCAAGCTTCCACTTCTTGTAAGCTTCCTTTTCGTGTTTAAGATCACCAAAGAGTTCTCTGCTAAGCCAAGTTGGTTGCTTGCCACATTTGCAATTCTTCCTGTACATCAGGATGGTTTATTCCTGTGCCCTCAGTAAGGTTTCTTTAAAATACAACCAGCTCTCCTGGATTCCTCTCCCTCCCAGACTGGCCTCCCAGGGGATCCTGCTTATCCATTCCCTGCAGGAGTCAAAGTCTGCTTTTCTGAAGTCCAGGGTTCATGCTCTGCTGCTCTCCATCCTTCCTTTTGTCAGGATCCTGAACTCAATCATCTCGTGGTCACTGCTGCCCAGCTTGCCATCCACTTGTACACCCCCCACCAATTCTTCCCTGTTTGGGAGCACCAAGAACAGCACCACCCCTAGTTGGTCTCTCCAGCACTTGCACCAAAAAGTTGTCCCCAACGCTCTGCAAAAACTTAGTGGATTGCCTGCACACTGCTATATTGTCCTCCCAGCAGATGTCAGGGTAATTGAAGTCCCCCAGAAGAACTAGGGCCTGTGATCAGGAAACTTCTGCTTTTTGTCTGAAAAGGCCTCATTTACCTCATCTGCCTGGTCTGGTGGTCCATAACAGACACCCACCACAACATCACCTTTGTTACTCTCTCTTCTAACCTTAACCCGGAGACTTTCAATAGGCCTACCTCCAGTTTCATACTGGAACTGTGAGCAATCATACAGCTCTCTTACGTACAGCACAATTCCTCCTCCTCTTCTCGCCTATCCGTCCTTCCTGAACAGTTTGTACCCATCCATGACAATGTTCCAGTCGTGCGAGCTATCCCACAAGTCTCTGTTATTCCAATCACATCATAGTTTCTTGACTGTGCGAGGACTTCCAATTCTTCCTGCTTGTTTCTCAGGCTCCATGCATTTGTGTACAGACACCTGAGGTTACTAGCTGATTGCTCTACTTTCTCAGGAAGAATAAAGAGGTTTCCCCTGTTGTTCCCTCTTCCTTATGCTTCCTCCAGGTCCCATGCTTCCCCGCTTACCTCAGGGCTTTGTTCTCCAAGACGAGTTTAAAGCTCTCCTAAGTAAGTTAGTGAGCCTGTTTGTGAAAAGGACCTTCCCTCTCTTTGTCAGGTGGATGCTATCTCTTCCTAGAAATCCTTCTTCTTGGAACAACATTCCATAGTGAAGAAGTTGAATCCCTGCTGGTGGCACCACCTGCGCAGCCATGCATTGATCTGTCAGATGCATCCTCTCCTGCCAGGGCCCTTCCCCTGGACCAGAAGGATTTAAGGGAAGAAGACCTGTGCCCCCATCCACTTCACCCTTGCACCCAGAGCCCTGAAGGCACTCTTGATCCGTTTAGGCTCACCCTGGCAGTATCATTGGTGCCCACGTGGATGAGCAGCATGGGGTAGTAGTCAGAGGATCAGATGAGTCTTGGTAATCCTTCCATGACATCTCAGATCCGGGCTCCAAGCAAGCAGCAGACCTCCCCGGACAACAGTTCAGGCAGGTAGATGGATCCCTCTGTCCCCCACAGAAGGGAGTCTCCAACCACCATCATCCATCACTTCCTCTTCATGGCAGTGGTCTCAATCCTCCCCACCTTGGGGATTCCTGGCCTGGCCTCTTCCACCAGCAGAATGCACTCCTCCTTCTCCTCTGTTGCTAGCACCCCATATCTGTTCTCCAGGCAAACCACTGCACATGGGGATGATGATTTCTTGCTACCAGAAGATACAAGCTTCCACTTTCCTGAGAGTCCATGCCCTCTCCTTTTTCTTGAACCACCCCTAGTCCTTCCTTCACAGCTCTAGAAGTTCCCTCCAGCATGGAATTGATAAAGTCCTTATGGTGGAGGATGCTTCAGCATCTTGCTACCTCCTCTTGTAGCTCTCTTGCCTTCTTTCTGAGGGACACCACCACAAGGCACCACTCATATTGCAGGCACTCCCCCATCTGGCTGATACTGGAAGGAATCTGCATGCCGCAGTGTGCACAGTACGAAACTGGGACCTGGTTGCAAGCCTCAGTGGTGTGTGGTCCTGCCTGGGCAGACACCTTACAGATGGAAGCAGTTAGTTACCCAAGTTACCCAAGCTCAAAGTACTACATAAGATCCTGGAGGTAAGCTTTCCTGAAGTATTTACTTTCAGGTTGATAATTAGCCACCCCCTTGTAAATGGCTCCCCAGCCTGGTGATAGTTCAAAGGACAGCATCAGCTTTGTCTGCTGAACAATTCACCTGGCTTGAAAGGCCAAGATAAGAATCCTCCAAGGTTCCTTCTCTGTGCATTTTAATTTACCATATTGCAAAGTAGTTGTGTAGCCTCTTAGATGTTCAGCATATATTCTGTGATGCCAGACTGCTGTCAGAAGAGTTAGACCTTGCATACCAGTATGTTGTAAGTCTTAAAAACAATTAAAAACATACAGAGAATCCAGATGGCAAGGAGTCAAAATCTGCCTTCAGTGATGCATGCACAGCTTCCATTTTCAAGAAAGATCAATGTTGAATGGAAGAGCCTTGACAGAGAGCCTTTAATAAGGACACAAAAGGCAAGCAAAGAAAACCTCTGAAATAGCAAGGCCACATGGTGTAGCTTGTCATTCAGGTAACTGAGGTAGCTTGCTGCTACTTTATGTCAAGTGTCTTTAAAATGCAAGAGTTAGGGCCAAATCCTAAGTTTCTTTCCTCAGTGACTTTTTCTTTGTCTCTTATGGGAGTTTTGGCTGAGGGAGTAAGCTGTGAGCCTTAAGGACACTCAGTGCACCTTCTCGCTTCCCTCTGCAGCAGTGAGTGGAGAGGAGACACTATGGAGTCATCAGTTGTCTTCATGTGGCTGGGTGCATGGGCAACCTGCTTGTTTTTGTTCATCTTTATAGGCAGGACCCTAGTGAATTCATGGTGGAAATGGGCTGCACTGTAGTACCTTCAATCTTGCAGGTTCTCCCGTGCACCCTCCCCGCACCCCCCACATTAGCGGAGGGGCCTCACTTGCAGCTCACTCCTGATTGGGAGGGAAGTGAAAACTGTGGTTTTAGACATGGCGCCATTTTTGCCTCCCTGCCAGTCATCAGCAAGCAGTGGGGCCACTGGGGCCCCTCAGCCAATCAGTGGTCGGAGGCAGAAAAGGCATCTTGTTTAAACCCATGGTTTTCACTTCCCCCCTGATCAGAAGCAAGCCGCAAGCAGGGCCCTTTCACTGATCAGTGGCAGGGGGGCACGCGGCGGGCAAGGACCTGGAAGATTAAAGGAGCCACAGCACAGCCCACTTCTGCCGTGAATTCAGTAGGGACCTAGTTGTAGACCACAGAGAGTAAACCAGTGCCATGCATATGTGGATGTCAGTAGCACTTTGCATAGACTGAACTTACACTGCCTAATAATCAGTAGATCCAGGGTGAAATCAACACTGACTTCAGAGTTGTTGAGGTACAGCCATGGGGAGTCTCTTCTCCTTATACCGCCCCCCCGCCCCAAGCTCTGATTCTTCACTGGGAGCTGGGTGTCTGAAATCCTTGCACCTTCCCACAGACAAAGCCTGCAGTACGGCCAGTGACCTTTTTGTTCAGGCAGATATTTGTCAAATGGTCCCTGGGCCTGTTTCAAGGAGAAAAGCATGATGGGATGATAGGAGCAACACAGTTAAGTGTTAGGTGGAGGGCTCTTTTTTCCTAAGCCATGGTCTCTGCTTTTGGAAATGAAGGTCTGAAGTGCCATATAGAAAATATAGTCTGGCTGGATGCCTCTCAGAGGAAAATAAGGACAAAGTCTCATCAGGCACTGTGGCAGCATGCCCACACTGAAATATTCAGGGATTGGACCATTTGGTTCTTCATTGAAATTTTCTGCAGAAAGCCAATGATCCCTGCAAAAAAAAAATATTCACTTAGTTAAACCCCCCCCCCTTTTTTTTATCAGTAAGCAGTTTTCAGAATAAATTTTTGACCAGCCCTAGCTCCTCAGCAGTTTCCCCAGGGCACACCATTTTAGAGGTCTCTTTCTTAGTGTTCTAACTCTTCTCAGGGCTCCTAAACCTTTTTGTCTTCCTCCTTCTTATGTCAGCCTCTCACTTTCATGCTATTCTTGAAGCTTGACATCCCTTGCCAAGCTCATTCTTGCCCCTGCTTCACATCTCTACATAAGACTCACTTCTTCCAAGAATTTTTACTGTGCTAATCTCTTCAACAATGATATTTGCAGTTAAATCCCCTAACTGAATCACCTGAACTGTTGTCCAATACAGACAGGCCAAAATATAGAACCATGAGCTCATCAAAACCAGGGAACATCTAATTCCATATTTTCTAAACACCACGCATATTAGGGCGTATTAATAACAAACACTAATGTTTCAGTCTTTCTATTAGGGATAAATGAACCTCTCAAGTTTTTCAATTCAGAGAAGTAACCAGAAATCCAAATGCTTATTTGAAGCTCATCCAGATTCCCTTGGCCTGCCTATTATGCTGGAAATCAGGAGATTTCCACTAGGTTATTGGTTTTGCTCCAGCTGGAAGTGCTGCAAGAATAGTTTTTCCTCCAAGTGTTCCAGTATTTCTAGTTCTTTTCCAGACTGAAGCCAGCATATGCAGAGAGACACAAAAAGTTTTGATTAAAGAAAGCTGAGCCCATTTTTTTGAACTTCCAAGGTTTCTACTCAGCTCTAGTGTGGGGTGCTGGTTCTAGCTGATTTTTAATTAATCTGACCTGGTGAAGCCCAAGCCTAGGTTTTGCGATTGTGTTTGGGGGGTTATCAGGGTTCATTTTGATGGCTAAATGGATCCGAATTCTGATAGAGAAAGACAAAGGCCCTTCTCAGACTCATATTTTTATGTCATGCTCCTGGGTACAGGGCATCTCGGTCATCCTAACTCAGCAGGGTTAGAGATGAGCTACTATATCAGTTCAGTGCAGTGCCAGGACCTCTTAAAAGGGTGCTTCATGTGACTTTCAGTGCCACTCAGATTGAAATGCAGATGAAGGAAGGACTATTTCAAGGTTTTGTCTTTTGCTGTCCTCCGAGAAAATTGAGGAGGGAAGTGTGCACAGTAGCTCAGCTGGAGAAAACCTTGAGAAAGAGAGAGAGGGATTGTAAACTGGAGATTAAAAAGGGGGGAAAAGTGAGAATGTGTTGGCAGAAGGGGGAAGAGAATAGAAAGAAAAGCTTGGGTGACAGGAGAAAAAAATAAGAATAACAAGAATTATAAAAGAAAGAAAAATACACAGAGAAGAAAAAAGCCCAACAGGGAAAAAGAAGACAGGGAAACAAAGCAGGGAAGGAATAGACCCAGGGCAAGTGAGATGAAGTAACTAGTGTAGGAGCAGATGGTGACTATTGCTCACCAGCGGAGTAGACCAGTACTAATTGGCTAGATGTTTCTGTCATCCTCAATCATAGGTAGTTATTTTAGAAATAATTATGGGTACCTCGATACATTGCTTTTATCAATACTGACTGCCCACAAATAGAAACTACGATACTTTTAGCAGGCAGCATCACCTGAACACGGCCATGTTCCAAAACCCTTGCCCAGGGATAGCAAATGAAACAGCCCTCCTGAAGTTGCTACTAGAATAGTAAGGTTCCTACCAGGAAGTCTGCTTCCAGGGAGCTGATAAAAACCAAATTCTCAGAAAATGGATTTCATGCACTAGGAAGAATCATGCTTTATATTTTGTCTATTGAGTAGGCGATGAACCAACAGTGGTTTTCAACAGATGTGGCTTCAAAAGCTGTCAACACACTTATCAGTAAATTGCAGAACATAGAGCATCTAACACACATTCAAGGTCACTGACAGGTGACATGGCAAACAAAAGCAGATTAAACATTGTGCCATTGTCTGACTCCGTTCCAGTTGATATTTACCAATGGCAGGTTATGGAACATTGCCTTTTGTTGATTGGAGTCACTGAATGTAGTGTAATTTCTTTGAAAGTAACACCTGTCAATTTTATCTAGGCAAAATACAGGCACTTATCCACTAAGGGACAAATTTTCCTCCTGGTGCCTGGGGAGTTACGGGCAGGCTGATCCCCTATTATTGCTGATGGGTATTCTTAGGCATACTGTGAATCCTTGTGCACTAAAGGGAAAACATGGGCTTTAAGTGACTTTACTGTTTAACATAAAAACTCTCTGGAAGTTTTGCTGATGTTCCTCTAGAAAATCATTTGCAACGTGTTTTCAGTCTCCTAGAGACATAAGAAAAAGCTAGAAATCATTAAGAAGAGGGGGAAAGTTGTAATTAATGAACTTACTCAACTTATGGATCTGGAACTACACTGGACAGTCTATGAATCACATTGCAAGATATTCAGTGAACCAAATAAGTAGGCAACAATATTAATCCCAGTGTGCATTAATAATTGCACTGGAAGGCACTTTCTATTGTTGGTAATAAATAAAGAGTGTTACTTCTACGAACTGTTTCTTATTTCCAGCCAGATTCACATGTAAGAAATGTCCCTGCTGTAAATAATCAGGGAA
>NW_017729016.1:9934846-9940480 GCF_001723915.1 Gavialis gangeticus
CTTCTATGAACTGTTTCTTATTTCCAGCCAGATTCACATGTAAGAAATATCCCTGCTGTAAATAATCAGGGAAGTCTTGACACCCTGTAGGTAGCAATTAGAAACAAAGCTGATGGGTTTTTTTAAAGCATTCCAGTTGCAAGCAGCAGTCTTGAATGAGCCTTTTTCCCCTTCTCCCTCTCATCCTGCAGGAGATTCCAGGCACACAGTGTTAGCAGCATCTCCTGCTAAGAAGAGGTATTTGGGTCAAGATTAAAGACTCCAAGGGCATGTCTACATATGCATTAATGCACTTTTTCTAATGCGCATTAAAGATAGTACCTCCAGGCACCTATACATGAGCACAGAGGCTGCTCTGACACACTGGAATTCCAGTGTGTCGAAGCAGACTTGATTAATTGAGTCTGCAGCAGCCTGGCAAGTACTGTGCTCCAGCAGCCTCCTGCATCTCATGTATCAGCATTCCCATGCTGTCATTTTTAAGCATGGGGACACTGATACATGAGGCACAGTGACACGTTAATTAAAGAGGCTCTCGGAGCTCCTCTAATTAAACCACCACCCCTTCCATCCCTGAAGCATGCACAAAAGTGTCCTCCAATGTGAGGTACTAAATAAATGCACACTAGGCTGCCCTGATGTACAGTATTGAAAGCAGACATTATTTTTTAAGTGACACTTAATGCACATTAACCTATTTTACTGCACATTAGCGTAATTGCGTGGCTTTTTATGTGACACTTTAATGCCTAACAAAATAGGCTACTGCATACTCAAGCACATGTGCAGACACGCCCCAGAGGTCACAAGTCAGTCCATTGCTTTCCCTATCCTTAGGAGCATGTCTAGAGGATGGAGTGTCACCATGGTTATGCTTTTCATTGGATGAGGTTTCTTGGGGGAGGTGTTTTTGTTACTTGTAAGGGCCATTGTCCTGAGCGTTTCCAGCCAGTAGAAGACATCAACTTTTTCTTTACTGAGTCAAGGCCTATGGTTACAGCATCCTTCCTCTCCTCTTGTTCATCACCACCATAAATCCCAGTGGTGCAATGAGACTGCTCAGGGTATAAGTACTCTTCCCATTTGTAGCCATTGTCTCCATCATAAAGATTCTCTTAACCCACTGTCACCTTTACATTGAGGAACATTTTTCCCCCAGCTACATCATTGAAATAGAGTTGCATTTGCTGGTGCTAGCCAGCTGTGGAGCAAGGTAATGCAAAGGTGTCAGAACTTGGCCTAATATATGTGTCAAGTCTAGATGATGGTATTTGGGGGCACAGGGAGGAGGAGGCACCTGGGTCTAGACATGGAGAAACACAGCTTTCCTTACCCATTCAGTACAAATCAAAGTTCTGCAGTTTTGCCAAAACACTGTAATTCTGTTTTCTTGGGTTTTAAATGTATTATTGGTCCATGCATGTTTCTCAGCATCTTCTGCTTTTCACTGAACTGGGATAGCAGTTTCATCTTGCCCCTTTTATGCACAAAGTCAAAGTCACACCAAGTTGTCAGGTCTGTCAGACCGTCTCACGTCAGATTCATTTAATTCGTGCATTTGATACAAATGCAAAGGTTATTAATATGCCCTGTACAGTGGCTCATTTCATCAACTTTTTCCTGAGTTCAGATGTACTTCAAGCAATAGAATCTGTGCGGTTTTGTTTAGCTATGCCATTATGCAATTTTTGCCCTTTTGTCTTTCTCTCTCTTTTTTTCCCCCCTATAGATCTATTTGCTAAAATAAATTGAAAATGGGGAAAAGAATATAAGGCACAATTTATACTAGATATATCTGCAATTACTAACTCTGAATTAAACATATCCCTTCATGAATAATGAAGCAGAAATAGGCCAGAGGAAAAATGAGATAAGATCATCAATCCATGTATTTTTAATTGCTTCATTATCTAAAAATTTGGTATGAATAGCTGTGGATACAGTTTGCTGTTAATGCACAAAAAGAAATGAGAATTTTCAACCAAATCACAAAAGGCTATCAAAAATTAATTTTGTGTGCTGTGATCATTGAAAAAGTAAGTGATTTTGTGGCAGAGTGACATAAAAAATACCGTTTATATGCTAATAATGAACAAGTCATATTTTTTCATTTTGATGCAAAATAAATTTTATTTTCATTTTAATGAACTGTAATGAATTATAAGCTGTTTCTTTTTATCTTTAGGTAAAAGCTGAGGGAAAGATAATAGAAGGTTGACAAAAAGACTGTCCCTGAATGAAAATAGGATGGAACAGAGTGTGACCCTTGTTTCGACCTGTTAAACTTTGTTGTTAACTTCACAGTTCATGGTTGAACTGTGCCTTTCAGCGCCTTAGGATGTTAACCAGAACTCAGAGCTGAGGTTTGTTCTACAATGGTAATGTTCCAGGGAGGATCGCTGCCACTGATGCTGGAGAGCTGGGAGAAAATCAGTTTAGCTTGATGCAAAACTCTGATGGTTATTTCCAGTTAGAATATCCCAAGTTAGAAAATGAGGTCAAAGAAAAACAAGCTGCATGCAAATACCCACCTGGTATATTTAAGACAATTACACACTTCCTTTAGAATTGCTGTTGACGTGTAGATACAAATGGGGAAAAAATACAAGCCACAATTTATACTAGATCGGTCTGCAATCTCTAATTCTGAATGAAATGTATCTTCCCATGAATAACCGAGCAGACTTGTTCCCAAACCCATGAAAGCAAATGAAAAGTTTCACATTTATAGGCACCGTATTATTAACAATTATGTATTGTTTCTGTTGTGGTATCACCAAGGTGTCCCAGCCGTTGACACATGTACAAACCCAAAGCAAAGAGACTGTCCCGGCCGCAAAGATATTACAACCCAAGCCAGTGGTTCTCAACCATTTTAGCTTTGAGGCACCTCTCCATAACTTCTGTGAATAAATAAAAAACATTGTATTTATTATAGTGCTTCCCTGCTTGAAGGGAGCCTTGAAGAAGGAGAAGCAGCCAGAAAGGAAGAGCCCATGCTGGAGAGTGGCAGGAGGAGGAGCAGCAGCTGGAAAGAAAAGCCTGCTCTTAGCTCCTTGGGGAAGCCTGCACTTATTTTGCTTATCTCCTCTCTCCTGGCCAGCACCCTTCAAAGGCTGCAAGGCACCCTAGTTAGACTCACTGACCTAAGCATAAGGCAAGAGAGATAATATGTGGCCAGGGGCAGGCCAACCAAGGCACGCAAAGAAACAATGGGATCTGTAGGGCAGCAGCCTCGGCGCACTAGCTGTTTAAAGCTAGTAAAGTTTTTTTAAATATCATGAGAGAGGCGAGGCTTAAGAAAGGATATCAAAGAGGACAATGGGGAAGCCTTGCAAGCACATACTGCCCTGCCTACATGAAGGGCAGCAGAGGAGAAAACATGAAGGTGCTTGTTGGAAAATGTACCGATGGTTTCAATGGGCTCTGGATCAGCTCCAGTGAAAGCATCTGCCTAAAATTTCAATCTGCCAAGATAAAACAGCTTGTTCTCCACTTTTACACACAGGAAGCAATAAAACTGATAAAGCTGACATTTTAACTACTATTGCTAAATCTGCCTAAATTCAAGCTAAAAAGCTAGATCCATCGTTCCACATTTTTAATCTGTCTTTTGTGAGTTTACCAGGACCTAGGTCACATGCAAAGCACTGGATGTTTCTGTAAGAGCTCTCATTTCCTGGGCACAATTAAGAAAATAGCAAGTGGTGCAACATGCAGCAGAACAGACCCTAGTAAAAAAAGACGCAAAGAAGCCAGAGTGGTTAGAAAAGAAGCCTCAAAGCAAAAGAGACCAGGTTTGTAAGGGAATTTAGATGCCTAAGGATGTAGCTAGGTACTTTTCAGAAGGCAAAGTAGCAACCTCAAGCCCAGTAGGCAACCAGATTCCTCTTTAGAAGCCTCAATGCCTTTTTCAAGATGAATACTAACAAGAAAGCAACAGCAATTCCTGCCATGTTTTTGAGGGTGGCATCTAATTTTGAGTACTTGATTGTCCCCAGAGAGTGAAGCTGTGGCTATTGGAAGGGATAAACACACCCACTTCCATCAACATCAACAGAAACTGCAAACACTAAACACCTATGAAAATCAGACATCAACATAAGGCTGCTTTTTTAAAATGATTGTCTTGCATTGACTGCTCTTCCTGTAATGGCAGGTTTCAGCTCAGTGTACCCAGAGATGTGAAGACTCAGATTAGAATTATACAGCATCTCAAGTACAAATGCCATCAGCTTCAACACAGGCACTAGCTAGGCTTTCTTTTGCTGGCTAGGACACAAAGCTTTTCAGATGTGATCATTTATTTTAGTTGCCCCTGCTTTTTGGGAGCCTGGCTTGTGACGCCAGAATAATGACTTGATGATTTGCAGAAAATAAGTGCTTGATCAAAGGAAAAAAGAGCAAGTACAGACCACTTGTTCCAAAAGTGAGTGTGAAGGAATAGAGGAAGTCCAAAAAGACAGCAGTCATGTGCCAAGTGCAAAGTATTCCCTGATCCACAGCAGCTGATTTTGCTGCTGTTTTTAAACTTGAAGGTAGTGATTTTTCTGGATATGTTCCCTGCAGCATATTTAGTTTTATAAACTTCCTTACCTTGCCTTTTGATTAATGACAAATCTAGTCTTGGTATTGAACGGCTTATAAAGAAATAAATGTTGGCCCTGAAGAGTAGCCAACTCAAGTGCTGCAGCAGAAATTTGTGATTGAAAACAGTTTGTGATGCTGCAGGTTTCCTCTGTTTCTCTCCTCCTTCTCTCCTCCTTTCCTTCCCACCTCCCGTGCTTTTTCTTCCTTTTTTTAAGGTGAATTGCTCTCCAATGCAGATAAAGCAAGGCCGAAACAGACCTTGATATGCCACACTTTCCCCACTTGATTTTTGTTTCAGTGTCTTTGATGTGTTCTAACAGCATCACAACAAGCACTATGTAACCCTTTCACAACCTGGTTTCTCTGGCCTATGTGTATGAGTTAGCAAAGGGCTAGTTTTTCTACAGAGGAGTCTTGTGATATTTTTTTCCCCCAAAAGTGCCTACGGGAAGGTTTCTAACAGGCCTACGTGCTTCTGAAAAACCCTACTGAACATGGATCTGTATCTCTAGGTATCTAAGTACCTTTGAAAATCTGCCCTTAAATAACCCTATCACAACCTAGTAGGGTGGAAGTGCTCGACTTTAGGAAGGCTAACTTCAGTGTGCTCGGGTGTGTAGTCAATGACGCACTGCAGGATAGGAGTATTGACGAGACAGGAGTCCAGGAAGGGTGGTTGTTCCTAAAGGAAGTGATCCTTCAGGCACAGAGGGAGACGATCCCAGTGCAAGGGAAAGGGGGGAAAGGGGCCAAAGATCTTCCTTGGCTAAACAGAGAAATCCAGGGGAGCCTAAGGGCAAAAAAGGAGGCATATAGGCGGTGGAAGCAGGGGGAAGCTACCAAGAAGGAGTATACCTACTTGTCCCACACTTGCAGGGAGGCAGTCAGAAAGGCCAAAGTAACTACAGAGCTAAAGCTGGCAACACAAATTAAAGACAACAAAAAGTCTTCTTTTAGGTATGTAGGGAGTAAAAGGAAGGCACAGGGCAGCATAGGACCCCTACTGAACAAGCAGGAGCAATTAGTGACAGACAGGAAGGACAA
>NW_017729016.1:9940562-9959242 GCF_001723915.1 Gavialis gangeticus
CTCCTAATGGGTTCTTAGATGGGCATCAGGGGGACACTGACACTGACTTGGTGCAGCATTACTCGGATGGACTGGATGTGTTTAAGTTGGCAGGCCCAGATGAGCTGCATCTGAGAGTACTGAAGGAATTGGCCAGTGTCATAGTAGAACCATTAGCACGGCTGTTTGAGTGCTCATGGTGTTCGGGTCAGGTCCTGGAGGACTGGAAAAGGGCCAATGTGGTCCCTATTTTCAAGAAGGAGAGGAAGGAGGATCTGCGTAATTATAGGTCAGGCACTCTCACCTCCATCCTCGGAAAAGTCTTGGAAAAGATTATTAAGGATCATATTTGTGGGAGTCCAGCAGGAAAAAATAATGCAGCAGGGCAGCCAGCATGGATTCCTAGCAGGTAGATCATGCCTGACTAATCTGGTTTCATTTTATGACCAGATCCCAAAACACTTAGATGCAAGAGTAGAGGTGGATATCATTTTCCTGGATTTTAGGAAGGCCTTCAATATATTATCTCATCCCATTCTAATAAATAAAGAGGCTGTGACTCAGATGTTTACATGGTCCAGTGGGTGGCAAATTGGCTTGGGGGTTGCACCCAGAGTGTGGTAGTAGATGGGGCGGTATGGACCTGGAAGGATGTGGGTAGTGGGGTCCCGCAGGGCTTGGTCCTTGGACCTATACTCTTCAATGTCTTCATCACTGACTTGGATGTGGGTGTGAAATGTGCTCTGTCCAAGTTTGCAGATGATACTAAATTGTGGGGTGAAGTGCACACTCCAGAGAATAGGGAATGATTGCAGGTGACCTGGACAGGTTGGAAAAGTGGGCAGAACACAATAGGATGCAGCACAACAAGGACAAATGCAGAGTGCTGCACCTAGGGCACAAAAATATCCAGCACACCTACTGGCTAGGAAATGACCCTCTCAGCAGCACAGAAGCAGAAAGAGATCTTGGAGTCATAGTGGACTCCAGGATGAACACGAGTCATCAGTGAGATGAAATTATCAGCAAAGCTAACCACACTTTATCATGTATCAGCAAATGCATGACAAATAGATCCAAGGAGGTGATACTTCCCCTCTATGCGGCACTGGTCAGACTGCAGTTGGAGTACTGCATCTAGTTTTGGGCGCCATACTTTAAGAAAGATGTGGGTAGCCTCAAGAGGGTCCAGAGGAGGGCCACTCATTTGGTTAAGGTTTTACAGGCCAAGTCCTATGAGGAGAGACTAAGGGCCCTGGATCTCTTCAGCCTCTGCAAGAGAAGGCTGAGAGGTGATCTTGTGGCTGCCTACAAATTCATTAGGGGGATGCAGCAAGGGATCAGAGATGCTCTGTTCACCAGGGCACCTCTTGGGGTAACAAGAAACAATGGTCACAAACTGAAAGAGAACAGATTTAAGCTAGACATCAGGAAAAACTTCACAGTGAGGGTGGCCAAATCTTGGAATGGGCTTCCAAGGGAGGCTGTCTTTAAGAGAAGGCTGGATAGGCATCTGGCTGCGGTCATCTGACCCCAGCACTCTTTCCTGCCCAGGCAGGGGGTCAGACTCAATGATCTGCTGAGGTCCCTTCCAACCCTAGCATCTATGAACCAGAACCCAGTTGCACTGTACTTGTATTCACACATTCAGTTTTTGATATGAGGGATCATATATATGCAACATCTTAGCATGAGAGAAAGACGAAGAAGTGGTTATACTTCAAGATTCATTAATGTTGATACAAAATATCAAATTTAACATTGGCTAAATTCACATGCATTGACTATATTTTAAGATTAAAAATGCTAATTAACATTTATTTTCAAAAGTATTTATAGGGTAAATCCAGGAACCTGATACAATTCTGCTTATTCCCCTTTCTTAATCATAAAAAGCTGAATACCGGCTTCTGCAGACATCTCTGCTTGTGGTTAAATTCAAGTGTGCAAATAGTCCCGCTGAAATTAAGGGTACTACTCATGTGGAAGTGCTCTGAGAACAGAACAGGTTGGAACATTTCTGGCAGCAAAATTTAATGTCCTCAAAGCTAGAAAATGTCATGAAGATGTGTCTGTTTCAATGATTTTCTTGTTTCTTGGTTTGCTGGAGGGAAAGGAAGACTGATTTTCTCACATTCTGCAGTTCAAAGGTTAAGGGACTGAGCTTGGTTTGGGAGACCAGCTCCAACTGCCTGATTGAGAGTGAGCTGTGACAAAAATCTTTGCCATGAACCTGACAAGGTGGTAACTTGATCCTGAATCTTCCAAATCCAAAGCTAGTGTCCTGACTGGTAGGTTGCTAAACATCCCTTCCCATATCAAAGCACTCCAGTGTCCATCCAAGACCAGACATTTTAGCGTAATTCTCTTTACATGACCATAGTCAAAGGGTTTGGGCTTTGTTTGAGAAAGGAACAAAAACAAACTTCAAAATCCTTCAGAGCTGCCACGAAACCAAAGTATTGTCTTCTGGGCAGCTTTAACTGGGTGACCAAGCAAGAAGCAAATTCCAGAGAGAAGGATCCTTTCAGTGCCTTGCTGACACTCTCTGGATGGCAGGGTCCACTCATTCCTCATAAAATCAGAGCACTATCAATTTATGTCATGGAAATTTGCAGCCACTGTAGCATCATGTGAGTATAAAGGTGGGCTTTGTCGCTCACCACTAACTTCTTAAACATCACCCAACCACCCTTCAGCATGGCTGTGGGGGGAAGCATCACTTAACCAGTGACCTGCATTAGAAATTTTAGTCAAAGGCTTTTCAGGAGCAACATTGTGTGAGTCCTAGTGTGGTAATTTAACCTCTAGGAGACAATGGCCCAGACTGTTATGATGACAACCACAGCCAGGGTATGAGAAGAACAGAGCTTGACAGCCCAGGCCCTGCACTGAACAAATAGCTTCCCAAGGCACTGCTGGAATTTCTGGATCTCTTTGATGGATCAGCTTGCTCCGAAGCATCGCTATTACCTAGCTTGTCTCATTCATCCATGTGGCTCTTTTATGCAGTTTTTTACAGCTCTTCTACCTCTTGTGAGCCACTCTGAACACTGGCCTTATTAAAAAAAGACATGACAGGGTGTGAGTTGTATGGTGCAGTAACTCACTCCTGGTGTGTGGCTGTGCACAAGGCAGAGGCCAAGTGCTGTTAAGGGCAGGAGGTGTGAATTATTATGCTATAACTCACTCTAACTTGTCTTGGTGGGATATTAAAGAAGGCAAAAACAAAAACCCTGAGTAAATATTTAGAAACTAGGAGAAAGTTAAAGAAATACATTAGCAAACCAGGAGAAGAAAGGGCTGGTGAAGAAGAGCCCAGTTCCACACTGAAAAGCAATGTTTGCATTTCCTCAAAAAATAGATATTGTGGGCACAACCTTTTTTGAGAGTTAGCAGAGCAATTGAGGAAAATGTTGGGGGTGAGGAGAGAGGTTACCAAAATTTCAAAGGTCTCAAGAGGTTTTTTTCTGACTAGCTTGATCTCTATGTAGAAAGGAGATCCGGTACCTCATTTATAAACCAAGGAAGGACTTGTTAAAATGCAGTTCATATCTTTTGTTGTTAAAGACAGTCTAGAGAAATGAGAAAGTGACACAACTTACTACAGTATATCATGGAAAATATGCAGGCTAAGAAGATAAAACTGTGAATTTCTAAAAGATACAAGAAACCAGACTGCATAATTATTAGGAAAAAGGAATATGACAAAAAGTCACAAAAACCATTGGATACAAGTTTAAAACAGACAATGATGAAATGAGAGAAAAACTGTACATGGTATATACTTTGGTGGTAATCTCTCTAACTTTAACAAGAGATACCTTTTAAAGGTGTGATATAAAAGCTACTTAATACTGGTTGTGGTCAGTGACTCATCAGAAATAGTAACACAGCAAAAATTCACATCCAGAATAAACAGAGTCACGTGAGCTCTTTTGGCTACTTATAGCAAACAGTGTTGTTCCTAGATTTAACCTGTCTATGGGATTGAGCCTGCCAGGCTGCATCCAGATGAGCACGGCTGTGCGGTATGTCGTGCCACAGATGTACTGTACGTTCAGTTGTTCTCTATGCTACAAGGGAGCAGCACAGAGGGTTTTTCTGACCCTTGGAAATCCCGGATATCCAGGGGTCAAAAAAACCCATGGAGAAAAAAAGCGGAGAGACACATGCGGGGGCAGCGTGCACTGCTCTAAACCAGAGCTGAGCCAGCCAGAGCCTCACTGTGGTTGCCAGCCAGAATTGCTACTGATGCAGCCCTGGGAGGCCCCCAGGATCCCAGGTAAGGCTGCTTGGGCCAGCCCAGTGCTTCCTCTACTGCCTCCGGGGTAACTTGCCACATGCTCTCCACGTGCGGCACAAGCATTTCCCAGGGACAACTAGCAATGGCGCAAGGTGTACCGCCTCTAGTTGTCCCTGAGGAACCAAATGTCCATACCACGTGTGGATGCAGCCTCGGAGACCAAATGCTAGTTTTTGTTTAAATGAAATGTCCTGACAAAACCTTTATGTAGATAAATTGCAGCCTTTATTTGTAGGTTAGCTACTGCCAAGAAAATTAAAGGCTTTAGCTCTCTCCTAGCCAACTGAATGTGCCCCACTTTGGAGCTAAATGGTATTTCATTGCCTTCCCTCACTTGTGCAGCCCTTGGCTCCCACCTATTTGCTGCTCTCCCCATTGTTTCAGCTGCAACAGCAGCCAGGGTCCCCAGGCTCCCCCTTCTCCTGCCCCTGCACTGGGCATCCCCTGCTAGTGTTGCCTCCAAATTCCCAGGCTGCTTAGATGTCAGACAGGCCTACTTCAGTTTAATCACAAGTTATGGGGTCCATGGAAGACTCACCAGGTAAAATTACTGGGTTTTTTATTAGTGCTCAATTGCTCCACTTGAGGTTGGTATGATTTGCAAGTGAACCCCTCTTTCTGCCTAGGAGCACCAGTATTGTGTCTCCTTGCCATTATGGGAGGGCCAAAGTAAGGTATTCTGTCAAGAGTTTGGAGATACTTGGCCAAATATCAAATTGTTTCTGTAGTAAGATGCCTTGAGACTTTTTTATTACATTATTCTCCTATTTTTTATAATTGTCTAGGCTGATAATGTACTATTGAGGGTTTATTGAATCTGGACTGTTTCCAGTTCTTATTATTCCAGATAGCTACTGCTGACAAGGCTATACTCTGTAGTTGGTTGTCAAGTTCAAAGCCTGTATCCTACAAAATGATCTAATACATGGTTGCCTCTTCATCCCCAGATAGACTCAAATGAGGTTCAGGGAAAGGAATTTGTCTACACAGAACTATTGACAGGACAGTGGCTTGTCAGAGGTATAGAGTTCAAGGGCTCAGGGATTTTTGTAGGCTGTTCCTTTGAACTGATTCTCAAGCCAAAGAAAATTATTAAGGAAGTGCCTGAGATGTTGGGTCACCAGGTTATATAATACCATGTTACTGACATTTCCTACTACTGTCTATTTCCCTCCCCCAGGCCATGCATATGGAGTGTGCTATTGATCTTTTAAAATTATTTACATTTTGCTTTGTCTTACTATCTGATCTGATGTTCCTGAGCCTAACTGGTAAATTCTGTTTGCTTCAGGAAGGAGTAGATTAAGGCCTCATCTTGCAGAACCCCATCCTAGTTTTTTGTCTTGTTTTCAACTATGAGATACATAGGGATTGGTACACAGTCTGATACGATGTTTAATGTACATTTTTATCAGAGATAGGTAAAGATACGGTTCATCCTAATAACTGCCAGTTTTTATCATGACTTCATGTGAAAATGAATAAAGAAGAAAAGTGTTGGGGGGGGAAAAGGAGACTAGATAAATGATGCTTGAAAAGGAATGCACTGTTTTCACTTCTGAATGTGCATAAAAGCCTAAGTAAGCAATAAGGAAAAATAACAGATGTCTACAAGGAAAAAAAATGAAGACCAGTAAAAGACAAGATAGGGATATGAATAAACACAATTCAACTAAGTCAATTAGAGACATTTGTTTGGTGCAACAATGAGGCTTTGAAATGCCTAAGATTTCTGTTTTAGTTACTGTCTTAACATAGTTACAGAAAATTGCCTGGATTTTAGGGGCGGTTGTCTTAATCACATAAAATTGCGCCATCATTTTGTTTGGCCATTAACATGTTCAATAGCAAATCTAGCCAACAAGAGCCATTCAAGGCTTAATCAGGCTTGTACAAGGAAGAGTTACAATGCCTTCCTCAATGAGCAGTGATGAAAGAGACAGCAAAAAGGTATAACATCCCTTCTTCCAGTCTAATGAAATAAGACTCATTTGTATTTGCCAACAGTGCTGGATAAATTTCATCATCGTTGGGATCAGCAAAACCAATTTTGTTACCTTTGGCATCTTTAATACAATTCTTATGTATTGCTGCAGATGGCATGACATTGTGAGTTATGAAGGGAACCTCAAGCACTGAAAGGCATGAACCAGCAGGAAACAACTGGTATCTGTCAGCTCATTACATTTCTACTGTTGACCTATTGGGATTTATCCATCCAAGGCCAGGCCTATTAAACAACATGGTGGCCAACTACCAGAACTGGTCCAAAGGATGCTGAAAAAAACTTTGATGCCCAATGTATGGTTGGGCAAAATTGTGGGGAGGTTGCTTAGGCCTCAGCTAGCTGATGATCAAACAGTGGATAAGGCTGGTGACCTCCATGAAGGCCTACTTTGCCTCTATGCAGCAGACCCTACACAGCAGATTTCCCCTCTGTCTTGGGCATAGGAAGACATTTGGGATTACTTTACCTTCATTGTGCAGTCTCGTACACTAGGAAGCTTATAAACTTGGAGGACTGCCTTGGAGGGATGACTTGTGATGCTCAGAACAGAGTTGTGACATCTAAAGTTGTGACTTCATGTAATAATTTATCATGGACCCGCCCTGCTCCATATCATCAGGAAGACAGAGTGTTCCTCAAAAATTTCCTCTAGCTTAGCCACTAGGTTCTCAGGAAAACCCATCGCAAATCCCCAAACCCAGCTCATGCTACCTCTGTACATTTCTAAACAGTTGGCATGAGGTTGAATATGTCCTTCACAAAGGATGCATCTACATGAGATGCTTAATTGCACAGCCATGTACTTTACTGCACGTGCAGTAAGTATGTGCATCTACATGTTAACATGCTTACTATGCAGTAAACCTTGCTAATCACAAGTGAATTTGCTACCAGGAAATGCAAGTAGTAAATTTACATTCATAGAGCCATAGAAAGTAAGGGTTGGAAGGAACCTCAGGACGTCATCTAGTCCAACCCCCTGCTCAAAGCAGGACCATCCCCAACTAGATCATCACAGCCAAAGCTTTGTCTACCCAGGTTTTGAAAACCACCAAGGATGGAGCTTCTACCACCTCTCTGGGTAACCTGTCCCAGCATTTTACGACCCTCCTAGTGAGAAAATTCATCCTAATATCTAACCTAAAGTTCTCTTGCTGCTACTCAAGACCATTGCTCCTTGTTTTGTCATCTGCCACCACTGAGATCAGTCTAGCTCCATCCTCTTTCAAACCCAGCTTCAGATAGTTGAAGGCTGCTATTAAGCCTCCTCTCAGTCTTCTATTCTCTAGACTAAATAAGCCCAGTTCCTTCAATGTTTCCTCATAAGTCGTGTCCCCCAACCCCCTCACCATTCTTCTCACCCTCCATTGAACTGTCTCTAATTTGTCCACATCCTTTCTGTAGTGGGGGAACCAAAACTGAACACAGTTCTCCAGATATGACCTCACCAGTGCTGAATAGAGGGGAACAATCACTTCTCTTGACACACTTCCCTTATTCCCTTGAGGGGAATAATCACTTCCTTTGACACACCTACTAATGCAGCCAAGTATGCCATTAGCCTTCTTGGCAACAAGGGCACACTGCTGGCTCATATTCATCTTATTGTCCACTGTAACTCCCATTTCCTTTTTTGCAGAGCTGCCATCCAGCCAGTTAGCCCCCAACCTGTACTGGTGCATGGGATTGTTCCATTCTAAGTGCAGCACTTTCCACTAATCCTTCTTGAACCTCATGATATTTCTTTTGGCCCAATCCTCCAATTTGTGTAAGTCACCTGGAATCCTAGCCCTACCCTCCAGCACATCTACTACTCCCCCCAGCTTGGTGTCATCTGCAAACTTGCTGAGGGTGCGCTCTATGCCATCTTCCAGGTCCTTGATGAACAAAACGGAGCTGGAGCTGGAAGATAAGGGTCTCCCAGCCCCCAATTCTCTGATCATAATCTTGGACTGGGGGACTTGAAGCTCCCTGCTGCTGGGGCAAGGGGACATAGTCCCTGCCCAGGGTCTGGTGGCAGAGCCTGCCCTGGCAGCAGGCAGGTCCCAGGGGCAGGGAGCAATCTCCCAACCCATGGTGGACAGCTGACTGGGAGTAGATTAGCTCCTGGTCTACACAAGCTCCTGGTCTATACAAGCACTACTGTGCCATTACTAGTTGGAGGGATTGTGGTAGAGGATGCAGAAAAGGCTGAAGTATTCAATTACTTTTTTGCCTCAGTCTTCACAGGCAAGGTCAACTCCCAGACTGCTGCACCAAACAGCACAGTTTGGGGAGGAGGTGAGCAGCCAACAGTGGTGAAAGAACAGGTTACGGACTACTTAGAAAAGCTGGACATATACAAGTCCACGGGTGGGATGCACTCAAGGGTGCTAAGGGAGTTGGCTGATCTGATTGTAAAGCCATTGGCCATTATCTTTGAAAACTCATGGCAATCAGGAGAGGTCCTGGATGACTGGAGAAGGGCAAACATAGTGCCCATATTAAAGAAAGGGAAGGAGGATCCAGGGAACTACAAACCAGTCAGCTAGGGCTGTGCAAGGCTTCAGACAGAGCTTCAGATTCAGAGAAGCTTTGGATGCTTTGGGGTCTGAAGCAGCACATCTGGGTCGAAGTGCCAGCCTCGTTCAGCTTCCCAAAGCGCTTTGGAGCCACCTCGGCACCGCCTTGGAGATCCAGCCATAGGATATGATGGGGAAACAATAAAATATCTATAACTTTGTTGTTTTTTGTCTTATTGGGATGAAATTTTCAGGTGTAGTAGAATCTGTGGAGATCATAAAGCTTGCCAAGTTTTAAGATGATCGGTGCAGAGTTTTAGGGGGAACAGCACCCCAAATTCTTGAAAGCAAAACTCCTGTCACATCTAGATGTTACAACATAGCAGAGTAAAAAGTGCAGGAGTGGTAGCTCTTACTGAGGCTACAAAGCCTGCGAAGTTTCAAGAAGATCAGTGCAGAGGTTTGGGGGGAACTTCCCCCCAAGCTGCGGACAAGCAGAACTTGTGCCATGGGTGCTGTGAGACTGACTGTGTCTGTCTTGGGGCGCGGAGGGGAGACACGGCTGCAGGCCTGGCTACAGAGCTGCTGTGTTCCAGTTACCAATCCATCATGATTCACTCAGGGACCAGGGACTTGGGACCAGCTCAATACACCTGACCTAGCTACTACATAATGACTTAATGAGCATCAATCAGCACCTACACAACCAGGCCAAGGAGGGGAAAGACTCAATACAGACAATCAACTGCCCCAGGACAGACACAGTCTTGGCATGAGTTTTGTCTGTCAGCAGCTAGGGGTGCAGGGCCCCAGGACCCCCCTGCACCCATCTCCTCGATGGCTGGCAGGCGTCACAGCAGGGGCTACCATCCCTGCAGCTGTCACCCCGCTGCGCCTTAACTCACGCAGTGTCACCCATGGCACGAGTTCTGCTTGTCCACAGCTTGAGGGGCAGTTCCCCCCAAACCCCTGCACCAATCTTGAAACTTGGCAGGCTTTGTGCCCTCAGTAAGTGCTACCAGCCCTGCAGTTTTGACCCCCTGTGTTGTAACACACAGCTGTGACATGAGTTTCGCTTTCAAAAATTTGGGGTACAGTTCCCCCCCAAACCCCTGCACTGATCTTCTTGAAACTTGGCAGATTTCATGCTCTTAGCAGAGGCTACCATCCCGGAAAGTTTCATCCAAATTGGAAAAAAAACAAAGTTATAGATATTTAATTGATTCCCTCATTATACCCTATGGCTGGATCTCTGAGGCAGCTCCGAAGCTTCAGAGCTGCTTCAGCCAGATCGAGGCGGAAACCCAGTCCAGAGCTCCAGATTGGATCACGGCCATCTGAAGTGGCTGGATCAGGTCACTGCTGACTCGCACAGGCCTACAGTCAGCTTCACCTCAGTCCCTGGAAAAATCATAGTGCAGATCCTCAAGGAATCCATCTCTAAACAGGCGATTAGGAACAGTCAGCATGCATTCACCAGGGGCAAGTCATGCCTGACCAACCTGATTGCCCCCTATGACAAGGTGACTGGTTCTGTGGGTGCGGGCAGACAGGGGATGTGATGTACCTTGATTTTAGCAAGGTTTTTGATACAGCCTCTCACAGCATTCTTGTAGGCAAGCTAAGGAAGTAAGGGCTGGATGAATGGACTTTAAAGTGGATAGAAAACTAGCTGGAGCATTGGGCTCAGAGAGTACTAATTGATGTCTCTATGTCTAGTTGGCAGCTGGTATCAAGTGGAGTGCCCCATAGGCATGGGGCTCAGGCTGGGAGATCCTTATCTCACAATGCCAGCTCTACAGTCATGGGGCTCGGGCTGGGAGACCTTTATCTTCCAGCACTGGCCCTGCAACTGCAGAGCTGGAGTTGGGAGATAAGGATTTCCCATCACCAGCCCTGCAACTGCAGAGTTGGTACTGTGGGAGATAAGGTCAAGGAGCTGGTGCTGAGAGATAAGGGTCTTCCACCACTGGTTACATAGTGCAGAGCTAGTATTGGGAGCTCCCTTCTGGTGGGGACTGGGGAGTCTGTTCCCTATCCAGCTCCATACTTGGGGAGATGAGTGGGGAACAGGCTCCCCAGCTTCTGCCCCACAATTGCAGAGCTAGGCTGGGAACTGTCCCAATCAGGGGCAGGTCCCAGCCCTGTGTCCCAATTGGGTGAACAAGACATGGGCTTGGAAAGAGCTGCAGAGGTGGAACAGGTTCCAGCCTCTTGTGCCATCCACCGGTGGGGCAGCTAGCAGCATGGCAGGTCAGGGCAGGATGCTGGGACCTACCCCACTCTTGCAGCTCTTTCCAAATGCCCTGCCCCTGATCGAGGAGCCGGGGCCAGGAGCTCCCTGCAAATCTGCTCCATCTTCCCTCCACGTGTGGATGCCTGCCTGGGAGTGTTTACTCATGAGTAGTTTACTCATGAGTAAACTGATCCTGGATCAAATGCGTGTGTAGACATGCTCAGAGGGTACTAGTATGCATGATCAGATCCTGTCTTCACTTGCAATAATGTTCAGCCAATCCTATTATGTGTGTAATTATATCTTTGAAAAGTGTGTGTGTATGTTGTATCCACTCAAAACAAGTGTCTGTGAGCTCCACTCTTTGAAATCATTTTTCATTTGTCTGGCATGAAGAGAATTGGAAGGGTGTTTTAATGGCCCTGAGCATTTAATTTATTTGTTATTTTACCAGATAAATACTTCTGGTGAATTACAGTGCTTATGAAAGCTGCTGGCTTGATAGATCTACTGAAGGTATCCTTTTTTCATTCACATCAGCGAATGTCCATACATAGCATCCTGTCAGTGTGCCTCAAGCTGGAACTGGTCTTTAATGGGAAAAGCTCTATTTATTGGCTCAGTCAGTCTTTGCCCTTCTATTAGACATGCCAGGAAAGTTGCCAGGCAGCTAATGGTGTCTGTGATACAGACCACCTCTATCTACCAGGAACTGGACTTAGCCCACTAATTCTTTTTTTTTTTAAAAAAAGGAAAGCTTTCTAGGAGCCATGAGAGCACAATAAATAATGAGTCTTGGATTTGAACCTTAAAGTGGACCATTAAAAATCCCCCAGGCCATTTATTACTATGTAATGTTAAGATGAGATGTGGATGCTTTGTATAATTCTAATGCTTCTGACTTAGTACCAGCTACATGACTTGAACTTTGACACTATCGGAAAAGTTTGCTCCTGTAATTTTTTTAATAAAAATTTCCAAGTACAAATAGCTATAGGTGGGTTAATAACAAAACACAAGAAAAAAAGAAACAGAAAATTGGAACAGAAACCAAAAAAAACAAAAAAACAACCCCCATGAAATCAGTTAAGTAAGAAAGTAAATCTGGAGATGCACTAATAGGCAAGCACTGAATGTATTTTACATAATTGAAGTCCACTCACTTTCAGAGGGCACTATCCCCAGATTTATTATTCACCAGATACCACTAAGAATGTCTACATAGTTTGGCAGCAGCCGGTTAGATCATTATAAGAGAGAATGGAAACTGAAAAGGAGGCAGTAAAGTACCTTGATTATTAACTGCTTCAATTCTGAATGACATGCCAGGTGCCTCTAGAAAATGTTCCTGCCTAATATTGTTAGATGCATTGTACCAGATATGTCCAAGATATTCCACTGACTGCTCCCTGCAGAGAAGGGCTGCTTCATATCCATGCAGTAGGCGCAGAGTTGTGGCTATCTGTAAAAATCAAGCTCCTTCCTCATTACTTCTGATTAAAGGTTTCATAACAGGTCTCATAAAGGCATTTCGCATGCATGTGTGTGTATATAACATGCCACATATGTGAAGGGCTTTGGGATCTTTCCAAGCCCTTTATCATCTTTGTTGCCTGCCTCTGAACCGTTTCTGGCTTTTCCACCTCTTTTTTAAAAGGTGAAACCCAGTACTACACACAACACTCCAAAGGAGGCTTGACCAGGACCAAGTAGAGAGACACTATCAGATTCTGAGCCTTGCACCCAATACTTCTGTTAACACATCCCAAAACCCCACTGGCCTTTTATGCAGCTTAATCACACCATAGACTCATATATGAACTGCATATGTGCTCAGCTGTAATGCACCTGCTCAGTGAACGAATGCAGATTGATGAAGCAACTGGCCAAAAACCGGCCAGGGGCATAGCTACAAACTGCCACATAGATGCACAAAGGAAAAGTGACTTCTGCCTTCCATTTCAGCAAATTTTGCTTTACATGTGGGTTCACTTTGGTCCTAATTATGCTCCACGCATGCTGCAGCCCACTGCATTGGATCAAGTAAGTCTCATCTCTCTCATTAATCCATGCTGGCTGCTTGTGATAAGCCTTTTCTCCTCCAGATGCTTGCAAATGGCTTTCCTAAGGATCTGCTCCAGTAACTTCCTAGGTACTGAGGTGAGGCTAAACTGTCTGTAGGTCTTTGGGCCCTCCTTTTTGCCTTTTGTAAAAAGGGGCACTACACTGGCCCTTTTCCAGTCCTCTGGGGCCTGGCACATCTCCTATAACTTCGTAAAGATTTTTGCCAAGGGCTCCACTGCCAGTTCCTTCAGTACCATGAGCTGAAGTTTATCTGGTCCTGCTGACTTGAAGTCATTCAGACACACCAAAAGCTCTCTGATCATCTCTTTTGTTATCTCATCTCTCAGCTTTCCCCCTTCCTTATCCAGATAATCCTTATTAGGTGTCTGGCTGCAGCTTTGCCTTAGTCTTCACCAAAAAGGCAAGCAGCTGTTGAGTAGCTCCACCTTCTTCACATCCTCTGTTAGGAGATGCCCTTGGCTTTTTAACAGTGGCCTCACAGCTTCCTTGGGCCTTTTCTGGCTGATATATTTATAGAGCTTCTTGTTGTCTTTAACCTCTTTTGCCAGGTGTGGCTCATACTTTGTTTTGCCAACATGATTTTGTCCCTGTGGGTTCTTGCTATCTCCTGATATGTGTCCTTGGTGACCTGCCTATTCTTCTATTGCCTGCATGCTTTTCTTTTTCTTTTGAGGCATTTTAGAAGCCCTTTGTGCAGCCACATTGGTGTCTTGCTATTCTTCTTGTGTTTCCATCATGTTGGGACAGTTTCTTGTTGGGCTTCCAATAATCTGCCTTACTAGCTCCTAGCCCTCTTGGGTGCCGTTATCCTTCAGTCTGCATTCCCAAGACACCATCCCTATTAATTCCTTGAGTTGGATGAAATCCACCTTTTTGAAATCTAGCGTTCTAATTTTGCTGACCTCATGCTTTCCCGGTCTCAGGATCTGGAATTCTGTCCATATCCCTACATAGTCCTAAGCAAGGCTATGCCCCAGTATCTCTTTGTTAGGAAACAGTGGTGAATCCACAAGACAGTGAATCTGAATGAGCTGAATTAGATTAAAATGAACAGGAAGAAGCACCACCAGGCTGATACTTTCAGTAACAACATATGACCACAGCAGTAGAAACAATTATATTAAAGGGTACCAAGATTAAAACATTAAAACTCGAATGTCCTTACCCCATTGCAGGTACACAAGAGAAAAAGGGGAAAAAAGATGCCGATCCTATTTATGCCAATCACAGGTACCTCTAGATGGGGAAATGCAGCAGTCCTTGTCCACGCACCAAAAATGATGCCTATATCTCCTGTTTCCCCTCCCCTACATTGGCCTAAGAATCTGTACAGCAATAGTCATGGGGAGCACACTGCACTGCCCTTGTGGGATGCTGTGAGCTCCCTGAGACTTGAGGGTGCAAGAAGGGAGCTATGACTCATGTTCACTATCCCTGCCAGAGCTGCTTCTATGGGTGTGCAACTCCACCCTGCCCACAGCTTCTGACCTCAAACAGAGAGATCTGGATAGCTCTACTTGTGCTAAAGTGCCAAGAGTCAACTATGCATAGTCATCCTTAGAGGCCGCATCCACATGAGCACGGACGTTTGTTTTTCCAGGAACAAGAAGCAGCGGCACACGTTATCCCTGGAGAACACCTGTGCCATGCGCCTTCTGGTGCACGGCAGCTTACCCCAAGTGGGGTAGGGGAGGCTGGAGTCAGTACTGGACTGGCCTCAGAAACCTTACCTGGGCTCCTGAGAGGCCTCCTGGGGCTGCAGCAGTGGTGATCCTGTTGCTCAGAGCCTGGCTGGCAGCTGGAGTTGAACGAGCTTTAGTTAAAGGACTCCCACTGCCATTTTTCAGCACAGGGACACTGATACACGTGATGCTCTGGGCACTTTAATTAGAGCCGCTCTCAGAGCCGCTCTAATTAAAGCGCCCTCCCCCCCACCTCCCAGAGCATGTCTATAAATGCCCTATGTCTATGAGAAGCACGAATCATTACTTCCATTCTGTTTAGATTTCTATAATTTTTTAAGACTGATTTTTTTACTCAGTGGTTGTACCGTGCAGCCATATTCATCTTTCAGTGCTGGGCCTTAAGAAAAGTCAAGTTGTTAGCTATGCATATGCACTCAAGTAAGTCCAGCTGGGCACAAGGACCAGAGGGTAAGGCCAGAAGAGACTAGAGGAAGTGTTGTAGAATAAGCAGATTGATTTTCTGTTTGCTTTCTAAAGCACTATCTTTACTCATGTTTCCGCAGCAAGTGACTCTTTAAAACACTGTGTAAGCTATATTGTAGACTAGAGCTGGGAATAAAACTACCTGTTTTATCTGGCAATCTGCCTTTGATTTTAATTGTTCTATGATGTATGCTCAAAGTAGGTTAAAACTGAAACAGCAGAGCATGAGCCAATACAGCTAGGAAGAGTCACACTCCTAGTGACTTTAATAGTCCCTTCCTTTTAAATCAGAAGAAAGCACCCACAAGTTAATGTAATTATTTGCCATGATATTAATGGTCATGGTTGACTTCTTATTTAAAAATGGGACTGATTTTTTTTAAAAGTATGTTACAGCCATGACTTTGGCTCTTCATTAAAAGGCAAGAGCAGAAAAATGTAACTGTACTGTGGGGGGGGGGAGGGAGCCTTTTGAAAGGAGAAGAACTGAAATGTATGTGCTTTACTTATGCTGTTAAATGGGATAATGTCACCCACAGTTACTCTTTTTAGCCAAGCCAGGGACGCAAATGGAAATAAAAGACAAACAAATGCTGAGGTGTCTCACAAAGGATTTTACATTTGTGGAACAGCTTAACAGGCGAGTTTCAAAAGCAAAGAGGTTATGATAATTTATCAAAAAAAAAAAAAGGATGCTACCTTGAAAGAAATGCAGAGGTTAAAAAAGCAATATATTTTAGACGCATCACTTTTACACACAGCAGCTTTCAAATTTGTTGTTATTATTTTAAAGAAAATAAGCCTTAGGGGGCTCATAATGTCTTGAGTAATGTCAGAAGGAATGTGAACAAATCAGACAAGGGGATCTTTGTGTATGTGCCAACATATTCTGTTTGGAAAAGACATTTTCAAAGCGTTGCCAAGCCCTGATCTGTTTATGGATTTAAGACCCTGGTTGTATAAGTCCCTGTTTACAAAGCAATGCATCATGTCAGTGCAAAGCAGTGAAGCTGTGGATGTCTCCTGCATTTTGAAAAAAGGGTCCATGCTTGGGTAGAATGCAGATGACATTGGGACACAACCAGAGGCTACAGCAGAAAATATGTTTTATTACAAAACCAGCAGGCCAGATCTTTGGTGGGTTTAAGTCAGCATGACCTTCAGTCAGATAAATGGAACCATGCTGGTTTATACCAACTCACACGTTGTCTCTCTCAAATTTGCATAAGAGCCCATGGGGCATATCCCTAAAGGGAATTAGGAGCCTGATTTCCACTTACTTTAAGGGTCCCTAAATCCTTTTGAAGGCCTAGTAGACTTGGTAACACCAATCTCATTATCAGGAATGGCAAAAGGCCTATGATTGTGGCAGCTGCAGGCACCTAAATACTTTTACAAATCTGGCTCTATGTCATTCAGAAGCCCCATGAAAATGTCATCCCTCCTGAGAAATCTACAGGTTTTGTTCAAAAATGGAAGGGCTTGCTTAAACACCTCCCCATCAAAGGCAATTGATGCTACAGCGTGCAGTCTATGAGCCACATCAAGTACCATGAGACCACCTAGGAAGAGTTGTCGTCAAAGGCACTAAAGCAATTGTCTGAGTAGTAGAAGGAAGCACAATAAGAAGTGGGCTTTAAGTGGCACCTGTCTTTGTATGCAGATTGGAGCATAACTGGAGGACAGAAGTCCTAAAGCGTTATTATGGCTTTAAAGTTACTTGCTCTACAGTTTTACTGTATTTTTCACGAGCTGAGCATGAAAGTGCCTGTTCAAGAAAAGAGCTCAGGTGAAACAGAGAAACATGCACAGCTTGCTGCCTCATTGCACTGATGGAACAAGATAATTATTTCAGCCTTGCTTTATTTTGTGGGACTCATTCCAAAGAGTTTTAATAGTTAGCATTGTTAGCGTTAGCTCTCGCATGGTGATTTTCATCCACTGTATTCAAAGTACTTTACAAAGGATGGCAGGTTCACATGTTACAGACAGAAAAGGGAAGCATGGAATAATTTATGTAAGAAAACACACCACATAACCAGCCCGGCCCAGCCCAGGACAGAACTTGGGCAAGTGCTAGAACTCTACAGCCTCAACATCTAATTTTAAAGAAGAAAAAAAATTGTACCTAAAATTATTAATAGATGTTACAAAAGCTATGTCTAAGTTATAGCAACTTCCAGGACTACACTACCAGCATCCCTTACATTGCCTGAGTCACTCTTCCCATGCCAACACCAAGCTTTGCAAGGAGGTGTTTACAGGAAAACTCCAAAACTACCTTCCTCATGTCCTGCCCAAAGAGGACTCTTCCCTTGGCTGGAAATGGGGCTTTTAGAGGGACTGGAAAAGGGTTGGGAATCCTCCCACCGTGTTTTGCCCATGATAAAGCAAACTGATTGCCCAGGCCAGAATGAGCCATCCGCAGGGAAAGAGGGAAAGCCTTGTAGAACCTTTTCAGTTTTGCAGTTTTGAAGGGAGATTTGTAATTTGATGGTAGAAAATAAAATGTGTAACTTATGCAAAGAACTGTAACTATGAAGTGACACTGTTGTGAGCTGGAGATGCAAATTAGTATGACAGATAGCATGGTAACTTTGAGAGCCAGTTCAAGGGTCTCTGGCAGTTTGCATGTCTGAAGTACCAGAGACAGATGACTACTTTAGACCACTATGATTTAGTTCAGGCGAACAGGACTCTGGGTTGCCTATTATGATAGATTTTTGACTGTATATGGGCTGAAGAGGTGAACTGAGACCTAGTGAGGTTTTTATGAAAAAGCTGTAGGGATTTCAGGGCTAGACTTCAAATCTCATGAATAGTTCAGTAAGTCTCTCATGCCAAACACCTCAGCATCCTTATTGGCCTTTAGCAAACATATATTAGTTGCAGAGTTGCATAAGATCCTGAACACATCCTCAGATGCTGTGAATGGGTGAAACCACCACTGTGCTGCAGAGGTGCTTTCCCAGGGTTCAGCTATTCCTTTGGCACATTTTAAATCCTATCTGAATGACTGAATCATGGAGATGAAGATGCCTGGTAGGTGATCAAATCCCATAGCTCCGCTTCCAAGAGAAGCTTAGCCCTTATAAATAGCACTAACACTTTAATTGTCTCTAGCTCAGGCTGGTTGAACTAAGGAGTAGGGCTGTGCGAGGCTTTGGACCATGCGTTGGATCCAGAGAAGAGTCCGATGCTTCGGACGCCGAAGCAGCACATCTGGATTGAAGCGCTGGCTTCTTTAGGCTTTCCAAAGCAGTTTTGCACCCCAAATTCTTGAAACCAAAACTCATGTCATGTGTATGTTTTACACCACAAGGGAGTGAAAACTGCAGGGGTGGTAGCCCCTGGTGAGGCCACAAAGCCTGGCAAGTTTCAAGGAGATAGGTGCAGG
>NW_017729016.1:9959661-9976315 GCF_001723915.1 Gavialis gangeticus
GATCTCCTTGAAACTTGGCAGGCTTTGTGGTCTCACCAGGGGCCACCACCTCTGCTGTTTTCACCCTCCTGTGGTGTAACACATACATGTGACATGAGTTTGGCTTTCAAGAACTTGGGGTGTAGTTCCCCCCAAACCCCTGCACTGATCTCCTTGAAATTTGGCAGGCTTCATGCTCTGAGTGGAAGCTACCATCCCTGCAAGTCTCATCCAAATCATACAAAAAACAACAAAGTTATAGATATTTCATTGATTCCCCATTATACCCTATGGCCAGATCTCCAAAGCTTCAGAGCTGCTTCGGCCGAATCGAAGTGGAAAACTCCAGATCGGATCCCTGGCATCCAAAGTGGCTGGATCTGAAGCCAAATTGAATACCTGCCCATTTGCACAGGCTTACTAAGGAGTAAGTTCACTGCAAATGAAGAGAGTTATGCCTCTGGAAAATTAGCATAAATGAGAAGCAAAATAGGCCCTTAGGGTTGGATTCATTTCCTGTCACACATCTAAAGTGAAGCTTTTTAGCCATGTTTGCATTTTGCATTTTTGTTGGCAATTCTGGCATCTCTGCACATAAGAGTGCGCATGGGCGCAGATGGCTGCTCGTTGGTCAGGCACATATGCTGCCCTTTCCACATGCATACCTGCATCTAAGTCACAAAAGTGTAAGCATCCAGAAACTAGTGATTAGCAGGTGCCCAACACTAGAGGGAGAGTGATGGGGAAGCTGCCCACCTCTCAGCCCCTGTCAGTGAGTGGTTAAGCTTGGATGCAGAAAACCTGGGCTCTAGGCCCACCCCCAAGTGAAAAAGGGATTCAAACCTGCCACGCTGTGCTCTAATCTTCACAGCACAGGATACTGTCAGTCTCCAGCATGCCTTTTGATGCTGACCACCTGAACAGCTAAGAGAATGAGGAAGGGAGAGCTAGATGAAAGGTAGAAGGTAAAGAGTGTATGGCTCAGTCAAAGCACTGGTGTCCTGAAAAAAAGCAGGCCCTGGGTTGTAAGTTGGAAGATTGCTTTTAGTGGGGGCAAAAAACAGCTTCCCCATCCATTTTTCCAGTGGCTCAGCTTGAAAATGAGCACAGAGAACTGACTTGTATAATACTAGACCTGTGCCTTGTCATTACAGTGCTGTGCCAGGAAGTTACAGAGGTGGAGTCATGTGCCCCCTCCCCCACCCTTGCTGCTCTGGGTGATGGTGTCAAATCATCTGGGCACTGGGGACTGAAGTAAGGGAATATCCTTTTCCCACCTATCCCCAATAATTTTTGGTGGGGACTTGAGCATGCATGCAAGTATGTACACACACACATGCACTTTGCTGCACATGGGCTCATTCAGTGGGTAGCTGTAATGCACCTGCTCAGTGAACAAATGCAGACTGATGAAGCAATTGCATAAACAAGGGCCAAAAACTAGCCAGGGATACGGCTACAAAACTGCCCCTTGGATGCATAAAGGGAAAGCGACTTCTGCCTTCCATTTCAGCAGATTTTGCTTTACACGCAGGTTCACTTTGGTCCCAGTTATGCTCCACACATACCGCAGCCCATTCCATTGTGTCAAGTCTGGTCTTTATAGGTACCTATGCCTGACTATATCAATGTCTTACCCCAAGTTAAAGCTGCTGCTCTGTGGTACCTGGCCATGTGCATACATTTATTTACCTGCAGTAGGGTGCAGACAGCTTGTAACAGGGGGCCTTCTCGGACCTGATTTTCCTGTGCCCCCCCGCCACCTGTTTCTGGGCTAACCGCCTGCATTCTCACCCACCACGCCCTGTTGTTAATTAATTAATTGATGTTAATTAAGTGGAAGGCTGCCCATTTCTTGCCCCGATGCCAGGGGGCACTATCTGCGGCTCCGTTCCTCCCCTACACCACAGCCCAAGCCTTGCAGATGGCATCCAGGTGTTATCAATATCACCGGCCCCACACTGAGTCCCAGAATCCTGCTCTTTGAACCCCACCTGGATCCCTCCATTCAGGCAGCCCATTCCACCTTCATTCTAGGCTGCATGGCTCCCTGAGCTGCTTCCCCCTTACAGGTGTGGTCCCCCCGGGACCTTTGGCTCTACTGGCCCTGGCCCACCCCCAGGCCAGTCAGAACCCCAGGCTGTCAGCGTTCCTCGCGGTGGGCCCCGCGCCCTTCGACCCTTCCGGTCCTGGCCCCAGCATTGACCAGCCGGGAGATGTCAAGACAGGCTTGAATCTATGGCCCCACTCTCTCACTGGGGTCCACCTTCCAGACCCTACAAGGGGGTAACCCACCCGGTTGTGGGAGACTTTCACCAGAGTGGTATTTCCTGGCATTTCCTGGGGGCTCCCGCACCACTGAGAGCCCCACCAGGCCACCCACTTCCGGCAGCGTGCAGTTTTAGGTCATGCCCAGGACCAGGACCCTCCTTACCATCCCCTACAGTGTCCAGCCTTTCAAGGTATTCTTTACAAGGTCAGCATTGATGGAGGGTAAGGAATTGCCCCCAGTTTTTTCTCTTTTTTTTTACTTTAAAATGCATTCCCTTGCCTTCCCCAACCATTTCTGACTTTTTCTCTCCCTCTCTATTCCCTATAGTTAAGTATAAGTGAGCTAAGACATAGAATAAGCTTCACCATTTTATTTTGGTAGCAAGTTGTATTTGTTTTATTTTTTTCTCCTCCTTTATATTGTATAATTATTATGTTTACATTGATTTTTACTGATACTATATGATTGAGGCCTACATATATAAGTTAGCACAAGTCATGTCAAATTTCCATTTTATTTGTCAAGTCTCCAGTGCCACAGTCTTTGGTTTACTACCTTAATCCTTCTCTCCCTCCTCAGCCCGTAGCCCAAAACTGGGAGGATCAAAGAAAACACCACCTGCACCCCCAACCGCTATATCCCTGCTCCCAAATCCCTGTAGTGCTTCATGACCCGACTGGGAGTGCTCTGAGCCATGTCATTCATGCCCACATGGATAAGGAACATAGGGTAGTGGTCAGTGGGCTGGCAATGGGCCGGAGGATTACCAAATAAATGGTAATCATCATTTTTTTACTTTTCAGATGTGTATGCTTGCCTTCCCCCTCAGAAAAGACTCAAAGCAACTTACAGAGAGGGGGGAAAAAACATAACTTATAAAAATAGATACAAAATTAAATGAGAGTTCCCCAAACAATACCCCAACATTACCTTGCTTGCTAAATGCCTGCCCAGATAAAAAAAAGTCTTGCAGCACTTCTGGAAGATGTCCAGGCTCAAGCTCTGGCAGACCACAAGAGGGAGGGAGTTCCTGAGCAAAGGAGCGACTACTGAGAAGGACCTCCCACGTGCTTTCACTAGGTGAGCTTGGTACATTCATGATACTTGGAGGAGGTTGCTCTCAGCTGACCTTAGGGATCATGATGGGGCATAAGGGAGAAGTTGGTCCCTTAGGTCTGTAGGTCCCAGACCATTTAGGGCCTTATAAATCAAAACCAGCACCTTGAGCTGCAATGCACAATCATCCCACTGTGCAGTGTACATGCATTATGATTAAAGGACCAGAGACGGGCAGAGAAGACAAGTAATAGAAATGACCTTAAGAACCGGGAAATGAAAGAGGACAAGTTAACAGCAAAGTGTGGTATAAAAAGCATCAGTCACCACAAGTCATTACCCAGTCATCACAGACTTACTGAAATATTCTACAATAAGATATTTGCACTTCATATTTACTATAAATTCATTGTACATAAATTAAAGTAACTTCTCCAGAATAGAGGATGAACAATAAAGATATCTTTACAGCGAAGCCCAGGATAACAGGACAGTTGAACACTTCATAAACCTAGGAAAATTTGCTCTTTAAATGGCAGAAATATGTGCTTCTCCTGCATATTTATAATAGCACCGTCTCGTTTATATTTAGTTTAAATTCTAATTAGGCCAAATCCTGAAGACAGGGCTCTTGTGCCCAGTGCAGCTTACTGGCCATTGGGGGGAGCAGGTTGCAAAGGTGTTTGTAAATGAGGGGAGTCCACAGCTGGACAGTTAGGTTTGTTTTCCATCTGCTCTCTGCTGTCTTTGAGGCAAATAACAGGAGAGGTTGAGAATTATGTTCATCCAACAATTAGGCATCATTTACTTCTGTAAGTTTACAGAAATCCAGTCAATGCCACCTAATTAGTTTTTGCATTTATTATTTTTCCCACTACTTGCACATTATAACCTGCTGTTGTGGTTCAGTAGTAGAATCTTTGTCTGCTATGCAGGAGATGTGGGTTCAATTCCCAGACCTACATATAACTACAGACTTGGTCTGGCCTTTGAATTCTGTCTAAACTGGAGGGGATGGAAGATCTGGGCAGCCTCCATACTCCTGCCCAGATGTACATGTCAAAGGTTCTGGTGGCCTCTAATGCATACACTGTGATCCAGAAGGACTGATGACTGCCTACTACACACATCAGTCTCCCTTGCCAGTTTTTTGTATTCCAGGTTTAATTTTTGGCTCCGTCTTGCAGGGTTTTCACACCTGAGCCATTAAGCTGCATTCTTTCTGTTCCTGTTTTGCTGTTACTGGGAGACCTAATAATACTGCCATGGAGGAGAAGGGCGTGCTACTTTGCAATTCTTTCAAAGGCTCCTCATGAGACAGCACAGCCACATTTTGCAGGATTTTAGAGTTATGTCTCAGTTCAACTGAGAGGGGAAGTCACCTTCTTTCACTCAGTAGTGCCTCTCCCTTGAAAGAGTGTCTGTAGAGCTGTGTGGGAGCTCATAGTCCCTACTCCCAATCCTGTTCCATGGGTGCCTGAATACAGGCCAAGACAAAGTTAGAGTTTTAAGTCCACTGTCAACAGGATCATCTATTTGCTGTGTGTTTGTTTGGAACCTAGCACATGGCAGTCCTGCTCCAGGGGGGCTCCTTGACTCTCACACAATGCAAACTAGGGGAACAACAACAACCACTCAACAGGGAATGCTTTCTCCATGCACATCCTCCTTCACTGTCTCCAGTGCAAACCTATTCCCATCAGGCACATCAGAACAGGATGTCTTCCTGAATAGCTTGCACAGTCCCAGGTTTGAGAGATCTGGGATCCAAATCTCCAGGCCAGGGCAGTTAAGCATGTTTTTGGTTTTATGTCCTGCCACCTTTTTCCATTCACTTGAATTTCCTTCTTGCCATGTTTTGAATGTTTCACAGATCTGCTGTGGCATGAACTCTTCCCTAGTTTCCTAGATACCCTACTTACATATCATCCAGTAGTTTGCAAACAGCACTCTCAAATGAACCTGAAAAGATGAGGGGTTTTTTTCGCTTTTTTTTTTTTGGGGGGGGGGGGAGCTCTTCCTCTTAGTTGAGACCTATTCACACAAATTTTGGATTACAAATTATCACAGAGCTCTCTACTGCTGGAAATATATGCTTCCAAGTTTCCCTCAGTACAGAAAACACATTTCATTAGTACAGAATGTCTCATACCCTAGGACCAAGGCTGAGTCCCCAAATTCCTTAGGAGCTGAAGTATACCATTGATTTCACAGACATTAGAGCTGGAAGGGACCTTGCAAGATCATTGGGTCCAGCCACCTGCCCAAAGGGTAGGAAGTCAGCTGAGGTCAGATCACCCCAGCAAGATAATCATCCAAATCCTTCTTGGATGTGTCCAGAGTAGACGCTTGCACCACTTCTGGGGGGGAGGGAGGCTCAGCTGGTAAAGAATTTTTTTCTTATGTCCAGTCTAAAATGGTCTTCCAGCACTTTGTGACCATTTGACCTTGTCTTCCCTTGGGGTGCCCTGATGAACAGACATTCTCCCAGTTGCTGGTGCACACCCCTTACATACTTACAGGCTGCCACCAAGTTCCCCCTGAGCCTTCGCTTTTCCAGGCTGAAGAGTCCCATGCCTCTCAGCCTCTCCGCATAAGGCCTGCTCTCTTGACCTTTGATCATGTGCATCGCTTTCCTCTGGACTCTCTCAATCTTATCCACATCCTTTTTAAAGTGTGGAGCCCAGAATTGGATGCAGTACTCTAGCTGCAGCCTTAGCAAGGCCAAGTAAAGTGGGAGGATGACATCTTGGCTTTTGCTTGAGATGCATCAGTTGACACAAATCAGGATTTTATTTGCTTTGCCAGCTGCGGCATCACATTGGTGGCTCATATTCATCTTGTGATTGATCATGACCCCCCAAGTCTCTTTCTGTCATGGTGCTAGTGAACATAGCACTGCCAAGCCTATAGGTATGATGTGGGTTCTTTCTCCTGAGTGGGAGCACCTTGCATTTCTCTATGTTGAATGTTATCAGGTTTTGATCCGCCCACCTTGCAAGCCTGTCCAGGTCAGCCTGAATCCTGTCTATCCTCTAGAGTGACCGCCCTTCTCCATAATTTGGTGTCATCTGCGAACTTAGTCCACTTCTGACATCCAAATCCAGATTGTTTATGACTATATTAAAGAGTACTGGTTCGAAAACTGAGCCCTGGGGGATGCCACTGGTCACCATGCGCCATGTTTACTCGGTTCCATCAACAATCACTGTCTGGGTCTGGCTACAGAGCCAGTTCCCCAGTCAGACTGTAAGGTTGTCAAGGCCACAGCTCCCCAGTTTTACCATGAGGACATCATGGGAGACCAAGTCAAAGGTTTTTTTTGAAATCCAAGTAAATGACATCAGCCTCTCCCCCCCCCGTCCAGGTACTGCATCACCTGGTCATAGAAGAAAATGAGGTTGGTCAGGCATGACCTACCCATAACAAAGCCATGTTGGCTCTCAGAATGATGCCTTCCATTAGCCTGTTGTTGATGGATACCATTTCCCAGAGCCTCAGCTTTGTGGAGAGCTATGGGGATATTTGAAAACATAGGCAGGCAGAGACACCAATCTAGATAAAATAATAAATCCTGACTTCCCTGCCTTCCTGCCTCACTACTCATGAACAGTTTTCAGGCTTAGACCACAGTTCTCAAAAGAGTCCAGGATCCTCCTTTCCTTCCCAGGGGCCCAGCACATGGCTTTTTCTCTGGTATGTGAATTCTATCTTCTCTGCAGCCAGTTGCCTTGTGCTTGCTGACTCTCAAGCACCTAGTTTGAGCCTCTTTATAACTACTAGTTGACCTTTGAGAAGCTTCATCAGATTATCAAAGTCCCCCATATTCCTCCCTAAGCCCTCTAACTATTATGATTCAGGCTTGAAATAACGTGCTTATGCTGGCTGATAGCCATTGCTTTGTCCAAGATTGTTCCATTTAAATACATGGTCATAAAAGTTTAACAACCTTCCACTGCTGTCCCTGTGTAAGAATTTCTCCAGTCACCTTCCAAGAGGCTCATTACAGCACATGCACGAAAGGGAACAAGGGTAGCAGACAATCTCCACATACCAAATGGAGCTTGCAGTTGAACACAGATACACAGAGTGAGTGCTCATCATCAACCAGGATTCACATGCTGCCCATAGACCACTTCTGCAAACCATCATACACATCTATGAGACTTGTTATGGAAAAGCGTATCTATATACACATGCTCAGAATCTACAGGCCTGAATTCAGTAGCAAAAAAATTCATGATTGACATTCAAGTGCCATAAACAAAATTAGTGGTCATTATTCAAGCAGAAAGTTATTATCAGATGGTGCTAAACAAACGCCGGCTCAAAGTGGAATAAAGTCTTTTTAAATAATGGATGTATGAGTAATTTAACTAATCGCTATAGTCAGTCTAGCAGAGCAATTTTTCTCATACATAAGCAAATAGAAATCTGGAAAGTTATGAACACTGTGCTAGCAAATTAATCTTAGAATATAAATGTGACTTGTGGAAGTTTCCTAAATCCTTTCATTTTCTGTTTAAATTATAGGTTCATGTCAGTTGTTTTAAATGTTTAATATAGATTTTCATTCCAGAACTTCACATTCTAATGAAGGGGAAGGTTGTGGTGGGGGAAATGACTCCAAGGGACATCCTTAGTGCATTCCTGGCCAGGACTTTGGAACCAGCAAAAAAGAAACCAGCCTCAGAAACCAGCCTTTAACTTTTACACTGAACTTGTTACTGCAGGAGTAGAACTCTACATGGTGGATATCAATGAGTTTCCTGGTGGGAGATTTTCCTATGAAGTCTAAGATTTGATCATGGAGGGAACAAATCCATTATTTCATTATTCCAGCACACCCTCACACCATTTCTGCTTCGATTCCTCAGACAAGTATCGGCGGTTTTAGACAGGAGCCATAGCCTAAGACCTCCACAAAACATATAAACAAATGACCCAACATCTCAGAGGTCTATCATGAGGGTTATTATTTGGAGACTGTTTCAGTATGAACTGTGTTAAGCAGCAGCAGTGGCAGGACAACGGAGAACAAAGTGGTTGCAGATAATGCCCAGGGAAGGGTACCAGGTGCTGTCCAAGGTACTCCATGGGACTGATATGATATTGGGCATGTAACTTCCCAGTTCAGCAGATATACGCAAAGGGCTGGAGTTTCTCAGCTCCTTATTTATGACAGGCAGCCATGTGTATCCCACTTCCATAACTTGCTTGTCAAGTGTCCTCACCCTAAAGGAGGGGTGCCTATGTCCAGATCTAGCCTGCAGTGCCATGTCACTTGGCCCATAGGCCTCCCCCAAGGGTCTGGAAATTTGGCAGCAGGGGAGCAGGAGCAGCATTAATTGCTGCTTTCCTGTTGCCAAATTTTCAGAGCTGTGGGAAGCCCTGAGGGCCAGAAAACATGGTCCTGTGTGCCAGATTGCACCAGCATGTGGCAGGATCCAGATACATGGGCAGGCCCATGCACAGCTGGGACTGGGCACACAGGGTTGGGCTGGCCCACAGAATCAGAAATTTGGGTGCCCCTGTCCTAAAGCATACTTCACCCTTTCTATCGAGTCCTCCTGCTACACAAGTACCACTAACATTTCACATTTGTGTTTTTCCCACTGACCTTAAGACTCAAGGGCCCTGACCCTGCTTTTACTGGCCAAACACCATGGGAACATGATTCGGTCCCAAGAGCGGATTACTACTTAAAATTCAAGGAGATAGTTTCTTGTGGGAGGTTCTCTCAAATCAAACTGAAGCTTTGTTCCTTCCTCAGGTAAACAGCCTCATTGGGACAGATTCTGGGCTTAGTTACTCATGTTTAAACCTAGAATAACTTCACTAAAGCCAGTCGAGTTACTACCAACCTAACCAGTGTAACTGAGTTCAGAATCTCATCCAATACCTTTCAGGGGGACTACATCCATAAGGAAGGGCAGCAGTATCAGGTCCTCAGGGATATAGCCATTGCAGGCTCCTGGTAAGCAGAAATAGTTTGCATTCACAGACAGCATTTTGTGATGTTTTGTAATATATGCTATAATTATGCAGCTGATGGAGCCGTACATAACTGCTATTTTCTTTCTATACGTAAATTAACAGAAGATTCTGTATAATGACAGGATAATGAAGGCCTAGGTCATTGTCATTCATTTGTTGATGGCCTTGAGAGGCTAGGTTAAGGAAGGAAATTGTATTTAGCTAGCATAAATATAGACCACTGTTAAATGATTCTTAAATCTCACTCTATTACAGGTCTCATATTAGCTCTCATTTGTGATTGATAGTGATCTTTTTTGACTCAAGAGTAGAAATATTGTCACTATATATACATCTTTGCAATTTTTCCTATTGGGCTTTAGTTTCTTACTGTAAAAGTAGAAGGACACCTTTAGTTCTTATGATGTTTGACAGTCAACCTAGTGTTCAGCAGGCCTCCAGTTTTGTCAATGGCAACAACAATATTCAACCTTTGGGTTCATGTTTCCTAATTTCCTTCCTCTACTTTTGTGTCTCTCAGTTATTTCAGATCTCATTTTAGATTTTAAGTTCTTTGAGAAGGAAACTGTGTTTTTGCATCTGCCTGCAAATTTCACAGTGTGCTTTTGGGCACTAAGAAAACTCCTCACCATCAAGTAATGCATTAGGGGAGAAGCTTTTGGGCAGGTGTGCCACAAAGTAAGCCTGCATTTTCCAAGAGGGCCACTCCAATCCCTTTCTTCTGCTTAATCTGCTGCTCTGTTTTCTGCTGTCTACACTGTGGTTCTTGCTCTGCTTTCTGGATCCTGCCCTGTGCTTCTTGTCTGATCTCCTGCTCTGCCTTCTGCTTCCTGCCCTTTCTGCTACTGTGCTGCCTGCCCCCTCCCTGATCTGTCATGTGCCACAGACGGAAGCTTCCTGTGCCATGGGTCAACCACCCCTGAAGTAACACAACCACAGTTTTGCAACAACACGAATACCAGGCTTTTCAATGATTAATTCTTGTGATTTTATACATATAAAATATTAATTTCACAGTTATTGGAATCCATATATATATACATGATGGAGGGGGACTTGTGTGGATGGACAGATCTGAAAGGAAGAAGTTGAGAGAGAACTTAAAGACAAGGAGAAGAACCTTGAAAATGTTGGTGAAGAGGGACCAACAGGAGGAATTCAAGGGCAAGGAGAGACAGATCATGAAGAACTATGGGAAGCGGGATCATGGGAGAAGTTGAGCACTGCATATGCTGGTGAGGCTGTCAGGGCAAGGTGCTGAGTGAAGATTGAGATATAACAGCTGATGGACCAGCTGTGGAGACAGAGAAAAGGTCAAATTTTAGAAATGTGCAGATGACTAGAGCCTCCAGGGCAGGATACAAGGACAGGACTGTTGGGGTAGGTCTACAACCGTGGACTAGATCAGTGGTTCTCAACTGGGGGTCCATGGCCCCATGGAGGGCTGTGAGCAGGTTTCAGGGGGTCTGCCTGGCCCAGCGTGGGGATGAGAAGCCTCAGCCCTCTGGGGCTGAGATGAATTCCGAGGAAGGGGTAGGGACAGGGGTGGGCCTGCCCCGCCTGGCCCCACAGCCTCCATCTTGCAGGCAGACAGGTGAGGCTCCATGCTACTGCTGCTCAGGTGGATGGGGCCCTGGGGCTCCCCACCAATGAACCCTGCCTGGTGCACCTGGGGCCGTGTGGTGATCTGTCTCTCCTTGCCCTTGAATTCCTACTGTTGGTCCCTCTTCACCAACATTTTCAAGGTTCTTCTCCTTGTCTTAAAGTTCTCTCTCAACTTCTTCCTTTCATAACTGTCTGTAGCAGGGCACTGAGGTGCCTGCTACTGGTGAATCAGTAAGTAGAGAGCCCAGCTGCTGGTTGCCAGGGTAACCAGGGGATGTCAGCTGACCCAGGGGAAGGGGCAGGGCCTGGCTCCTATATAACTCCCAGGCTGAGGCCAGGCAGGTAGTTTCCCTGCTGGCAGCTGAGGGGGCAGGAGCTCTGCCTGAGTGAGGAGAAGGAAGAGGCTGGAATGCCTGAACAACGTGATATGGGTGAGAGATGGAGAAGCCTTGGAGTGGCTTGAGCATTGTTGTAGCCAGAGGGCTTAGATTTATGTTATAGCTGAGGGGCTTGTATGTTGTTTAGTGAGGTTTCTACTGGTGGTTTGGGTGAGGCTATTAGGGGTTGGAGGAGGCCTCATAGGGGGCTCACAGTGGCATGGGGACCCTGGCACCAGAGAGGGCACAGTTTTGGGGTGCACTGACCCCAGCCCCAGAGCAAAGGGGGCAGTGTGAGAAGCCCCAGAGCAAGGGGGCGGTGAGAGACAAGGCAACAGAAAAGCTTGAGTGCCAGAGGGGGTGGAGAGTGACAGGGGCTGCGGAGAGCCCAAGCACCAGAGGGCGCAGAGAGTGACAAGGGCTGTGGCTAAGACCAAACAACATCTGGTAGATCTGTGAGGTTTGGGGTGTGGTGCAGGGGTGGTTGCAGCCACGCATAGCCCATAAGGCTGGGGTGTTCAGAACCCCGTTATATAAACAAGGATCAGGGTAGCAGGAACCATGATGAGGAGGATGAGAGGCAACCTCCCTTTAACTTTTATAAGATCAAGATGTGGGCGAGAAAGAGGGTGCGTTAACACGAACTCAGCATGGTAGGGGGCGCTAGGGGAGAGCACGGCAACCCTAGGACGTTTTCCCCCCACCTGGTACACTGTCCATCCACTCAAGTCCCCCTCCATCATGTTTAGCCAGCAAAAATAAATCCATGTAATTAATGATGTAATAAAAGGATGGCAGCCTCCTCTAGCAACCTTCAAGAAGTTACCAACTAAGATATCTGGGCAAAGATCTGACAGACGTAGCTGATACTTGTCTAAATATTTCTCTTTCCTGACTCTTTCATATATATATTTTAGGGCCAGATTCTGATATCCTTACACACATTCTGTAGGAATTTATTCCAACTCCCAGAAGCCAATGTGATTACAAGTAAAGTAAAGAGCTTCTCAATACAGGGAAGCTTATCAAGATTTGACCCTTGAACTGTACAGTGATTACCAAACTAAGATTCAACACCCCAACTATGTGGTAGCACTTACAAGAGGAACCACTAGCTCGGTGAACATTTAACTGGATGTGCCAGGCTTAAACCAAAAGTGGCGCACACTCCCAGAAAGATGGAAACCGTTGCTGTAGGGTTGTGTCTTACAAGTTTGAGAAGAACACTGTAGATGTCACTAGAATCCAAATAATAAATAACAGTTATTGCCCCAATATAAAAATATTTTTAAAAAAATCACTTTTTTCTAAAAACTCTTAGTTCATGTGCGCACACACACACGCGCACACACTCTTCTTCATGTACATCATGTAGCATTACTTGAAGATTACCCAGTAACTCCTGGCTTCTGCCACTCCAACAACTCAGTGAAGGGAATTTAGACTTATTTTTCATTAGGAGCCTAATGGTTATATTTTAGTGAGCTTGCAGGCTTTTTTTCAAGCTAGCTTAGAAGGATATGTTCACCAGAGAGTGAATCTCTGGAAATAGGCTTATTTTACTTTTAGCTGAGACAGGAAAGAGAAAACCCATCTAATGGATGTGTATTACTCATTGAACTGCTTCTGTATGATATGGAGAGCTATTGGAGCTAGAAATAAGGATTTATAGAGTGAAAATAGTGAGAAGGAAAGGTTACAGAATAATGTCCAGGGAGCTGTGAAATACTTGCTACTTGTGTCTACCCCTGAACAGTAATCTATCTATGCACATTGGCCCTTTCTGCTGAAGCTGCATTGCACGAAGTACTTCATTGTTAATGAAAATGGTGAAGCATGAAGACCATCACAGTATCATTATGTCATTGCCTCTGTTTGCTTAGGCAATAGTCATGGCAGAAAATGAGACATCTGACTCCCCTCCACTTCCATTCTCATCAGCCCTTCCTTCTTGCAATTCCAAATCATGCACTTGCTTTAAACATGCAAATCTTTTACAGCTTCTGGAACAGTCCACTGAATGTAATTATGGTTCCCAGCTTGGGTTGCCTCTGTGAAGGGAGGGAATCCAATCAACTGCTTTGAAATCTTCATATGTTTCTGTTATAGTTATGAATAACGTTAACAGGTTGAGGGGGTTGGCTGAAATAATGGTCTGTTCACTGAGTCAGAAACAATTTACTCGGCTTCAGATGGGCATCTGTGTATACACAGTCGCCATATATATGGCAGCAACATACCTGCTATAATGGGAAAAGAGACTTGCAACCCATAGTCCCAATTCTGTAACTTGAACTATATCTGCAGACCGCTACAGACCATGTGGAAACCCACTGATTTCAGCAGGACTCAATAAAGGCACTTAGATCTTAGATCAATTCAAATCAGCTTTTTTATGCCACATCTAGTAGGAAGAGAATGGAATATTAATATTTTATAGCCTCTGCTCTACAAAAAAAATCAATTGTACAATAGTCCTTTAAAGTATGTCTAGAGGCCTATAATGAAATAAATTACTCTAATTATTAATAATTAGGTCACAGATGACATGGGGAAAACACTGAAAAATATATTAAAATTTATGATACAATGGACAAATTCTATTTCTGAGGTGCTTGTATAGCCCATACTGTCCTAATGCTTTCATTTGTGAAGTGTCACATTTGGTGTCAGCTTCATGATGAGCTAAATCAAATGCTGTAACTGAGCAAATATCTAATGAAATTACATCAAAAGCTGCTACTTACAATCAAATTAAAAAAAATATGAAAGGTAAGATGAAGATTTACAAACAAAGAAAGGTCTGACCTAACCAGCAGCTTTTATATGAAATAGGAGACGGTACTAGTTCTGTTCATACACTATCTAAAGAAACATTTATCAGTAACCAGCCATTCTGTGTGATTAGCAGTATCAGCGCACTTCCTGCTAACCAAACCATGAAGCATAAAGGGGTTAGAAAGTATTTAAGCCTTTAAGCCCCTAGATCTCCCTCTGAAGGTGTCCTGCTCTTCTTTTCTAATTCATTAGAGAATAAATCTGTGATAAGCAAAGTAAATTAGATTCAGTGACATTCTGCTAATTGAGTCATCTCCCTCTGCCTGGCTTGGCTGAGTTTTTAATTACCAGCTAATCTCATCAATATGGTGGATGACTGGCAGTGTGCAGATCACTGTATTCCAACCACAGTGAATTAAAAATGGACGTTTATGACTCATTGCCTGACCCAGGTCTTTGTTGTCACACACCACAGAATAAATTGGGTAAATCAGCTGGTCATCTAGTGACCTGAAACTATGGAAAACATTGAGGCTAACTGCAGGCCTATAAATAAATAAATGAACGAATGAATGAAAGCAGCACAATGGTCGACAGAAGCGCAACAGTTTTGAGAGCAAAGAAATACAATCAAAGGAAGAGCAAAGGTTATGACAATCTCCCCGATAAAAACCTGCCCTGGATCTTGAGGGAATTGCAATTCACCGTAACCAGCAACACTCCAGCTCCTGCCAGCTTCTGTTGTACTGAAAGATTTCAAGGTTTTGCTCTCTCTTGACCTGGCTTAACTCTTAGATGTCATCCTGCAACTCGCTTAGGAGCAGCCTGCAATTGGCAAACCTGGTCAGGCAGAGGCACAGGAGTATCTCCTATAGCTAATCAGGATCAAATTCTCTCTTGGATTCAATCGTATCATTGTGATATTTACTTGTTACCCAAATGCAGGGGTAAAATGACTTTTAGTGCCTGAGACCCACTGAAGTCAGTAAAGTCCAAACCAAGACTTCGGTCTACTACATGGATTGTATTACAGGATGGAGGCCTTTAGCAAAGTCACAGCAGTATATATTCATTTTGCTATAGCTTTGGAACATAGAGAACCCCCTTGATCCAGGGAGCCCATTGCCTCAACAAGGAGAATATTTTAAAATCAAAGTGGTTTTAAAGATTTTACATCAAATATTTGATGAATAAACCTGTAATTAAGTGCATTTCATCTTCTTTTATAACAACCGGAATCCTGCACCACTGATGATAGTGGAATTTTGCCATTGTTTTCAAGAGGGGCAAGATCTAGTCTTTAATCTTTGTTAAAGCAGCTCCTGCACTAAAAGACCAATAGCTTGAATTTTATATTTACATTGTACCGAGCAATGTTAGCCCCTGGGTACTGGCCAACTGCAGCCCCTCTGAAGCAGAATTTATGGCTCCACTTGCTCCAATTACGCAACAGTTATTAGTTCGACTGGTCCCCAGAAGACATCTACATAATGCGGTTGCCCTAAAGAAGAGAGTTCTGATTACATCAAGTAGTTATAAATAATCTATGTCACTTGGGAGTCTGCTCACTTAGACTGTGCTGTTTCAGTGAGTACTCCTGACAGTAAGTGCTAAACTAGCCACAGAAAAGGACTAAGGCTTCCTTTTGTCACAGCAGTCATGGAGGTCATCAAAATCATGACACTAAAGAAATTACATCATTCTTGTGATGTGCTCTGCAACTAGAGGAGAGCACAGAGGAGAGGAGGATCATGGGAGATGCAGTTTAGCTGGGAATATTTGCTTATAAGAAAGAACCAGGGCAATAGCTCTCTAAATTACAATCCCACCATCACATGAAAATGCACTCAAGACAAGTTAGCGTGTAGATATTGCAGGCAAGCAGCAAGGTGTGAGGATCCTTTCCATGGATATTCCTTCCCCCACCTCCCATGCCCTGAACACAATATTTACTAACTTTACCATCCCAAAAATCATAACCAGAAAATGACGAAAAAAGGAGAGTGAGCTCAGTCAAAATGTAGGTTGTTTAAACCTCTGGATCAAAGCCCATCAGATATACACACACATAAATATATATATATATATATGGACATATATGTACAGCTATAGATATATATGTGTGTGATCTATATATGTGAGTTTGTGCATGTGCAGATTTATAAATAAAATTATAATATGGTCACCAGAATTAGATAGATCAATAGATATATAGGCCGGTTGATTGAGTGATCTATAGTTCTGGTGACCATGAATTAAGGGAATCCAGGATGGGGGGTGCACACAACCTCCTCCGGACCTCACACACATGCACACACAAGTCTACACCCCCCCATCCCAGCACACATACACCCCTAAGCCCATGTGCGTGCACACATATGCACACGCACACGCACCCTGAGCCCATGGCTCCCAGGAGCCCTGATGGCGGAGTGGGGTAGGACAATGGAGGTCTGTGGCCTGGCTTCATCCCCCAAGCCCAGATGCTGGACCTGGCTGAAACGCCCACCCCCACTGCCAACAGCTGCCCAGGGCCACCATGAATTGTCTAGGCCTTGCCAGTACAGCAGCAGGCCATGAGGCTGCGGGT
>NW_017729016.1:9976656-9985093 GCF_001723915.1 Gavialis gangeticus
GGTGGCAAATGGCTATCCAGGCTCATCCCATGCATGTGCCTATGCCACAGCCTCCTGCCCCACCCCTCCCTGCCCGGCCAATCCTTCCCTCCCTCCCCGCCAGGAAGGAGAAGCGGTGCCCAGCCCAGCCCCTCCCTCTCCCCCCATCTCCAGCTGCTGCTCAGCTGGAGCCAGCCAGCAGCCTCTGCCTCTGATTGCAGCAGCCAAATCCAAGACTTTTGCTTCAGTTAAACACCAGTTGGAACAGCCTGCAAAATCTGGGATTGTCCCAGCCCATCTGGGACATATGGTGACCCTATATCTAATAGCATTCATTTAAATTGATTTAAAATCTGGCCCTGAAGAAGGTATATTAAGCACTCTGGCATTGCTCACATGCTTAAAGCTTTGCTGGTTCCTCTGTTAAGTAGGTGTTGCAGCCAAGACAACAGCCATCACAATAGCACAGGGGGGTCAGACTCAGGAGGGACCACTGCAATTACACAGGGAAAGTCAAGTGCATGGGGGGCCATTTGAGCCATGGCCATTACATTCCCTGCTCCAGACCACGTAAAAACCCTCCTGTGAAAACTTGAACGAATTTAGTCCATACAGAACAAACAGCAACAACCATGTTTCTGTTTTGCCCATTGAGACCTTATAAAACGTTATACTACTATTGGGAAAGACTAATAACGGACTACTCCAATGGTACTAGAGATAGTAAAAACCAATAGCAAAGATCCATACACTCTTACAAAATTATTTGGCCTGTTATAGTTCACAAGCTCTTATAAGAGTCTCTTCAATGGTTAGGCACAATTTGTTCCTTTGTGTTAGGTTATAGGATATTCTTTAAAAGACCAATATTAGAAAGGTCTTTTGAGCTGTTTCTGAGCATCTCCTTTGCATACTGAAACAATTCCCAAGCTATGTTAATTTGTTCCCTCACTGTTGACTGGCCACTCTACTGCAGTCACATACTCCTACTAATAAATAAAGCAACTAGGTTTCTTTATCTTTGATAAAGTCGATTTTAATTTTACCAAGGGAAAGTGTTATTAATTCGCTATGACCTGATGGATCCCATAAGTCAGACCCATAACACTGTCAGCCTTTTATATCATGCTTTAGAACTGATCTATGGCAAAAGTCCGTGTGAAGTAACTCTTTCTCCTTTTTAGGGCAAGAGCTTAAGAACAATAAACTCGACTTATTTTCCTCTGTGTACATACCCAAGGCCTGCAAGCACTGTCTGGACAGAGATGGATTTCTAACAAACAGAGAACTCTGGCTGTATCTACTCCTGTCTGTGATGAATTGATGATTATCATCCCAGGACAGGAAAACCAGCAAACACTTGATAAGTTCTTCAAGGCAGGTGGAATGAAAATCAGCCGTTAGAAGCCACATTATAGTTCTTTCAAAAGAGTATAGGAAGACAGCAAGGCAAATCATTGGAGAAGTAGCCCATAAGTAAAGGAGTCACGGGTGGCACCTAAACAGTGAGAAGCCTATCCCTGCATCCACTGAAGCAGTGAAAGTTTGCCCTGACTTCAACAGGAGAACCTTCACTCCAGGGAAATGCAAGGTCAATAACTAAATGTCACAGAAACTGCCAAACCATTACTTAACTTCCATTTTAATTTGTCCAGGTCTTGTTTGCTCCTCTGTCATGCTTTAGCTACATACTACTTTTTGCAATGGCTTGGGAAATCTGAACTGTTTAGGAACAGAGGTTACTATTGCAGAGTCATGAAATTGCTCTATTTTTTCTGAGTCACTTTATGTAAGTAGATATCTAAACTTTGCTGACTAGGTCTATAGCACACCTCTCCCAGACTAGGTACTGTGAAAAGCAATTAGCCTTAACAACTGTATTACAACTGGGCAAAAAGTATATCAAAAAGTACGCCTGTGCAGGGAAAACTCTTTGACCACAGTTACAGAATCAGGGAATCATAGAAATTAAGGGCTGGAAGGGACCTCAAAAGATCATTGAGTCCAACCCCCCTGCTCTGAGCAGGAAATCGATCCCAGCAAGGGACTGGGAGGAGACTGTCCAGTCTCCTCTTGAAGACTGCCAAGGTTGGGGACTGTACCACCTCCTTGGGAAGTCTATGCCAGATTCTGGTCACCTTTACAGTAAAGAAGTTCTTCCTTACATCTAACCTGAAACCATAATCTAACAGTTTATGGCCATTGCTCCTTGTCCTCCCATGGGGTGCCCGAGTGAACAGCTTTTCTCCCAGCTCCCGATATTCACCCCATACATACTTACAGATGGCCACCAAGTCTCCCCTCAGTCTTCTCTTCCCCAAGTTGTCTGCCTTGGTTGTCTGGTGAAGGCTGGGATGGAAATTCTCCAAACAAGAAGAGACAGAGGTAGCCAACAAGGAATTGTAGAAAGAACTTACAGAAGTAACAAAGCAGAGACACCTCAACATGACACACAGGAAGCAGTGGAAGAGGACAGCATGTTTTTACAGTGAGAGATTGGTTATTTACCTGGGAAGACAAATCATGATCTGCAGGAGGAAGATCCTGGTCATGCCCAGAAGTCCTGATCCAAAGTCAAAAAATGCTCCAGAAGGCTGAACAGGTTAAGGCATAAAAACAGGTACAGGGTTCATCACATGCACCTACAGCCATGTGCTGCTCAGAAACCCTGTGCAAAGCTTACCTCCAGGTGTGACCTAGTGCATGCCACTGGCAGTTCAGTCTGTATCTTAGAATGCCTGCACAGCTCAAGCTCTGAGAAAGGGCATGGTTCAATTCTGGGGACCCTTGAGCACCAGCATTAATCCTGGCGACCTTAGACAGTCTGACTATGGGGCATCATTTCTATGATGGCTTACCTTGCTTTTCTCACAGAACATGTCAGGAAGGCCAAGGGAGGAAAAAGTGCTACAACCCACTGGGTGCATCTACACATGCAATTAATATGAAGCAATAAACTCCAGAGCAGTTTGAGCCAGAGTAAGCTACTCCAGAGCACAGTGTCTACATATGCGTCCAGGACAACAGCAATTCGAGCCAGGGTGGAGCTGTCCCAGGCTGGCAGGGAGCATGGAGGACCAGCACTGGACTCCGGGTGTCTTCATCAGGACTGGCTGAGGGTGCTAAAAGTGTGGAGCTGTGTGGGCTAGGCGGCAGGCAGGAATCGGGCCCCTGGCTGGCTGGGCTGGCCAGGCACAATTTATGCCCATGGTCAGTATCTACACGTGAGTTTAATTGCAGTAAATTACCCCAGAGTAAGACAGCACTGTCAGAAATAGTGCTTTCTGACTGCCGCATTAATTAATTTACTGCAGCTTAATACTGTTACACGCATAGATGATGACACTTTACTCCACAGCTAATTAGTCTAGTCCACAGTTAAGCTCATGTGTAGATGCAGCCAGTGAGACTCCAGGACGATTATAACACATCAGCCCTAAGGATTGGGACCCAGTACAAGAGCCTGATTTGTATCCAACCACAGGAAGGCCAAGATCAGTAACACTGCTGCCCACTTTTGATACAAAGGTACATACATTGGGAAAGCACTTCAGATAATGTATTATCAAACTCTGCTTCCTCATCTGCAGGAAAACGGTACTATAGCCACCTTCCGGAATACAAACATGAATGTATTCCCTTTCTAATTTGCTACATTCGTCTGCAATAAAACTTATAACCTATTCCCTTCCCTCATACTTTTTTGTTTAAAATTATTTTTACCTTAGACTTAAATACATTGTATTATTTCTTACGGGAGCCTGGACATATTATGAAATGACCATGAATCCATTTCAGCTGCACTTTAATTTATTACCACTGCTGCATACATCTAGAGTTGGTCGCTCTATTGTGTGATCATAGGAGGTTTTTTTGATTATCCTCCTCACTCTATTATATATGCAGAGCCATTATTTCACTCTGCTAAACACTATTATAACAAAGCAAGACCCTCTCATTTTTTCATTTTCAGTTCACATTGGGGGACCACATACCTTACCTTATTAGTTTCTTCTATTCCCTTTGTTGTATATCTCAGTCAAAAAATAAAGATGTACTCTGGATGTAGGAGTTGCTGTGCAGGGTGTAGTGATAAAAATAGGAGCAGAGCTCTCTTTAGATTATCATGCGAATTGTACAGCAAGCCCCAAAAGACCTCGGGTTCTGGTATTTTTTCTCCTTATTATATCAAAGCAAAGCAAATTGACCCAGGTCCTTTAGGTTACCGATACCTAGCTCCCACTTCTAACATTTAAATCTGCCATTTAGACACCAATGGCATTTTCAAAGCTGCCACCTAATTCCTTATTCAGAAACTAAGTACCGATGACACTACATAGCTAAACAGCTGCTTGGAGATTTGATTTGAGCCCATGCCCCAGAAGCCCAGGGTAGGAAATGAACTTACTGGCATGCTCAGAAATGCCTACCCCTCATTACCTGCTAGCCCTCTCCTCAAGCAGGCCAGAAACTGGCCACCGGTAGCTAAAGAGGCAACAGGGTACCCACACACAACAACCAGAACCTCTGTGCAGGGTAAGTGCAAGAGAAGGACCAAGGAGAGCATGAGCCAGAGAGGAAGAGAAGCTGCTGCTAGGGTACTGGTTCCCTCTGTCTTCACAGGGAGGAGATCCTGAGGAGGGGAAGATGCCTATGTGTGGCCCACAGAGAGTGAGACCAGTTTTAGATCTGAAGAGTAGTGAATGGTAGGTGTACAGAGCCCTGGTATTTTTCCCAGCGTTGCACAGCACACAGTGCCCTCCATAACATGGGCAACAGCACTTACCCTGGAAGAAGATTGCCACATCTCTTTTGAGAGCTACATTGTCAGGGATTTTTCTCCTTCTGCTTGGCAGTAGATTTCCACTCAAATTGATCTCAAACCATTTGACTCCAATCATTGTGGTTTTCAACTTCAGTGAGGCTTCAAGTTATTTTTTGAAGGAATTAAAGTGGCTCTGTGCTTGCTTGTACTCTGTGAGCCTGTTACTGACCTGCTGCTTCACCGTGGGTGGGCAATTTCAGTTAGTTGAGGATCATGAAGTGCATATAAACCCACACAGTGAGGCATCACCTGGCTGGCTTGTTGACAGACCAGCCCCTCCTATGTGACATTGTGTTGGTTGAATTTTTTCCAGTTGCTCCCTGGAAAACTCATAGGAAGAAAATAATTCTTTTTAAGATTCAAGCGCAAAAGCCCTGCATACCTTCTCATTTAAGGGCTTGTCTAAACATAAAAGTTGTACCAATTTAACTAAAGCCGTATCATTAAAATGATACAGCCCTCCTTATGTGGATGAAGCTTTACTGCCATAGAAGGTGCTACAGACCGATATCGCTGTTCCCATGTGCGGAAAGGAATAAGACACACCAGGGCAAAACACCTTTATTCCAGTATAGCTGCACCCACACCAGAGGCTGTATTGATAGAACAGTATTGGTGAAAAGCCAAAAATCCCACACTCAACTAGCATATACCATCTTATACGAGTATAAAAATAGCATAGATCAAGCCCTTTAGAATCACAGGGAGGAATGACAATCATTAAAATCTTGTGAGAAAAATGTGCATTTTGTATTTTATAACATATTTATATTTAATGGAATATTTTCTTCCAGTTTTATGCAGTTATTTCTCTTGGCCTTCCTTAAGTATGCTTCAGCATGTTCCTTATAACTCAGCTTGTTTATTTAGGTTTAGTCCTACTCAAACCATTCATTATTAATTTAGGCTATTTATTTATTTATTTCTTAATGTGTTCATTACTAAATGAATCCTACTTTTCTTTCTAGCCAATTTAGGATCTTGGGAGCATTTACCAAAGTATCTGGGAAGCTAGTTCTAGGGTGAGACACTGGTCACAGGCACCCGTTCTCGTTCTTTGTGGGGCGCGTTGGGTCCAGAATCCACAAAGTTCCAGGGATGATTCTTGCAAACTCCTTTCATGTCCTGGACACAACTTGTTATTAAATTGGTTTTGATCTCATCAGAAGCCAGGCAGCATGGAGCGCAGAGCAAAGAGTCAAGGGCTCTTTCATTTTCCTTCTGGCCTCGTTATAGATTTGCTTTAAAATCTTACACCAGTAACTTGGGTGCAGCTCCTCAGATATTTAGGTGTCCGATTCCCATCACTAGTTTCTTGTGACTCCGTTTCCCTATTAGGAGGAACAGAATAACTCTATTCTATAACCAGAGTCTCCCCTCTGGTCCACTAGGCCCAGCACAGAACCAAGTCTTTTGAGTGAAACAAAGGGGTCTGAACACTGCACCATTTTACATCCCACTGCTCCAGAACAAGTAGGTTATCTGAACTTGGGAACAACTTAGCCCTGCACTCTTTTTTCCTGGGAATTTCCCATACAAGAATGGAGGTGATGCAGTAAAAGCCAGCAGGCAAAAAAAAAAAAAGGTACATAGCAGAGTTCTAGTGTCTTTATCCTCTGATTAATACCAGAATATTTGGATTCCTGTACAAAAAAAAAGTCATCTGTTCAATATTTCAGAGGGGCAAAAAAATCAAACCTCTAACGTGCTCTGTCAAGTGTTTCAGAGGTACCACCCTAGCTAATTTCCACACGCCATAGAACTGGCTCCTAGTTAACGGATTGCCCTCTGATCTGTGTACCTAAACAGACTTTACTGCTCTTCATAGATTTAAAAGCAAAGTGCTGTATTGAGCCCTCAGATCACTAAGACCTCTTTACTCCTACAAAGCTTTAGTTATCAGCCAGCATTGGCTAGTGAAAATATAACTAATAAAGCCAAGGCTGGATTTACAAAAGAGAGAGAACAAATTATATCATGCAGTGTGGCTATCACTGTTTCACAGAGTTCATTGATTCACCTGCAGACTGCCAAATCATTTCATCCATTTCATGATACTTTAAACCATGTAGTATCAGACTGATGCACTCACATGTATAGCCCATGAGGTGTGAAAGGGTAGCAGGATAGAGATTCATTTCTAGAGGATACTGTGCTCATAGCACAACACATCAAGGGCCTTCTGACTCAGTCAGTCCATAGTCTTTTTTGGTAGCTACTTTATTATTTTAATGTAATTTTCCACCACTCTACTGGAGGGACAAACTGGAGACTAGAAATCACCTTCCAGCCCCTAACAACTATGAAGCTAAGTCAAAACCTATACATCAGTGCAAAGAGCATTAACTCTTGCACACTAAGCTGCATCCATTTTCATACATACCTGTTTAGCTGTAGCTTCTTCTGGTAAGGCTCTCTCAGGGAAGTGTGGATATAATAAGTACATACTCTTATTTCAGTTGAGGCAAACACAATTATACCTACTTTGCTCCAGGAGGCAATTTTTTCCCATGTCACCAACATAGGCTCTTTTTCTCCACTTGGCCTTTATATTTGGTGTACGTGCCAAGCTTAAATAACTTCCCCAATGTTACTGCACATATAAAACAATTCTAGCACTTCTCTTTCTCTAGTCCCCAAATGCCCTTTTTGTCATATTTTTTTCTGTAACATCCTAAGAATCACCAACTTTTCTTTTTAAAGAACATCACATTGTTTTAAAAAAGAAAATAGCATGGAGAGGTCCTTTGTGAATTGGTGATGGGGACATAGCAGACACCCTATGTTAATAACCTTATGCACTTTTATAGTTTCCTGTCATGAGCTTCCTAAGCTAAAGGCTGTGGGGTTTTTTTTTAATTATTTGACAAATACAATGTTTATTTATGGATTTTGTCGTGCTGCACTTTTGCCAAATACTCTACAAAGGGTGTTTCCAACCACTCAATCTGTCTTTGATGTGGATTAAATAAGTAAATCATACATATGTATTGGGGAAAAAAGTCTCTTTTTGCCTATTCCCTTGTGCTTTCCCCTCCTGGCTACAACTGTAGCGCTTCTTCGTGTACCACTTTTCACAAGGCCCAAAGAATATACCACCGAGGCAGCATTCTCTTGCTTCGACACTAAGCAGCAGAGACCTGTAGATGAAGGTTTTCTTCATTGTTGACACAAGCACATAGCCCTAAAACAAGCTGTCTCACACCCACTGCATCCTGGTTTCTGTGGGTGGATACCAGCTGGTTGGTTGAAGGAAGCAAAACTAACTCAATAAAAATATACAGATTCAATTTTTTTTATTTTTTTTGCCTTTTCTTGAAATCAATTGTTAACTGTTCGTGAGTTTATTTAATAAAGTTCTCAAACAGCGGTTGAAATGTTTCGTTTATTGAGCATGTTGGCCAGCTCTCTTGAACACCTCACTTTCTCATGTCCTGCTCCTAGATTTGAGGAGCAGAAAGAGACTGGCAGTCATCCTTAAAAGGCTGGTGTGAAATAAGATGCTGTTGATTATTTTTGGGCCAACAGAAACTTTCTCTCTCTTCACTAGAATCTGGCTGCGAAACTTTTGCTTCAGATAAGCCAAAGTAATAGCCCAGGACCTATTTTGCACCACTAAACGAAAAAAAAAAA
>NW_017729016.1:9990093-9999737 GCF_001723915.1 Gavialis gangeticus
GCTCTCTTGAACACCTCACTTTCTCATGTCCTGCTCCTAGATTTGAGGAGCAGAAAGAGACTGGCAGTCATCCTTAAAAGGCTGGTGTGAAATAAGATGCTGTTGATTATTTTTGGGCCAACAGAAACTTTCTCTCTCTTCACTAGAATCTGGCTGCGAAACTTTTGCTTCAGATAAGCCAAAGTAATAGCCCAGGACCTATTTTGCACCACTAAACAAAAAAAAAAAAAGAATTACTTGGTTTTGTTTTCAGCACATTTCTTTTCTGATGCTGCTTTTTAGTGGTGCTTCAGAACCCCTCTCTCCCTGCTACTACTCAACCCCAGGTGTGATGACAAGCAACAGGCAAAGCAAACCTGGTAGCTGAAGCCTATCATGAGGTGCCTGCCTTGTCACATTAGAGGAATGGTCTAAAATATCTTGTGGAAACTAAAAAAATCATGTGGAATTAAAGAGATGTGCATCCCCCAGGGCCCTGCAATTTTAGGTCTCTCTCTCTGCCTCCACTATCTGTTTACCATCTGCCTGTACAAATGGTTATCCAAGGGCTCTCTGTCTCTCTCTCTCATATTAGTATTTCAAGCACAGTGATATCGACTTTGGGGTTTTTAATATTTAATTCTTATTCTCCATTATCTCTACCATTTGTAGTTATTTCTTCATTGATTCAAAGGTACCAAAAGAAGATACTACAAGAAAATAATTTTTGCTTTCTTTGACCAGCCTTCAGAATCTGGTACTATTTTAAGTTGCTCTTCTGGCTTTCCCTGAAACAATAAGTGTACCTTCATGTAAACCATGGGCGACTGGTGCTGGGGCGGCGTCCCCCCGCAGCCGATCTCACCGACTGGGGGCACCAGCCGGGAAGTAGCTGCGGCACTCCCAGAGTGGCCGCAGCACTCCCACTCCCTGGCCAGCACTCGCAGGGGGGCACCGGCACTCCCACCTGCCCCCCGTGCCCGTCACCTGAGGTCAGGGGGTGCACCAGCACTCTCAGGGGGTATATGTGCACCCCTGTGCAACCCCTATACATCGCCACTGATGTAAATTATGGAGTTACACAGTAAACTGATTAGGTTGTGTGCCTCCTGTGAACAGACCACACTTAATGGTCTACATAACTTTAAAGAAGCAAGAGCTGCTTAATTTTAACTTTAAAAGTAATGTTGCTGAGAAAAGCAAGTCAGTGATGCTTAGAATCATAGAAAGTGAGGGTTGGAAGGGACCTCAGGAGATCATCTAGTCCAACCCCCTGCTCAAAGCAGGACCACCCCAAATAGATCATCCCAGCCAAAAGCTTTGTCTAGCCGGGCCTTAAAAAACACCAAGGATGGAGCTTCCACAACCTCTCTGGGTAACCTGTTCCAGTGTTTTACTACCCTCCTAGTGAGAAAAGTCTTCCCAATATCTAACCTAAGCTTCCCTTGCTGCAACTTGAAACTGTTGCTCTTTGTTCTGTCATCTGCCACCACTGAAAACAGTCTAGCTCCATCCTCTTTGGGACCACCCTGCAGGTAACTGAAGGCTGCTATTAAACCTCCCCTCAGTCTTTTCTTCCCTAGATTAAATAAACCCAGTTCCCTTAGTCTTTCCTCACAAGTCAGGTCCTCCACCCCATCACCATTTTTGTTGCCCTCTACTGGACTCTCTACAATTTGTCCACATCCTGAACACAGTACTCCAGATGTGGCCTCACCAGTGCTGAATAGAGGGGAACAATCACTTCCCTTGATCTGCTGGCAACACAACTACCAGTGCAGCCCAGTCTGCTGTTAGCCTCTTGGCAACAAAGGCACACCGTTGGCTCATATTCAACTTATTGTCCACTTTACCCCCCAGCCAGGTCCTTTTCTGCAGAGCTTCTGCCCAGCCAGTCAGTCCCCAGGCTGTACTGGTGCATGGGATTGTTCTTTCCTAAGTGCAGGACTTTACACTTGTCCTTATTGAACCTCATGAAATTCCTTTTGGCCCAATCATCCAATTTGTTTAAGTCACCCTGAATCCTGGCCCTACCCTCGAGCATATCTACTACTCCCCCCAGCTTCATGTCATCTGCAGACTTCCTGAGGATGCACTCTATGCCATTTTCCAAGTCGTTGATGAAGACATCAAACAAAACTGGCCCCAGAACCAGCCCCTGAGGCACTCCACTTGATACTGGCTCCCAAATAGACATTGAGCCATTGAACCCGATGCTCCAGCCAGTTTTCTGTCCGCCTTACAGTCCATTCATCCAGCCCACACTTCCTTAGCTTGCCTGAGAGAATGTTGTGGGAGACCATATCTAAAGTCTTGCTAAAATCAAGTTATACGACATCCCCTGGGCTCCCTGCATCCACAGAGCCAATCATCTCATCATAGAAGGCAATCAGGTTGGTCAGGCATGACTTGCCCCTAGTGAATCCATGCTGATTGTTCATAATCACCTTTTCCTACTCCACGTGCTTAGAAAGGGATTCCATGAGAAGCTGCTCCATGATTTTTCCATGGAAAAATCTTACAAGCACCCTCAACAGAATGAGGAAATGTTGCCTTTTTATTATTTCAAATAGTATTTTGAAGCTGCAAAGTGCAAAGTTTAGATCAATTTTTTCCAAAAATTAAGGACCTGAAGGAGCAAGAATTTGGTCCAGGCCATGAAAAGCAGCAGTGAAACTCAGAACCCACATTCAGATTTTCCCAGAACTCGTAAGTCTTTAGTGAGGGAAGGGGGAGGATCAGTCCCTTCTTTGAAATAAGGTAGGAATAAAGTTTCTCTTTCTATTGAGTATCCACCTCTAGCAACAGCCAGCCATCAGGTCACAGTCAGGCCTTTGTTTGTAATGGTTACTTGAGGGACTGAGCAAAAGCCCTCAAGTCCTGAATACTGTAGAAAGTGAAAACTGATTTGAAGGAAAATAATTTCTGACTAAGCTCGCTCATAAAACCTGGAATATGAACTTGCCAACCCTGAGCTACGTCTGGAGTCTATTCACAGGAGCCAATTCTAGTGCTCCAACCATTTCCTGGAAGCCGGTATCCTGAAACCAAACAGAAAATAATGACCTTCTCTGACATATCTTACTCTCACCTCCCCAGCCACCCCTATCCCCAAGCTCTCAAAGAAGCTTTTGTAACATCTGTCTGCAGAATGTAAAGCAAAAACGAAGCTTAAGTTCAGGGACAAAATCCTCTCCCCTGCATTTAATGCAAGGAAACTACTTTCAATTAAGCCGGTATTATCCACTCATCATTCCAAAACCTCACCAGTAAGAAAGTAACTCCCAAAAGGAACAATTAAAGTAAATACAAAAATGAGTGTCATTATCCCTTCTATTTCCCTGGACAACTGCAATTTACATAGTAGGATACTTGGGATGGGCGCCATTCCTGGATTTTTTGCAACAGACTGTGCAGACTTGCACTGGAGCAATAAAACTAAATTATATCCATAATGAAAATTAACTGAATAGCAAGAAGGCAGATTGGGACATTTATGCTGTTGATTCCTATTGCAAATGTACTTTGTTCTGGCTTCCTTGATATTTGTGAGGCTGTCTGCCATTCTGGCTTGACCTCTGGGTGACCTAGCTTGCCACGGGATGTACGATCACTGCCCTTTCAACAGTACGATGTCTAACCCAAGCCAAAAGCCAGGCTTCATAACAGTTTTAATGGCCTTGATTCACAAGGCACCTTTGTAGGTTAAAAATGACTGGAACAGAAGGTGAATATGCTGGAAGGTCCATGTTAATAGCTTGAAAATGCTCCTAAATCTACCCGTGGCAAATATCCCAAGAATATTCTCTCTCTTGCTCATAATACGGTCTTTTATTACGTGCAAAATCTAATCTAGCTCCCACCTGACAGAGCGAGTGTGAAGAATTCCTACAGATCAGATCCTGACACCTATGTTATGACTCATACTTTTTTTTGAAGGTGCACACATTTCTTTTTTTTGTCTCCAGTTGTATGGTACATCTGGCCCACTCCCCTTTTATAGAAAAAGGCATTAGTGTCCTGGGATATGTATATTAGGGCCGAATTGATTCAGGACAGTGATTCGAATCACCAAATCGAATCACCGTCCCCCAAATCAGCCGAATCCGAAGTGAATACTAGCTGATTTGCACAACCCTAATGCATATCCTGCTCAGGAAGACTTCATAGTATCCCTCACGCTAGGGATTTACTTTCTTACACCCATTATCCTTCATCCTCCTTTTAACTTTTCAGTGAATTTATCAAATAAATTCACTACTGATATTAAAGGAGGCAACTCCTTTGACTTCAGCTGGGTGGTGTCTATATAAGCTAGCAGTGAATGTGGCCACATTCCTTCAGCTGCTGAGAAAAAGGATGTTCTGAGGTTAAGGCCCGGGAATGGCATACAAAGCATGGGTTTCGTTCCTGGGCCTGGCAGATTTCCTTCCACGTGAATTTTTCTCTCCGTCAGGTCTTTGGTTTCTGTTCTGCAAACACGGCAGATATTTATAGCCTTGGGCAACACCGGCAGCAGGAACCACATTAGAAAGCTGTGGTGAAAATTACAATATACTTAAATGAAAGACTTAATGATTTGGCCGCCTACCTAACTGATGCGTCCTGTTCCTGTGAACACCTTCTAAGAACTGCAGCTTCTTCCTGGGCCTGGTGCTAAGGGTGGGAGATGGTGCTGTGCACCACTAAATTCTCAGCCCAGGGAGAGCGGGCAGAGGTCGAGGACACCTCGCTATGGGGCTGAGAGCACCACTGGTGTAACTTTCCCAAAATCAGGTCAGCCATGGATACAGTAGGCTATCTGTGGCCTGAATAGCCATGCCAATCACACCTCCTCAAGCAGAGCTCACTGCAAAGGCCTAGTTTGGCTAAATACTAATGGAGCTATTTCCTGGCTGGACATACCTACAGTTCTTCTGTGAATCCCTCTCTTAGCTTTGACACTTTTCTCTCTGGGTGTCCTTATTTACATCCTCTTGTTGCTGAGATGCTGATCAATGCTCATGTCATCTCTCCTTAATTATCATGCTACTCGCTAAAAATAACTTTGCAAATGACACTTGCAGCTCCTTCCAGAGACCTGCTGCTCTAGTGTGATCCAGCCAAGACCCTGCCAGTACATCAACCCCGCTTTACTAAACAGCCGGGCAAGAGAAAGGAGGATTCCAAGTTTACACCAGTGAAAACAGCCAGTGTCCAGGTGAGCCAGATATCTCTAAATGGTCTGACAACCCCATGTGGACAGTCTCATTCTGCTGAAAACACCCAACAACATGCATTGTAGTTGTGGGGAAGGGGGGTATGGGATCTCTGTCCCCCAGGAACTTCCAAGATTTTTAAATTGGTCTTTGCCCAAAAATTGAAATCTCAGACTTCTTGGTAAAATTAAATAAACTTGGACAGTTTCTTTTTGCCTTTCCTGAAATATTACCTTACACTAAGGTTAAACACTCTGTGTTATTATTTTGACCTCTATAGTATATTAGAAATGGATTCTGCCTCACTGACAAGTGTTAAATCTAAGGGATACCTGGAGTTCAAACAGAAAGTAATTCAGTGGACTCCTGTGGTACCGGTCAGATTAACTCAGTGGGGGGGTCAACCTGCCCTGATCTCCGCTGCCTTCTGTTTTCTGTCTTCTGCTTCCTGTCCTATCTGTTGCTGTGCTGCCTGATCCGCCATGCCCCACTCACAAAGGCTGCCCGTGGCACTCATGCCACAGGTTGGCTTCCCTTGGACAAGCATGGGACATCCAGGTTAACAATGTGCACAGGATCACAAGCCCCTCCTGGCTTTCTAACTTACAAATCTACAATTTATTAAAACTTAAAGGTCAAAATATTGCTGCTTTTATGTTATTTTAGAATCATATCAACATTTCAACAGGATCTGGGGAAAAATTTGGTGAAATCAATATACTCCTACAAAGTGTTTCAATTTAATTGAACCAGCATTTGCTAGTGGAAAGTGGGTCCATCAGAAGACTTTCAATGAGCTTTTAATGAGGAGTGCTGTTTCATTAACTCCTGCTGTCAGTCAACCATACGACTTCCATTTTAGAAAACCAAACCCAGGACCTGAATTCCCAGATTGATCTGATCATAGATTGGATTTTTCAAAGGGGTTTAACCTGTGTCCAACTGAAAGTCAGCAAGGTGGAGATGTCTGCTTCACCTAAGTCTCTTTGCAAAAAGTTAACATCATTCCTTGAATGGTCCAGAGTCTTATAAGTTTCCACATCAAAACCGTGGCTCCCTCAGACCCCTACCATTTAGGGAAGTTTGGATATAACTTGAAAGTGATGTCTTGGGCTCATGTTTCCTCATAACCTAGTAGCACTGTTTTTCAGCTAGTGATTTTTTCTTTTTTCCCTTCTTTTTGAATGGGTTATTAGGTTCTTTTAAAAGATGTGATTTTGGCCTCTGCCCAAAGATAGGAATTATTTATAAAACAGCAGTTGGCTCTTGTTTCGGAGGGCAACTGCTGGGAGCAGGTGTTGTACTGTTAAACTGCCTCTACTAAGCAGCCATCGAAGATGTCACAGGAGCACGTTGTTCTGGTTATAATCAATGTTGTTACCACAGCCATATAAAAGCCAGTGGCAATACTGGTGCTATTGCTACCATGCAGCAGACCTGGGATGCTTTCAAGTGAAAATGCTACATCTAATTTTTGACTAATGTCTTCTGGGTTGTCGGCCACAAGCTTACACAGAGATGTCCTTGGGCTATTTCAGGGTCAGTACAGTCTGTCTGTCCACCTCTTGTGTAGAAGAGTAGAGATTTGAAAGAGTAAAAACAAATACAAAAGACATGTAATAAAATATCTTGCTTCTGTTTCTTTTAAATAATGAATGCATGGAGGTATCATGCTGGAAATGCAGAAAACCAGTTTTACAGAAAGACTGGGAGGAGGAGCCTGTTCAGCAGCATTCAGTGTAAGAGTTTGTAGGTGCCCTTGACTGGGACAGATACACAAGGGAGCCCTGAAATGTTTGAAGCATACAATGCTAGCAGCACATGGCATCTGAGTTAACATTTTACATGGGAAAAATGAAGCTTTTGATAAACACTCCTTCTGACAAACCTGCCTATCTGAACTGCAGTATGTTGGCTTGGCTTGTTACGATATTCAGAGCTGCAGCAAAGAAAAACACAACCTTTGAGTGTGGCACTTTGCAAAATGATATGACTAGAGATGGGTTTATTGACAAATAAAGAAACAGCCAGCTCAGACAGAAATTATTTAGGAAGTCTGCCCTGACACTTGATATACACCTAGTTATTGCCAAAGCAGGAGAATTCAAAGAGATTCATATCTAATGCATAGAAAATAAATCAGGTGATTCCAGCAGTGCCACAGTGAATGCTATTGAGCATGAAAGTAGCAAAGGAAGAGGACTCAGTCAAATAAGGCAGTTAAAAAAAATAGTGCATTCCTGTTGTGGACAAACAGGAAAACAAATAAACGTGATGTTACAGCAGAAACAAAAAGCAGCAAGTGAGATAGAGAAAGTCAATTCTTTTTGCATTAATGTGTAATAGCAGTGTATCAATCAAGACAACAAGGACAAGTGAATGATAGAATTATACCAAAGGGAAATATGAGTCCTAGGATGATGATATGCTTATCAGAGTGGGATGACCCAAATGAATATGGCTAATGAGCCAGCACCATAGCAATGTTAATTGATTTGGGATCTAACAGTAAAGTAATAATCAGATCATAAATCTGAGGGAAATTAGAATGGTCAGATGATATAGATAGCAAAATAAATCTACACATTGTACTGCAGGGGAAATACAGCCTTTCCTAAAGGGAGAGAGAGAGAGATACTATATAAAGATCACATTAAAACAGGTTTCAGCTTAAGACACAGACTTTACTGCATCAGGGGATGATCTAGCATTGCTTTGGTGCAGGGGTTTTCAACCTTTTTTTAACAAGTGTACTCCTTCTGTCTCAAAGTGTCAGCTCCTGTACCCCTTTATAATTTTTTTTCTTGTTTTTAATGTGCCACCCGTGCCCTCACGGCAGGACTGTACAGAGCCCCCGTATTTTGCCCTCTCCTACTTTAGGTCAAAATATGTAAATTGAAAGTTCAGCCCACAAAACTAAAGCCAGTTCAGCCTATGAGCCGCCTAAAGATTTGGCTAGATGGCTACATTTTCAGAACACTACCTTTGGCAGATTTTCTATAATCAGCTGACAAAAGCAACAACTACCAGTAGATACCACTAAGATAGCATCATAAATTGATTTTCTGTTCTTGTCCTTGGTGCCAAGACTCATCTTCATCAGGGACGCCCCACTTCCAATTTACACATGAGACAGTTCTACAGAAAAGGGAGGGAGGGAGGAGACATTTTGCACAGAACTGGAAGAAGGTAACGTGCTGTCATCTAATTGTGCAGGGATTTCATGCGGGACTCCTATTAACATTAAAAGCCAGCTTAATGTCCCTTGAATGTCCACAGTCCCTTGAATGCTTCCCCCAAGAGTATTTGTAAATAGTTTCTATACCACTATTTCAAAGTCACTGAGGTGGAAAGTTAGAACATGTTTTTTCCTCCATGGTCAACTGCAGTACATATCACTGGACCACAGAATCACCTGCAGGGGAAAATTTGTTTGGAGAAAACCTATTCAAGATTAAAAGTACCATGTCTTAGGAATGCCCATGTCTATCACATGCTTCCTTTTGAATCTTACTGCTGTATAAAGCCAGTACTACAGACATGCAACCACCAGCAGAGTGGAGAAAAGCAGACAGCATAATCAAAGAACACTACAAAACATTGAAGAGAAAATACCTTTTAGCAAAGAACACCAACAGGAAAACCACTGGTCTTATGGGATGATACCTTTAATATCCATATATACCAGTGAAGCCTTCATATCTGTTCAGCATCAGAGCTGACTGGAAGAACTCCATTTGGAGAAAAATCTGGAGGTTTAGATATTTGGGGCATCTATCCACATGCTCCTGGAAGCAGGAGGGTGGACATGTATTCAGTGTCCTGCGTTTCAAAACAATGGTGGGGGTGCTTTAACTAAAACTCATTCAACAAACTTTAGTTAAAGTGCCCCTGCCACCTTTTTGAATCATGAGGATGCTGAATACACATGACACAGAGGTTGCTGGAGTGCCGTAATTAGCATGCTCCAGCAGACTCACAACAGACTTGAATGAGTCTGCTCCAACACATGCTAATTAGTAGGGCTGTACAAAACAGCACCATTTCACTTCGACTTCTGTTTCAATGTTTCAACGGAATAGTGTTTCATTTTGAGCTTAGTTTTGTTTCAAAAGCACTGTTCTGTTTCATCGAAACAGTTTCACTGTTTCAATGCTGATTCGAGTTTTGCCCATAGGCTATAATGGGGAAGCACGAAACTGGAAGAAGAGGAGCCTCCTGTGATCAGAGGCAGATCGGGGACCCGCACCACCCGGAGGAATCTGGCAGAGCCCTCCTGGGGGTGCGGGTGGGAGGCTGCCACTGCTGCCTGGGACCTATGCTGGGAGCTCAGCCCAGTGGAGGGAGGTGGAGCACAGCTCCAGCGCTGCACTCTGCTTCCCCCCACCGGGCTCAGATCCACAGGCTGGGAGCTGCTGGGCGCTGAGCCCGGTGGAGGGAGGAGGTAGAGTACAGCACCAGGGCTGC
>NW_017729016.1:10004737-10006741 GCF_001723915.1 Gavialis gangeticus
TGGGAGGCTGCCGCTGCTGCCTGGGACCTATGCTGGGAGCTCAGCCCAGTGGAGGGAGGTGGAGCACAGCTCCAGCGCTGCACTCTGCTTCCCCCCACCGGGCTCAGATCCACAGGCTGGGAGCTGCTGGGCGCTGAGCCCGGTGGAGGGAGGAGGTAGAGTACAGCACCAGGGCTGCACTCCACCTCCCTCCCGCAGCAGCGGGTGAAATTTCATGCAGCCCTACTATTTAGCACGGGTGGGAGCAGAGCCCCCTCACATATATGTGCCTTTGTTCTCTTCTTCATGAGAATAAAAATGAGGTCTTCTGAAATTTTTCACAAAAAAACCTCAGTCTTGTAAGCAATAAGTGGCATTTACCGAACCAGCCATTGGACCTGGGTGACCTAAATGTAAATTACAAGTATGGAATTGAAGAGACAGAAAGCACTACAGTTCCAATCCAAATTTAGATCAGGATCATAATGGTCAAAAGCAAACTTTGGGGATATCCACATCTACTATAATATGGGATATAGTCAGTATACAAGGCATAGGTAGGGGGAAATGTTTTACGTATAAACAACTCTAAGCCTATATTATAATGTACTGAATATAATATATACCCCCACCAATGGATTTGGATACCCCAAAGTTTACTCTTCAATGTTGTATATCCAGGTCTGAGGTGCACATATTACACATACACACTGAATGGGGCACGGGAGAAAGGCCATGGTCAGAAATGGTAAATGTAAGCCTACAGCAAGAAATAAATCATCTGTAGGCTGCAACAGAGTACAGAAACAGCTAGAGGGACAGAGTTAACTTCCAAGAGTATCGGCTTAGTAAGCATACATAGCAAGGCAGAAAGACTGAACAGGGAACTGCTACATCAGTTTGTTATAAGTTTTCTTTGTCTGACAGATGCATTGTGAAGCTGCAGGGACTGCTTAGGGCTACGTCTGTAAACTATCAAGTTACTTAAACCATGAAAGGAGCTAAACTAAAACAGAAAGGGGAACTTTTAATAAAAGTGAGGGCTTATTCTGTGTAAGACTGCTTCTCCTTTGGAAGTGGCAGCGTGCATGCAGAAACAGAATGTCAAGTGAGTAACCGAGGCCATCCACAGCCTCATCCACACGCACCACAACTACCAATGGAAAGGTGTACAAGGCTTGAGGCACAGGGAGGGGTTGTTAAACTGTTGCCCTTGTTTTCAATAAAAGAAAGCCCCAGAGATCAAAGCCCCAATATTGCTTTAATATAGAGCTGTCCCACTTGTAAGTGGCCAGGGAGTACAAGCCACACCGGCTGCACTGGCACAGGCCAGGTGCCCCTGGGGCTTTATGCTGCACAGGTGTACCACCTCCCTGCACCATGACATGCATGGACACTTCCCACCTTCCTCCCTTCCCCGCTGTGCTGCACTGAACCAGGCCAGGCATCCATACAACCCTTGCACTGCGCCACACCCCAGAGACAGGGCCAGGAAGTGGAGGGAGGGGGAGCCTGGAGCCCTCAGCTGTTGCTGCAGCCAGAGCAATGGAGGAGCAATAGCTAGGTAGGAGACTGGGGGCTGCAAATTAAACCCTCATGGGCCACCAGTTGCTCTACTACACACTACAATGGAGCAATGCAAGCTGCCCCACCCTAGCATTGCCATCTAATGCGCCTCAGGCATGGCTAGGCAAAGAAGGGGTGATCTGTATCTATGTCAATTCAATCCTTGGCATCTCTGAGATGCTACAAAAAGAGGGCTAATTATAAGAAACTGAGCGTTTGGTTAATTTTTAGGATATGCTCACTACACCGGTGCAAAGAGGCTAGTATTCACTTCAGAGTCGGCCGATTCATAGTATCATAGCACTCAGGGTCAGAAGGGACCTAAACAGATCATCAAGTCTGACCCCCCGTCCCAGGCAGGAACAGGTGCCGGGGTCATATCACCCCAGCCAAATATCTGTCCAGTCTCCTCTTGAAGACCCCCAAGGTAGGAGAGCACCACCTCCCTTGGGAGCCCAT
>NW_017729016.1:10006941-10007340 GCF_001723915.1 Gavialis gangeticus
GCAGCTCTCTCAGTAGAAGCCGTGAGTGTACAGGCATTCACATGGGCTCTCTTGTAGCAAAAATGGCAGTTCTGGGAGAAAAATAACCCATCTCTGACCCTGTAGAAGTCGCCCCCAGGACCGCGTCACACAGGAGGAGGAACACTTGTACACTGCCTTGCTGCTCGACTCCCTCCAGGGAGCAGGAGTTGAGTGGCAGGGGATGCTTCCTGCTCCTTCAGAGGAGAGAGTCTAGAGAAGACAAAGTGAGCAGCTGCTACTTGCCTCCTCCTAGTCCTAGTTCCAAGAGGTGTCATTTGGCAGGGAAAGGCTCCCCTGCCTTCCTCAGACCAGGATTAGCCTAGTCTGGAGAAGGCTCAGGGGACAGCTGCTCCTGCCCCTCCCATAGACTAGAAGGGG
>NW_017729016.1:10012340-10012776 GCF_001723915.1 Gavialis gangeticus
CTTACCATTCCTGCCGGTGGGGGGGGTGATCCCTGCTGCCCCCCCATTACCCCACAGCACATGGGGGGCTCTGCATAAGCCTCCCAAAGCCCTGAGGCTGCAGGAGCGGTGAGTCCCAGGTTTTTTTCTGGTTTTTTTTTCTCCCTTTCTACCTCTCTCTTTCCTTTTCTCACCCTATTTCAGCTTGTTCAGACCAAGAGGTAGTTAGAAGTGTGGCATTATTGTAGTGAAACCCTTCACCTACAGAGCCTGCTGTGAATAAAACAGACGGGGATAACATAATACTAGTCCATTTCACTCACAGCAAGACCCACAGGTAAAGCACTTTGAAGTGAAAAGAAAAGTGTTACTAAATATTCATCTTCCAGTGCTGGGTGCCAGCAAATGTCCACTGCATGACAAATCTGCTTCAGCTTCCTTAAGCAGTCACCAATGA
>NW_017729016.1:10017776-10032509 GCF_001723915.1 Gavialis gangeticus
CTAGTTCCAAGAGGTGTCATTTGGCAGGGAAAGGCTCCCCTGCCTTCCTCAGACCAGGATTAGCCTAGTCTGGAGAAGGCTCAGGGGACAGCTGCTCCTGCCCCTCCCATAGACTAGAAGGGGTGAGGGAAGAGCAACCTCCCGCTCCTCTGGTAGGAGGAGAGGCTCCAGCGTGAGGAGCAGGCAGGGGCTTTGCTGCATTGCTCAGTCTCCTTGGCTCCCAGGCATTGGAGCCAAGTTGTGGAGCAGCTGCTGCTTGCTTTTGCACCTCTTCCCTGTACTTCATCATTTCCTGTAAGAATAACATGTTTTGGAGAACTGGTCCCTTTCTGCACCTCTCCAGACACAGCCTTCTCTCTCCCTTTGGCTCTGCCAATCCTGCTTCCTTGGAAAGCCCCCTTGCTAATTCCAGAATATGAAATGTAAAACACAAGATAAATGCTGATAAAACATGCAGCCCCAGAAGTGCAGCCGAACAAGATGCTTCAGCAAGTACAATGGGTTGCTCCATGAGGACAGTTAAGTCAAGGATGGAGCTGATGAAGATGGGGGGGGGGGTGGGGTCTCAAGTTAATGGGTGGAAGATCATTAAACAGTGTGAAAAAAAGTCCCTAAAGTGATCCATCCATAGAAGTATGACTGGCTTCCTTCTAAGAAAGAACCTATTTTCCATTTGACTGCTCTTCTTAAGAACTTTTGGCTCTATACTCAGCAGAAAATTGTGAACTATTCATAATAAAGGCAATCCTAAGGATTTATAGCACCAGTGGCACCACAAGAGGGATTACTTTCTGGAACTGGGAAGGGAAGAGCATTTATTCACTTTTAGCAAAGCTGCACGGTCTTATCTTGGAGAGCGGCTGCCATAGTGAAACAGGCTCTCACAGCCTCACCTTGTAAACAGAGAAACAATGAACTGAGTATAACTCAAGTCTTCCTGAATAATGCTATGTTGGTCCTTCAGATAAGAAAAAAAAATACATACATTTAACAGAGCAAATCAACTCCTGGAAACCAGTTTGAACTCCAGATATATGTTAGAACTTGAAAAAACCCTGGCACTTGCAAGCCATTTGTACAATGTACACACAGAAAATATTTCCAAGTAATATACGTACTCCTCTTCTTCATTGCCAAAAAAGTAAGGATTTAATTTTTACTTCCCTCAAACTTCTTATCTCTCTTGAAAGCTCCAGGCTTGCACATCAATAGCATTAATCATCCTCTTGGTGATTTTTATCAGAAATACCCTTCTCCATCATGTTAGCTCATTGGTCCTGCATTTAGTTAGTGCTGTGTGCTTTGCTATATAAGAAACCCACATTGAACTAAGAGCTCTGGTCCTGTGTGCCCCAAGCTGGCAAGAGGTAAAGGGACAATGGAAGAAACCTGCAAAAACCAAAGTGTGATGTGAAGGAAGGTCCAGATTTGCTCCACAGAGTCACTTGTGGTGCACATAACAGACTATGGAGTAAATAATAGTATCTTGATCTGAGGACTGCCACATTACAAGAAACTCAGTCTTTTGAACTAATGGAGAGAAGACACAGGGAAATATTTCAGCCTCTCACACATATCTTTTCACTTTTTTGGCCTTATAAGTGTTATTATTAATCTTTCTGGATGCAGCAGAAACTCAGGCCAGCTGTGCTTCCTTCAGCAATATAACAAAGCTGATGAAGCTTATTAAAATCCTTTGCTCTAACTACTAGTACAAATGGTTTTTGTAGAATCAATATTTTATGTTCCTCTCTCAGAGTAAGAAGGTTGTAAATAAAATTGTTGTTGATCAAAGGAAACTTGTCATCTTTCAGACAGCTGATTAAAAGCAGTATAATACTGCAATGCATAGTTCATGAACTTTTGACTGAGGTCTAACAAGAGTTCATTTCAACTCCATATAAACTGTCACAGATGGCCTTGCTATTTCATTATGGAGCTCTGAAAAGAAAGAAATCATCCCTACAGACTCTGCAGCCATATTAGGAGCTGCTCTTCCTGAGAGGCGCCGTCGCACCTGACTGCTTACAACAGCTAATGCTCAGGAAATAAAGAACTAACAGACATTTGCCACTATAGCCCCTCTGTGTACTTGTATCACGAAGGCAGGTGTTATTTCATTTACATTTTAGACCATTTCATAATTTTTTAAACATAAGCCAAAACCTGCATTTACACCAAAAACGATGTAGAAATACAATCACGTATTTATTGCACGACGTAAATGTTTAACTAACAGAAAAATGCCACCCTTGGATAAGTGTTAGATGTGCATGTAGCTCTGCAAGTAAAACAACAACAAGGCTCCAATGAACCTGCACATTAAATAGTGCCATAAAAATGGAAGCAACAGGATGGGTGTATCAACTGGTCATAAATGCAAGTGTCATTTCAGATGTGCTTTATGGCGAGGTAGTAACTGGTGGGAGTCTGAAGTCGGGCAGTTGTGCAGAAGATGATGCCGGGGAGGTTAGAAATGGAAAGCTGGCAAAATAAGTGACTTTTATTGCGGGATTTGCTTAGCAGCCTTACTTTGTTCATTCAGGTGCCTCAATAAAAGGGCTGCTCCAGGCACAGGGAGAGCAGCATGAAAATCTTTAGATTTATAAAAGTTACACTATATTAAGCTATAGCTTTCTGTCAGAAATGTTAATGAGGTAGTGGGCCCTGCACAGGGACAGAGAGGTCACAAATAGGACTCTCTGGAAGTGGCTATTTATCCTACCTGTGGCTAGCACTCTACTGGTACTAGGCAAAGGGTAATGAACACGGTACTTGGCAATCCTTCATCAGGAGTGCTGGTTCTCTGTTTAAAAATTGCAAATTCTCTAATAAAAAATCCCAAATTCTCTGATGAAAACCCCCCAAATCTGCATTTTTCTGTGACTAAAATGAAACACCATAATATATACAGGTATCAGTTGAACACAATATTTTTATTGATATATTTACTATTTTAAAGTAATTTGGAAGCCTACCAGTGCCTCGATCACTATAATAAAATAAATTGTAAATACCTATATACCTTGGTGCTTGATTTTTAATCATGGAAAATCAGAGCTCACCCTGACACATTCGCTCACCAGGGGCGGGTCCAGCTGCAGCTGTCCCCTGCTGCTGCTTCGTGGCACTGAGCAACCCTAATATGCAGTTGCCCTGCCCCTGCCCATGCTGTTGCCCCTCACTCCCAAGCCCCAACATCCTCCCCAGCCCTGCTGGCTCCCCTCACTCACGCCCAATCCACAGCCCCCTGGTTCTGCTGGTGCCCCTCACGCCCAGGCCACAGCCTCCCAACCTCCTGGACTACACTGGTGCCCCTCAGTCCCGGCCCACAGGCCCCTGGCCCTGCCAGTGCCCCTCACTCCCAACCCACAGTCTCCCACTCCCTCGGGCCCTGCCAATGCCTTACACTACCATCCCAGTCTCCTGACTCTGCCAGTACCCAGTATTCTCAACCCACAATCCCCCACCCCACACCAGGCCATGCTGGTGCCCCTCACTCACAACCCACAGCCCCCTGTCCCTCCCCAGCCCTGCCAGAGGGGGCCCTTAGCTGCCCCTGTCCCACCCAGGCTGGAGCACAGCTGTTGTGGCAACTCCGACTTGTGCAGGTGGCAGCATAATAAGTCCAGCCCAGCAAGAGCTGCAGGGAGGAGGAGAGGAGGCCTGTGGCACCCACTGCCCTGCCCTGGGACTCCTGTGCGGTGCCAGGTGGCTTGGTCATGGCCCCCATCCCCAATCAGTGTCTTCTAGCTTCCCCACCCTTGCAAGCATGGGCACCAGCCCAGGTGCTGCTGGCCCAGCCGTGCAGCTCCCTGCCACCCCCAAAGGGCTCCTCCAACTTCTTCTTCCACTGAAGGGGCATGCTCCCACCCCCCAGCCCTGCCCTAGCCCCAGCCCTAGGCCCAGACTCAGTGCCCAGACACCTTCCCCCAGTGCCAATAAGTGTCCGACCCCCCTATACACCCATCTCCTCTGCATACGCTCACACACACGCACACAGCCCCACTGCCCCAACCTCCGAAACAGTCCCCAGGCCCTGGACTTCCAGCTCCCACCTCCCAGACGTACCTGCATACAGCTGCCAGGGCTGGTCCCACCTCCCTGCCTAGCTGTATGCTTGCCATGTGCATGTACATATGCCACAAGCCCATGACACCCCCAGCCCCAAGCAGCTCTTTGCAGGCTGGAAGGCTGCCAGCCTGCAAGGGGAAACTTGAGTTTTCCTGCATTTTTCTCCTTTAAAGAGAAAAATCCATAGTTTTCTTTTTCCAAAGAGAAAACCCATGTTTTCCCACAGCAAACGGAAACAGAGGATCCCTGCTCATCAGTGACTGAGACAGCAAGCAAAGTTCTGAAACACGGTAACAGGCCAATATTACATGCTGCGGCTGGGCTGCTTACCTTGATGCCACACTCAACAACAGTCTTGAATTTTTTTAGCCTCTTCTCTCACAACAGCCAGTACCCTTCCTAAAATCTAGTCCTCTTTCTCCAGTTCCATTTAATCACACTACTGTATATTATTTCCCTTGGTGAATTCTTTCTACTACACCGTGCTTTCCACCCTTCTCACCTGGTTGCAGTTATTCTTTCCCCACCCTACTTTTGAAGTACTTTCCAAGCTTTTACATATACCTAATCACCAGGACAAAAAATCTGCTGAGCAAAGAAAGACATTTCCAGGGCTCCAGTGATGAGCACTGCCTTCACCACATGTTTAATACTTACCAGCTTGGACAGCAAGGGACTGTAGGATTGAGAAGTCAACTGAAACATGAGCTCCAGGCAATTCATTCAGACATGGCACAGTAGTGTGTTGAAGCCAGGAGACTTAATGAATAGGCTAACTGAGCATGTTCATTAGCAAAATTAACTTAGGTTTGTAATCTCTATTACTTCTTATATTTCATTAGCTAGCATTATCAAAGCTGTCTCTTTTGCTGAACTTTTTCAAACATATTCAAGGAGTAGAAGTCTTTAAGTCTGTAATTAGTTCCCAGTATCCAGACAAAATTCTGCTTTCAGTTACGGTGGAATAAATCCAGAATAACTCCATTGGAATTACTCTGGATTTACACAAGTAAAACTGAAGTTAGAATCTGGCCCATTCACACCCATGTCCAACTACAACAAAGCTTAGCACCCGCTGGCCTACCTAGAAGTCACTGTGTTGTGGGGAAGGGAGTGGAGTGCTTACCACTGAACAAGTTCATCCTACTAGTAAGAGGGAATAAAATTCTCCCACTTCCACTTAAGACAACCTACTTCAGAAAGTTGCTTCTGTCAATTCTGTTCCTCTCTAATGAGGAGACTGGTGCCATTCAGAATTAAACATTCCCACCACAAATTTCTTACCCAAGCCCATTTTTGGTGCAATTTCCTTAGCCCCCAAATGCTAAACTGAAGGTCAAACTCACAAAGCTAATCCAATTTGGCCTATGAGCTGTCCCGAATTTTAACCATATCTCTTTCTAACCTATTTCTCACAAATAATAAAAAGATGCCTGGATAGTCGTGATTTCTGTCAGTCACTGAATTAATCAATGGAGGGGCAAAGGATCAGTATTATCGGCCTCCCTCATAGTAAATCAGCATGTTGCCACTGCAGCATTCCCAATCTCAAATAGCCAGGAGGGGAGTGGGTATCCTGAGGCTTTTATCAAGCCAGTACAGAATTTATTGTTTAGTCATATAACCTGTTTTGACCACTCTTTCCAGCAAAAAACATCATGTGCATAATAATGTGGCATATAAATCACAGCTTTTCATCCTTGCTCTCTGATTTATGGCATGTGTTGCACAAAAGATGCTCTAATCTGGCACAGACACACTTTTCATATTAAACAGCACTTCCAGAGCACAAAATGACCCCTTCCCTCAGAGATTCCTTGTCTCCGTCAGTGCTGCTGTCCTTAAGTGGACACTCAACTAAAATCAGGGGAGCATACGCACATGCATGGTAATTTGTTTCCATAAAGTACTAAAGAACATTCTAAAATGTGCTTTATCATAAAGCAGTAGGACCAGAGATGTAGGTATGGATATGGGAGACAAGTAATGCGTGTTCTTATCCCTGCTCTGCCATTGACTCTCCCTGGGAACCTGATCACAACTTCCCCAGGTATAAATGCAAACTGGTGGGCCTGTGCAAAGCGGCTAGTATTCACTCTGGATATGGATTTGCCCGATTTGGGGGACAGTGATTTGATTCGGTGATTCAAATCACTGTCCCAAATCTGATTTGGAGATTTGGCAGCACCTGGGGAGCACTGTGGCTTATTTTATTTTTATTTTTTAAAGTACTGGGAGCTGGGGTGGGCAGGGCAGCCATGGGGGAACTGGGGGTGTTGAGGGGGCTGGCAGGGGTCCCACCATGGGCCCCTCCCCTGCCCCTAGTACTTACCAGTTCAGAGTCAGGCTGCAGCTCCCTGCTGCAGCCACCGGGGACTACCTGAATCATCAAAGCGCTCAGAATCTTTTCTGAAGATTCGGAGAGCTTTGAATTGATTTGGACGTTTAGATTGACCCCCTGATTCAATTCAGATTTGGAGATTCAGCCACCGAATCGGGCCGAATCTCCTCCGAATTGAACCACCAAAGCTTCACACAGCCCTGCAAACTGGTACGTGAGACGCTCGGATACAGTAGAAATGGCAACTAATTCTAGAAGAGAAACTTCAATGAGATCTGAATCTGGCTTTACTAAGCAATCCCTTACCGGTCAGATCAATGTCTTCAACATTTTTAAGTAACCAGATTACAAGTAACAGTATAGACAAGTCACTTCTCCCAGCAGTCCAGTTCCTGTTGTTCCATAACAAGAAAATAACTTCAGATGCAGATCCAGCTGCAGACTTACAGTGGAGAAGAATGTGCATTCTTCCTCACAGTGTTCATATGCACACATATCAGATCAAAATATAATTGTCAGCTGGTATTGTGCTAATACAGACTTACCTTTGCAAGTCAAAGTTACTCTTTGATTATGGATTCTGGGTAACTTCAGATGCAGAATATCATGGGCTAGTTGCACAGCAATGAAAACTAAATGCCATCAGTACATTTAGATGTCCTCACATAACAGACACATAAAAGGATATTTTTGGTTAATAAAAATATGCACCAGAGGATTAGGTGACTTTTTCTGAAGAAATAGATATTAAATTTTGCTTCAGGGGCTTAGCATTTTGTTGATTTGGACCATAAAAGGAACATTTTTTATGCAGCAATGGACAGGTGAAATCAAAAGAAATATCTGTGTCTACTCCAAATAATATTTTTCACATTATTTCCACTTGAATTTGCTTAACTCTATCATGTTTTACTACTTGCCATTATTTAAAACCTTCACATTGAGTTATAGCTATTGGGGGAATAGGAAAGCACTCAGCTGAGTGCAGCTTGGTCTAAGATTATGACAAAAGGCAAAAGAATTTGCTCATACTGCTTGATGAATACAAAGAGAGTTAGAAAGATACTACTGTTTCATCTCAATAATGCTATCGATAACTCAGTCTATATTAGAAGAATAAAGGACTCAAGCCAGTGAACTGGAGTGGAATAATTCCAAGGGAAAACCAATGTTTTGACTAAAATGGCCTTTATAAAATGGACTTTGTATCAAGTCATCTCTTTCTATTCCTTTTCAAGAGATTAGCTAAAGAAACTGTGATAAATTATAAAGTCACTGTTCTTTTCTTCCCTCTCTATGCAATAGTGTAGGGAGGTTATTTTGAGAGACACCTAGTCATGGTTAAGTTGGAAGTTAGTTTTTCTTTACATGACAAATTTATCTCTGTTCACTCATACTAAACTACTGCAAATGCTAATTTATGCCCTCCCTTCCCATTTCCTTCCACCAGAAATAAACTAACAGACCTGAAGCTCCATGGGCAGATCTTGCATGATGGCAGATAATTCAGACTAGGCATTGGCAAGGTATGAGATTTCAAAGAACCAATATGTATTATCAGGATACAGAAGCAGTTAAAGGTTTGAATCTTAAGCCTGCATTTACTTTCCAACATTTTAAAAATCAAAGTTTACATAATATTTCCTAGCTTTGTAGGCTGATATCTTCAAAAGAATTGGATTTAGCCATACTCTGTTCTATTAAAATTAATGAAGGTGGGCTAATGGTAGCAGAATTATACTCCCTCAAGATGGCAGATTGAAGGGCACACTCCCTCAGATACGGCCAACTGTCTCCGTGTACTCTTGAAGAGCCGTCAATTTCTAGTCAGAGATCCTATGCCAGGATACCGTTAGTAGGTGCCTGCCTCACAAAAAATGAAAAGGGATGTTCCATATGGCAACCAGTAATGCCATTTTCCCTCCTAAATAGCAATAATGCCATAGATTTCATAGATGTTAGGGCTGGAAGGGACCTCGAAGATCATCGGGTCCAGCCCCCTGCCCCAGGGGCAGGGAGTCAGCTAGAGTCAAAGGACCCCAGCAAGATAAGCATCCAAACGTTTCTTGAATGAGTCCAGAGGAGGTGCTTGCACCACTTCTGGAGGGAGTCTGTTCCAGGCCTTGGGGGCTCAGACCATAAAGAAATTTTTTCTTATGTCCAGTCTAAAATGGTCTTGTAGGAGTTTATAACCGTTGGTCCTTGTTTTTCCTTGGGGTGCTCTGGTGAACAGACGTTCTCCCAGATCCTGATGTACCCCCCTTATGTACTTACAAGCAGTCACCAGGTCCCCCCTGAGCCTGTGCTTTTCCAGGCTGAAGAGTCCCACGGTTCTCAGCCTCTCTTCAGAAGGCCTGTTCTCCTGCCCTCTGATCATGCACATGGCTCTCCTCTGGACTCTTTCAAGCTTCTCCATGTCCTTCTTGAATTGCAGAGCCCAGAACTGGATGCAGTACTCCAGCTGCGCCCTGACCAAGGCCGAGTACAGCAGGAAGATGACATCCTGAGATCTACTTGAGAAGCATCTATGGATGCAAGGCGGAGTATTGTTTGCTTTGCCAGCTGCAACATGACATTGGTGGCTCATGTTCATAGTTGTGTCTTCAGTCACACCCCTCCCTTGGTCTAGTTCTTTTTATATCTGGCATTTTTCATTTTGAATAACTTGTTCACAATGAAAAGAAATCTCCACCTCCAAGAATCCCTACGTATGGAAATTGTCCCAAGAGTGGCTGTAAAGAAAAGATCCATTTTAATCAAATTTTGGTTTGGTTTAGAAAGTCACCAAGATTTGTTTTGAAAACAAATGTCTGCAGTGACTGGATATTAAAAGCTTTATCTATTCATATGCCAGACATAATGTAGGCAAGACTTAATACAAAGTTTCTTTGCATAATACAAAGCAGTTCTTCTGTCTTTAATGAATATTTTAGCACTGATTGAGGTAAACGATGCCGTGCTCTGAAGGACAACTGATTTCAACCTTAGTTAAAAATGGCTCCTTAGTATAATGCTGTGCTCCAATGGAAATGTTTTTGGATTTTTTTTAATGAATTGGAAAGTAAAATATTCAGAAATGTTTAAGTGAATTAGGAGCCTATATTCCATAGGCTTGCAAGGAAGACTACTTAGTCCTCTTTGCAAAGCAAACATAGCAGGGTCTGGCTATAGCCTGAACTCCTAGGTGCCACAACAACACAAATAATCAATCGTACGTGAAAATGGGATTCAACACACACATTTCCTACTTCAAGTTGGTTATTAACAGTGCTGAGAGTAAAATAAGTATTAGGCTAGAAGAAAGTCATTTTCTACCTCTTCCGCCTCTATATCCCAATCCCATTTGTTTAGATGTTTCACTTTGTGGGATTGGGACAGGATGCATCAAATCGTGACTGCTCCCAAAGGCTTCAGGCTCATGTTACACAACACTGTTGTTAGGACAAAATATTTGCCGCATCCATGAGAGTGATTCCAGCCTGATAATCAGATATTTCTGCCTGCTCATACCCGCATTCAGGAGACAGTGGGCTAAGCCCTAGCTCACCATTACGTGCCTACATGGCAATTACAGAGGCCAAGAAGGCCTCCCACCTCCCAATAGCTGAGTGTACATACAGGGAACAGGAGACCTGTTCCCCATTACCCAGAGGGTGTTTGAATCTGCATCTCCTACTTCCCAGCAAAGTGCTCTAACCACCCAGCCAGCCTCTACTCTTGAGCTGGAACCACTGCACTTGAGATTTAATATTCATCGGATAAAACAGATAAACAGCACTGGAATAATTTCTGCCCCACTTAGGACAGGACCCAGGGTGCATCCATCTTACTGAGCCATGCTCCCTCTGGGTTGTTCTCTACCTCCTAGTCCCACACACCTTCCTTTCCTGACAACCCCATAGGCACATTTTAGAGATGCTTTGTTCCATATATAGTCAGATGCCAAAGGACCCTTTTTTTCCCTTATTTAGAGGCTTCATCCTGTAAACTGATTCTGTCTCATGATGAGCTAAAGCCAGATCTTTTCAGAGAGTGCAGTTTCATATCCTGCCTTGCAGGCCTGCGTGGAAATTCATAGTTCTCAGCCAAGAAATGCAGCCCTGCAGAACTAGGTTTGTTCCAGAAGTCATTTGGTGACTGATCACTAGGAAGAAATGGCTGGAGAAGTGGCACTAACATTCAGGATGGCTGTGATGGTAGACTTCCTCACCTCATTGATCCCATGAGTTGCTGCTTGTGGACTGTCCGATCTGGCTTGTGAAGTCAGAGACAGGTTTTCTCCTAAATTTGATGTGTTGCTCATAAGGAACTTCTGGGGATCTCCCTGCTCTTTCCCAACCTGTCATTCTTATGTAACACCAGGCCAACACATCTCATGGAGTTTCTTCATGACCTTATACACATCCATAACACAAAGCAAGTAAGAAATCTTCAGCAGCCATCACCAGGCAAGTCTAAGGCCAACTCTGTAGACAGTCAGGAAGTCAATACAAGTTCATGCCTCCTCTGGCAAAGGAAACTAGAAAGTAGCTCAGGACATTTATTCCTGGTGAGCCATTTCAATTAGGTCTTAATCTGGACTTCTGCTTTTCTCCACATTTCTAGCACTAAAGAATTACCAGCTTCTCTAGGAACCAGTTTTGTAGAAGAGCACTCACATGCCCTGACAAGCCTCTCTCTATGTAACATTAGCTTTCCCCAAGATACCAACAGGACTTCCCATTCTTTTGAACAGCTTCAGGACAAACTTTTTAGTATTTTCATTAAAAAGAGGAAGTGCCTCTTTTCTGTGGCATCAGCATGGATAACTGCAGGAGGACTAAAACTGAACGTTTCTGTACCTGTGGCCTGGTTAGCCTGCAGGGGGACACGCAGTGTCTGCATTAGTTTGGCTCAGAGAAAACATTACACTGTGTAACCCATTCTTACCTAGCCCATCCATCTTCTTATACACCTGTCCTCTGGATTCACATCAGCGTGCAACTATTTCTTACTGGTGGGTAGCAGTGCTTCACCTCCAAACAGAGATGTGGTTCCCTCTCCAAGATTTTTCCATAAGGTTCATGAAGCAAGTACTTTGATAAAGACATCTCAAGAATTTGTGATTAAACACATCATTTTAAAACAGAATTGAAAAAACCAAAGACACTTACCTGGAGTCACTTCTGTGCATTTGAATCAAACCAAATGCTAAACATGAGATGACACTGTTACTCCACCAAGCAAGCACAAATTTTGATTTCAACTATTGCAGACAGCAAGGTAACACCCAAACACTTCACCTTGAACATGGATAGCCTGCCAAAACTCAAGGTCACACCTCCCACTCAGATTCTGATGCCACAGCTCTGAGAAGCTGGATGCATAGGTACACAATCAGATTTGCAGAATAGTTGATACCTACCACAGCCCTTGACCATTCCTAACCCAAGCTGCGTACACATATCTACATGTGTATGCTTCCTGCCCTATCTGCTGCTGTGCTGCCCCCCTGCCACATGCCATAGACAGAGGCTGCCTGTGCCACTTGTTCTTACCTAGTTCTTACTCACAGCAGTGCACTTGGGTTTAAAAAAAACCTACTGAATGTATTTACTTTACCTTGATCTATCTTCCTTCAGTTTGCAAAGACTCTGGGGAATAGGATTACAATGAATTCATGAGGAGATGATTGACCACTTCATAATCTTTGGAGCACTGAAATGACTGCACAATGAGACTGGAATCATCTGCCTGCTTCAGCCCCCCTCATGCATCCTGGCATAACAATTAAACTAAGCTAAAGGTTCAAACCATTACTGAATAACAATTACCCCTTCCTCATGCGCTGGATCCACTAATTATCTTCAGGAATATGCAACCTTATATTTGTTGTCTGAATTCTTTGCTAACTGCCAAATTATAATCTTGGTTGCTGTTTTACTGCAGGATATAGAACATGACTTGGAAAGCTTTAATTAGTCTTGAGAATGACAGCTGAAGATGAACTATTGGTGCCTTCTGTGAATCAAGTCCATGTCAGAACTTTGGCTGGGGAAATAATTTGGCCTTAATGATATGTTATTCTGAGTGACAGTAAAGTTTAGTTTATGGGATTTGATTTGTCTTTTTACCCAGTCAGTGAAGGTTCATTGGCTCCAATATCTATCATTTCATTCACTTCTTCATCTCCTTTCCACTAGATTTAAGCATGCACTCTATGCAGAGCACATAATCACTGTCCCACTGCACTTTGGAGACAAAAAGGAAATAAATGCATTAAGAATCAGAATAGGCATGAAACATGTTGCTAAGCATTCCATAGCAAAAATAGCTGTTGTATGACATAACGATTACATCATCAGTAACAGGTCTGATTTACCACATAACCAAACATAAAAAAGGCCGCAAGATATGGAGAGACACCTATAAGTTCAGCAGAGATTTTGCACTCCTAAGCTATATAAGCCCCTTTTGCTGGGAGACACTCAACAAAAGAACCAAAGGTGAGTGGTAGAAGATATAGAAAATGAAAGATATTGGCTTCACCTGGTATCCTATTAAGTAAAGTAAATACTGGTGTCACTGTGGTCAGTAAAGTTACAGAAATATAAAATGGCTGCAGCACAGGTCATTGATACCTTAATGCAACCTATACCCTCTTAAGAAAATCAACAGCACTGGCACCATGACTCAGACTATCTAAACTCAGGTAGCAACCTTGTCCCAGTTTCCCCGTCTGGGGACAGGATACAAGACCTCAAAAAATCAAGTAATGCAGAAATGAGATACCCACTGAGATGCACTAGGGCAGGGGTGGCTAATCTGTGGCATGGGTGTAACAAATGATGTGGGCAGCCTCTGGTTGTGGCACATGGCAGATTAGGAAAGGAACAGGCAGCACAGCAGCAGATAGGGCAGGAAGCAGAAAAGAAAGCAGCAAATTGGGCAGGGAGCACAGGGAAAAAATCAGAGCAGCAAGTCAAGCAGGGAGAACAGGGCTAGTGGCAGAAACCAGAACAACAGACTGGGCGGGGGAAGGGGATCAGAGGGGTATATGGGGAGGTGCAGGGTTAATTTGCAGCATGCCTGCCAAAAAGGTTGGCCTCCACAGCTCTGGAGCCACATGAATGGCTTGGGGGCACATATGGCTAGGAATCAACAGTGTTAAGTGCTGTCACTGGTTAGGAATATTTCCATAGCAGCTCTTGGTAAACGCCAAATTGGCTCTGGTGCTGCCGCTTTCCTTGGGAGAAGCCAGTTGCTGCTGGAACCTCAACATGGGCGCCAATGACACGCTCAGCTGCTGCTGATGAGTGATGCCATGCTGCAGGCCTCTGGGTGGGAGCTGCTGTTCCCAGGGAGTGATGGACGCTTCCTGATGCTATAGCGGGCCACTGCTGGGAGAACAACCATTCCTGGGAATTAAAAACACCTGCTGCTGCCATTACTTGACTTCTGTGTTATTGCTGTCAAATGACCTTTCATCCTATTTTTTGCTTACTGCCTGACAGCCAATTTTGCTCAGTTATTGTTTTTAGCTCTATGTACTATTATTGTGTTGTGCTATATATTTCTCTGATCTCTTCAGGCATCAGGAGCCCTTTAGTTCCTTTCCTGATACCTTCCCCATTATTAGCTTTGCACTGGGAAAGCAACACATTTAATACCCCCCTCCCAGGCAGGTTTGCAGGCTTTTCTATTCCACCCTTAATAGACTGAAGCTGGTGGTTTCTTCCTGCTTGGCTTCTACTGCTTCATTACCTGGCGGTGCCAAAGTGTGAGCTGTTAACAACCTATGACCCCAGTTTCAACAATGACAACAACAAAACCACAACAAAAAGGTCACAGACAATTTAATGCAGAGCTAGCCAAAATTTGACTATGGTGCTAGCCAATGCACATTCTTTGAAGAACAAGAACCAAATCCTAATCTCATTTATACCCATGGAAACTTTTTGGTTTATGTGAGGTTGCACAGACACAGGTGAGGGCAGAATTAGAGCAATTCTGACATGGAGAACCCCATTTGAGCCTTATAGATAGAAAAAACTTATTTCACAATCACTGGGACCTGGCTATTAGGGGTGTGCAAAACAGCCCCTATTCGATCTGGATTTGGATTCGGCTTGAATCAGGGACAGTGATTTGATTTGTCGATTCAGATCACTGTCCCTCATTCAATTCAGCCAAATCCGAATCTGAAGATTCAATGCTGATTCAGAGAATCAGCGATTCAGACACAGACACAGCTTAAAATGTTTTCTCTACATACCTCAAGGTACCAGGAGTGGCTTGTGAATGCTGCAGTGCTGGGGCAGATGGAGCACCCCACAGGA
>NW_017729016.1:10037509-10037771 GCF_001723915.1 Gavialis gangeticus
TAAAATGTTTTCTCTACATACCTCAAGGTACCAGGAGTGGCTTGTGAATGCTGCAGTGCTGGGGCAGATGGAGCACCCCACAGGAGTGTGGGGGGGCCCTGGAAGTGGACTGGAAGTGCTTCTGTTCCACTTCCAGGTCTGCTGCCAAGTGTGCTGGGAACTCTCCCGTGCTTCTGGGGGATGCTCCATGCACCCCAGCATCACAGTGTTCACGAGCCCCTGCCACCTGGGCAATAGTGATCATCGCTTGCTGGAATTCGCC
>NW_017729016.1:10037863-10041115 GCF_001723915.1 Gavialis gangeticus
GTCCTCTGATTCGATTTGGATTCAGAGATTTGGCCACCGAATCGGCCTGAATCTCTGCCAAATCAAATCAGCAAACAAAGCTTTGCACAACCCTACTGGCTATACATAATATTAGGACATAATTATCATGGCAAAGTCTTCTAAATTCAATCTAGCTGCTGAGTGACTCATTTCAAAATAGTCTCTGGGAATGTTCATCAAAAGGTACGCCACATCGTGAGAAAGGGTTGGAGACTATTTTTTAGCCACATACTATTTCAGCCTAAGAATTCTGACACGTTTGGATTCTGGCATGCTTCTGTCTGTACTGGGTATTGTATATTTTATGCTGATAAAAGCATGGGGCTGCTTTTATTAAACAATGTTCAGTGCTGAACATACCATCCTCATGGCAGTGTTGTGAAGATACTTAAAGTGAGGGAGGTTATTCTTTTCTATTGTCAGCTCTAGCCTGGGCACTGCACTGCAGCTTCTCTCACTCTTCAGGTACTCCTCTCTCTTCAAGTACAAGCACTGTAAAGATGCAGCCAAAGAAAGTTGTGACAGCAAGAATTTTTACATTTTGAAATCTTTTGATTCATCCGTTAGCTTTCAGCTGCCCCTTCCTGGTAAACAAAAACAGCAGGAAGATAGGACTGTTAGGTGTTCTCAAAATCCAGCTCAACTCTACATTTGCCGTATGTCATGGCTGGTCAAGCCAGATGTGGTCATTTCACAAGGTGAGGACAAATTATTGAGAAGCTCCTAGTATGTCACATCAAGTGATGGACATGAGTGGGGAAAAGAATGAGGTTCAAGGTTTGGAGGCTGAGTTTTTTATGCTGGTCTTTCCAAAGCATGAGTCTCTTTTGTAGAAGGTGACAGTTATTTTTGTGTGTGTTTCCTCCAGTCAAATTATGCTGGTCACCATTAATCAGTTTTCTATTCTATGGTTCATTTATAGTGAAGTTAATGAACCATCTCCACCGCATTTCTCTGCTTTCATAAACTAGTACAGTACATAGTCATTAGTGATCTGTCCACTCAGCTTTTTTTAAAGCACTGCCTGAACATCCTTGTTAAAAAAAAAGGGGGGGGGGTGTTGGATGTCCTCCAGAATCTTCATGCATTCTGATAAGCAATATATCATCAGACTTTATTGGCTCTGTGTATATGTCATCAGAAATCGCATCTATTGTCATACGAAAATTCACCTTGCAACTGAAACACAGGAAGCGCATTTTATTGCTTATGAAACATTGCTACAGCAGTAATTGTTTGACGTAGGGACGAAGGAAAATAGAAGAGTTTAGCAAAAGTCCTAAACTGGGATTCATGGAACATGGGGGATTGTTTTCAAAAGCACCTTCTTTTGAAAAATTATTTCAGAAATGCCACCTTGTCATAAATAGGCTAAGCAGTTTATCATTGATCCTTAAGTGACCATGTTTTATTTGATCTATACATATTATTTTGCTATGCATTTTGTCCCTTACTGTTGTAGATTGCTACAAACATTTTGCAACACGAAAAGTTAATATTTAACAATTTCAGTAAAAGCTACAATTACCAGAAGAGCTGACATATCCAACATAATAATGCGATTGCTAATAAGGTCTGATTCTGTTTTCACCTGCATCTATTGGCTCTTATAAATATCTAAGGGCAGAATTTGGCACTTAAAACTTCTCCAAGTATTATGTTTCCACAAAATAATGTTCTTACAAGAATGACAATGGGAAACTAGGCCCTTGGGGTGACATCTGAACACCAAATCTTTTTAAATTCAACCATTACCATAAAATAACTAATAGTTTTCAGTCCCCATGGCATACTTCAATTTGGAAGGTACAGCTACACACATACCCCGCATGCAGATAGTACACAGGGTCTCCCAAACTGAAACTCCCCCATTTTGACTTCAGCTAGACCAAAGTTTCCTCCCACCACTCTACACTGTAGAACTGCAGAAGTCAGGCATACGTGTAGATTTCCAATTCATATGCTGCATAAGAATTTTGATACCTAGTTCCTATTAAAGTTGAGGGTAATTTCCCATCCAAATCCCATAGATATCTTTGAAATCTCAGCCAGATTGTGGAAGGCCACAAAACAGGATTATGATTATCTAGTCAGACCTGCTCATGCACAGGGGATGCAGGGAGTGCATGGATCAGTTACCCCACTGGTTAATAAGACTTGAGTACAGATTGTGTCTACTCCAGAACAACCTGGAGCACTCTATGTATGTTTCCTGCACCCCTGCATTATGCATTCGCATTCTTGATCCTTTTAAGTGCATTGGTATGAGTTGGGGGCCTTTGGTATTTTTCCTTCTTCATACAACAAATCACTTTTTAGTTAACTAAAGTGGCAATGCCATCTTTTATGCTGTTCTGACCTTTTCACACTTTGCTGTCACTCTCCAAAAAATATGGAAGCAGCATGAAATTGCTAAACTTGAATTATGATAAAATATGCCACAGGCAGCATTTCAAACCTACCCTGTTCCTTTTGGTGGATATTTGCAACTAGTGGGCAAAACTAAATCAAAAAAGTGAAGGTGGGGGTTAGATTTGGTCTATTAGTGATGATGCGCTCCAGCAGACTGAAATAACATGCCAGCAACAGCATAGTCCTTGTAGATTTCCTTGAGCTGAGCTGCTTCTTCCTTTCTCATTCCTCCCTCCACTCCTCCCACCCCCTTTTTTTAAGGTGCCAATCAGGGCTACATCACAAAGACTGGAAACATTCAACCTACAAGATATTAAAAGAACACTTTTCAATTTCAGTTAACCTTTACAGCAGTAACATTAATTTGCAGTCCATTCATACTGAATGCTAAAGCCTTTCTGTTTCCTGCTCTGAATTTCATTCTGTGTCAATTAGTGTTATGAAGTCACCCTAATAATGATGTATGGTGAACACAGGGTTTGTGTCTGAGAGCTCAACAGAATGCGGGGAGAAGGGATAATTATAATGGCGCCACTTGTGAGCTATATTTAAGGCTCTGTCTCTGTTTTTCAAGCATGCTGAACCCTGCCATAAAAACATGTTTTGGTGTGAAAATTGGCAAAGCTAGGACTAGCTTCCCAGATCAAGGACAAGAAGAAGTCCTTTTTTAAATACATAGGGGGCAAAAAGAAGGTACTGGGTAATGTGGGGCCCCTGCAAGACACTCTAGGAAATTTGGTCTTCACAGCAGACGACATAGCTAACCTATTTAATGACTTCGTTGCCTCCATTTTCCTGAGCAGGGACCAGATCAGCCCC
>NW_017729016.1:10041370-10043666 GCF_001723915.1 Gavialis gangeticus
TTTACGAGCACTCGTGGTGCTCTGGTGTGGTGCCAGAGGACTGGAAGAGGGCCAATGTGGTTCCCATCTTCAAAAAAGGGGGGAAGGAGGACCCAGGAAACTATAGGCCAGGTAGTCTTACCTCGATCCTGAGTAAGCTTTTTGAGAGAATTATCCTGGCACATGTCCATGAACTATGAAAGCTCAGGAGAGGAAAGTTCTTAGTGTTTTTGTCAAAATAAATACAAATGGTACAACTAGTAAAACTGCATATATAAAGATAAAAGGCAATTTAAAACAGCCAAAACTGTTTCCACCCCAAAATACTTCTACAATTTTTTTACATTAATGATTTCCAAGCCTTGTATTATGCTTATGCACATTAACACACTCACATAGGACACACAGACAAAGAGTGCTGTGCAAGAAGTGGTAAGCTCCCTGGCTTTTTTTTTCCTGCACTAGTAAACTCCTGCCAAATAAATGTTCACAAGAAATTATTGGTCGTGAGCAGTATTGACAACTTTGAATTCAGTCATCCTTTGTCTCTCTGGCTGCACCCACCCCACTGCTTCCACCCCCACCCACCTGCCTGCCAATGTACACTCCACAGTGCTGACCTACTGCCAAATCACCATTAACATCCCAACTTCACAGGCCAGATCCAAATCACTTGGCAGGCTGAATCCAGACTACAGGCCATAGATCTACCAATTCACTGGCCTATGATGGGCTATAAAGGCATTGGCCCAATTATAGCAATGCAGAGATTTACCTACACAGCGTGATAGTACTTGGGGACACAAGGCCAGATTTGCCCGTTTTGGAACAGCTGTCCTCCCTAATCATCTGTCCAAGCTTCCACTTCTTGTGAGCTGCTTTTTTTTGTGTCTAAGCTCACCAGAGTTCTCTGCTAAACTAAGCTGTTCACCTGCCATATTTGCTATCCATATTCTTCCTGCACATTAGGAAGGTTTGTTCCTGCACCCTCAGTAAGGTTTTTTATAATGCCACCAGCTCTCGGATTCCTCTACCCCTCAGACTGACCTCCCAGGGGATCCTGACCATCAGTTCCCTGAGGGAGTGGAGTTGAAGTACACTTTTCTGAAGTTCAGGGTCCATACTCTGCTGCTCTCCTGTCTTCCTTTTGTCAGGATCCTGACCTCCATCATCTCATGGTCACTGCTGCCCAAGTTGCCATCGACTTTGACACCCCCTACCAATTCTTCCCTGTTTGTGAGCAGCTGGTCAAGAAGCCCTTAGTTGATTCCTCTAACACTTGCACCAGGAAGTTGTCTCCAACACTTTCCAAAAACTTCCTAGATTGCCTGTGCACTGCTGTATTGCCCGCTCTCCAGATGTCAGGGTAACTGAAGTCCCCCGTGAGAACCAGTAGTTCTCTTGGGGGACATTAATTATCAGGACATCTGCTGGGAGGGAAACACAGCAGTGCACAAGCAGTCTAGCTAACTCATGGAGTGCACTGGAGATAACTTTTTAATACAGATGGTAGAGAAAGGGAAACGCTCTTCTTGACTCGCTGCTCAAAAAACATGGAGGAATTGGTTGAGAATTTGAAGGTGGAAGGCAACTTGGGTGACAAGTGACCATGAAACGATATAGTTCAAGATCCTAATGGGACGAAAGGAGGAGATCAGCAGAATACAGATACTGGACTTCAGAAAAATCAGGCTAACAGACTCAGGGAACTGGTAGGCAGGATCCCCTGGGAAGCAAGGAGTCTAGGTTAGCTGGCTGTACTTTAAGAAGGAACTTTTAAGAGCATAGAAGCAAGCTATTTTGATGCGATGGAAGACTGGGAAGTGCAACAAGAGGCCAGCCTGGCTAGACAGCAATCTCTTCAATAAGTTGAAACTCAAGAAATCCTATAAAAGGTGGATACTTGATCTTAAAACTAGGGAAAAGTATAGAGTATTGCATGGGCATTAAGGAGAACATCAGGAAGGCCAAGACAATCTGAGATGCAACAGGTAAGGGGCATAAAAGGCCATTTGTAGATGAAATGAGAAGCATGTGTGCACAACACTTTAAACCAGGCTAAGTGCTTTTGCACCACTTTATTGGTGTCAGTGTCTGAAAACGTCAGCAGTGTATTGTGCATTAATTCCAGCCACTGTAGGAAATTCAGCAGCATAATGCGCCTTGAATGACTTGGGGTGCAGCAAACTAAAACTCCGAGCCCTAGAGCAAAGCACCAGGCTCCATGCAGCCAGGGGCTCTGCAGGAAGCCCTGAAGGCAGCCTGGCGGAAGCCTGGGAAGGCAGACTGCACCCAAGAAAAGCAGCAAGCCTGATCT
>NW_017729016.1:10043971-10057648 GCF_001723915.1 Gavialis gangeticus
CCTGCCTGCCTGAGCTGCACAGACGACTGGTGCTTCCCTCCATGGCTGCAGTGCCTCCTGGGACTGCCTGAGCCAGGTGCCTATGGACAGGTGCCACAGGGAGGTGGGGGGGGGGACACTGCTGCCACAGAGAGAAGCACCAGCCACCCCCCGCAGCCCAGGGACCGCTCTGCCCACTGGCAGCTCACCCTCCTCTTTCCACTGACGGAGAGGCAGGTAAGTCAGTGGTGTGTGTGTGTGACACAGGGGGTTAAATCGGCTATAAATTGAAGTAGTGTTTTTAAAAACCCACTGCTTCAATTTAGGGCCCCTGTTTCATCTACACATGCCCAAAGGCAATAAAAAGCAATTATACAAGTATGTCAAAAGTAAGAGGAAAACCAGAAAACCATAGGTTCCTGTGGCAGGGCTCTGTGTGTGCCTGCCACTTTAAGGCCCTGGAGCTGGGAGCCGCCAGCTGCCTAATGAGGGCAGCCATTTTAGATTTAGGGCTGCCCATATAGATATGGCAGTTCAGCTGTCAGAGACCGGGCAATAACATTACCTGGCTGGAGGGCTGCTGATACCATCTGGAGGATGCTGTAGGGGATGGTAAGGAGGCTCCTGGTCCTGGGCATGACCTAAAACTGCACCCTGCCAGGAGTGGGTGGCCTGGTGGGGCTCTCAGTGGCGTGGGAGCCCCCAGGGAATACCAGGCCAGTTACTACCCCAGTGAAAGGTGGGTTGGGGCACCTTAACCCCTAGCCCCGACCACTGGGTGGGTAACCCCTTTATGTGGAGGGCCCAAAGGGAATGAGGGGCTCGAGATTGAAAGAGTACCCTCAACTGGCCCACGCTGGGGCCAGGACCAGACTGGTCAAAAGGGCCAGGGGCCTGCTGCAAGGGACGCCCAAGAGCCAGGGGCCTGGGGTTCTGACTGGCCTGGTGGTGGGCCAGGGCTGGTAGCCAAAAGTCCCAGGGGGACCACACCTGAGAGGAGAAAAATTTCAGGTAGCTAGACAGCCTGAATGAAGGTGGGGTAGGCCACCTGAAAGGAGGGATCTTGGAGGGGTCCTGATAGAAGGGTTTTGGGGCCCAGTGTGGGGCCACTGATGATGAGAACAACTAGATGCCATCTGCGAGGCTTGGGCTGCAGTGTAGGGAAAGAACAGAGCTGTGGATAGCACCCCCTGGCATTGGGGCAGAGAATGGGCAGCCTCCCGCTAATGAACATCCTTTATTTAATCAATTAAGATCAAGGTGTGGCAGGTCAGAAGGTGGGTGGTTAACCCAAGAACAGGTGGGTGGGCCACGGTTGGACCAGCCTCGAGCAGGCCCCCATTACAGTTCCTTATAGAATGCAGAAGGCAATCTATTTAAGATGATGCAGAGGAAGCTGAAGGATTTAATGTCCTTTTTTTACTTCCTCTTTCACAAATAGGAGCGGCTACCAGATGATGAGTCCAGTGGCAATAAAGATGGGGTGGGGGGGAAAAGGAAAAACATCTTAAGGTACTGGCAGAACAGGTTAAGGATCTAGCTTCTCTAAGTAATCCCTTCAAGTTGGCAGGGCCAGATGGGATGCTCCCAAGGACACTGAAGGAATTGGCTGAGGTAATTCCAGGGCTGTTAGCTGTCTCTCCTTTTGAAGACTCGGAGAGATTGGGTGAAGTCCTGAATGAATAGAAAAGGGGCAAATATAGTGCCCATCACAAAGAAACAAAGAGAATCCAGAGAAATGCAGACCAGTCAGGCCGACCTCAATACCTAGAAAAATCCTGGAGCAGGCCTTCAAGGAATCGACTGTGAAGTGCCAAAAGGAGAACAGTGTGACAAGAACAGCCAGCATGGATTCACCCAGAACAAGTCATGCCTAACCAACCTGATTTCCTTCTATGATAAGGTGACAGGCTCTGTAGATGTGGGGAGAGCACTGGATGCAATGCACTTTGACTTTAGCCAAGAGTATTGTACCATGGCTCCATAACTGGCTGGACTGCCAAGCTCAGTGAGAAGACACCAATGACTAAATATCTTCATGAAAGAATGTATCAAGTGCCACACATGTATGAAATGCCACACAAATGCAGCTATACTGGTTTCTGCTGGGGAGGTTGCACATGAGGAGTGGCACAATAAATTGGAGCTTCCCACTGCCTGAAGCAGTTGGTTTGTGATGCAGATGTTCAGGGTCCTTGCAGTCTGACCTTGCACCAGCCTTGGGCAGTCATCTTTACTGACACACTGGGGCAGCAAGAATGTAAAGGAACAAGCTGCACGAAGCCAGTGATGGGGCAGCAATCTTGCTTCCCTTTGTTCATAGGAAGGCAAAACAGGGGACAGAGGTACATCTACATGCCAGGCACTGAGGTGACTGCAGCTCCTGTAGATTTACCTGAACTAGCTTTAAACAGTAGCAATACAGCCATGGCCATAATTGCCCTGTTGTAGGTTCCTACTTGGGACTTTTGCTAAATATGACAATCTAACCCCTGTGTTGAATAGGTGTATTCGAGAGTTATAGTATATACAGCATGGCTTGCTAGCTGTGACCACCTCTGTGCAATGGTGAATTATATGCTACAGCAGGGAGAAACTTAACAGATATAATCCTCAGTGTTCCTTCTCAATCCATGGCGCAGAACAGAGCGAGGCGGGAATACCCATTGATCCAATAAACTTCATTAATGTGAAAAGGAAGAAAAAAGATGCAAGTATTAGCCAGCAGAAATACCTGGCGCTGGGGGGAGGGGAACATGAAGAGTGAGGATGTGGGGGGAGGGCTACTGGATGAAATTCAACTTAAAAAAAGGGGGAGGGCAGCTTGATAACAATGATGCAACATCACTACATTTATATTAAATAGCCTAATGTATCTCTGAATGTTGGCCAGCTCTGCCACAACTAATACACACAATGGCAAAGGGTAGTTTGTGTTGCTAAGCTGACAAAAAAAAAAAATATTAGTCCGCTGTCACAACTCACTTAGATTGTACAAACACATCACTTTTGGAGGGCAGAGCAGAAAAAAGGCCAGCACATTTTCCTGGAGAGCATTGTGCAAAGAAAAAGGAGGCAGCTAATAGTCATTCCCAGTGTCTATTAAACCTCAGCTGCAGGGTAAGGGCCTGATTTGTAAGGCAAAAAACTGTTTGTCCTGTAGGAGAAAGAGCAGTATTAGCTGACACATACAGATTAGAGGTGGTAGAAGGCAGTCATGTGCACCGTGACTGACCCCATTTGATCGGGCAGCTGCATGTTGTGACACAATGCTCTAGAGCACTTAGTTGGTAAAATCCCAGGTGCGCTATCAAACGTGGAGAAACAGCTATTGGCACTTCAGTTCAAGGGCCCTTTGGCTCTGACCCTGATGGGTTCCCATGTGCACAGCCAGGGCAGGATTACTAACAAGGCAGGCAGAAAGCAAAGGGTAGAAGTTGCTTTGATACCACAGTTCTAGCCAATACAACAGACAAACACGGTAGTTTCTCACTTAGCCCTCAAGGTACCGGTTGGATAGTGCACAGCTAACTGTCCCCTTGACTGCCCAGGCCTACCTAGGTTGTGGCACATCCATTCCCTTCAATCCAACCCTCTTCTAGAGTACAGTTAAGTAAACCATTGATAAATCCCACTGACCAACTTTCAGTACATTGGGGTATCTATCACCTTCTGTCACCCAGCTGTGTAGGCTTGTGAGCTGATAAGCATCTTGCACTAGCTGACTTCTGCAGCCAGTCTCTAATCAGCAGTAGTAGCTTTCTTGGCTCCCAGCTCTCTGGTTGCTGCTGTTGGATCCGTGCTAACAAAGGACCTAGGGTCCCTTACGTGCCCTATCTGGCCTAGGGGGAAAGCATGGAACCTACTGCACAGCAGATTCCTCATGCTAACATGACTTGGAATAAATAAAAATGTTCATGCCTTGAATCCAAGAAGACTCACCAAACCAAAATCCTTGGCAGCAGACTGGAGGAAGCAGAACAGAACATTATAGCTAGGGACAGTCATTAGCCAGTATAAGTGATCGGAAGCCAGTCTACACATGTAACAGAACAGAAGTTTGGCACAAACAGACTGGTTTAAAAATGGTGAAACCTGGTCTAGGATTTGCCCTACCTCCACCAAAGGATGAATGTGTGTTCTGTTAACTACTGATTTAAACTATGCCGCTTACAGAAAGCCACATAACTTAGATTGATTCTACCTCAAGCTTTTTGAATGTCTGTACCTACCCTATAAGTCTAGTTTGGTCATGCTAGAGCCAAATGCCTTACAGTGACCATAAAATCAGACATTCAAGAAGGAGCACTGCCCTCTGGAATTGGAAAGCTGTCGCATTGCAGGTATTCTTGGACAAGTGTTTTAAAAATAATATGACCTGCTCAGTAGTAGAGCCAAAAGACGCTCTCACCATTTGAGAGGCTTTGCTAGAATTAGATCTAGAGCTAAGTTAATATTGCAAAAAATGGAAAATTCTGCTCCAAATATATTTTTTGGGGGGTTTTCATTCAAATTTTTTCTATCTTTGTTTGCTTTCCTTTTGGGTTCATGTTCCCCACATCTTTTATGGAATTACTTTATTGGCAGGAGTATTCACTGAAACAAGGAGAGATAAGAAAATACCCAGAATATTTGAGAAAGCAAAGTTTTAATTCATAGTCATGAGTATTCATGACCGAAACTCAATTACACTTATTCAAACGGAACAAGAACATCTTGTGTGAATTACACATCCAGTCCAAGTAGCCTAAATCCTGAATATTTGTAATGAACCACAGGTGAGCCAACTCCAGTCCAAAAAGCGTGCACAAAAAGTACTTGGTGAACCATTTCAGATAAGTTTAAGTAGAGTGCTCTGATCATGGACAAATTCACTAACAGAGAAAGGAGGAAGACTTATTAAATTCAGTGATTTGTTACAAAATTACTAGTCCAGGGCTAAACCTGTTGATAAAGTGAGCGAGGAAGGTGCTATACCCCAAAGGACATAGTGAAAACCAGGGATCCAAGTTTTCTGTTTGCTGTGGAAAAACTGCAGATTTTCTCATTTGAAAGAAAAAACTGCAGATTTTCCTCCTTAAAAGAGAAAACCACAGGAAACAGTAGATTTCCCCTTGCAGGCTGACAGCGTTCTGGCCTGCAACGAGCTACTTGGGACTAAGGGGAGCATCTGAAGGAAGACAGGAGGCAGGGGGTGCTACATGCGTGTGGGTGTGCACATGCACATGGCTGGCATACAGCCAGGCAGGGTGGTAGGACTAGCCCTGGCAGCTGCATGCAGGTAAGTCTATGGGGGGCGGAGACGCCGGGGGGAGAGGTGGGGGTTGGGTGGGGGTGTGTGTATGACGGCAGGTGCCTGCTGGTGCTTGGGCTACAGCAATGCTGGGGAGTGAGAGGGAGGAGCCTGCTTCTTCAACAGGGAAAAGGGGAGGAAGGGCACTTCAGGCTGGTGAGGAGCTGTGGCTAGACTGGTGGCACTGGGACCAGTGCCCATGCTCACAGGGGCGAGGCGAAGCAGGGTGGCCAGGAGATGTTGCCTGTGGGGTGCCACCAGGTGGCTAGGCCACCTGGTACAGCATGAGAGCCCCAGCCCAGGGTGACATGTGCCACAGGCCACCCCTCCTCCTCCCTCCAGCCCATGCCAGGGCCAGATTCACTCCACTGCTGACCATATGAGTTGGAGCCACCACAGCTGGCTGCGGGGGGGGGAAGGGGGCTGCGAGTTGGGAATGAGATGCACCAGCAGGGCCAGGGGGCTGCAGGGATGGGAGTCTGTAGGTTGAGAGTGATGAGCACCATGAGGGATGGAGGGCTGTGGGTCGGGAGGGAGAGGCACCTGCAGGGTTGGGGGGCTGTGGGGTGAAAGTGAGGGGCACAAGTAGGGCTAGAGGGCTGCAGGTTTGGAGTGAGGGGCACTGGCATAGCCCAGAGGGGGCAGGGGACTGTGGGTTGAGAGTGAAGGGCACTGGCAGGCAGAGGGGCTGAGGTTTGGGAGTGAGGGACACCAACAGAAATGGGGGGCTGTGGGTTGGGACTTAGGGGCAACAGCATGCCTTGTGGGGAAGAGGGGCTGTGGCTTGAAAGTGAGTGGCAACAGCATGGGCAGGAAACCAGCATATCAGAGCTCCTCTGCGCCACAAAGTGGAGTGGGGGGACCGCAGCTGGACCTACATCCTGGTGAGTGAAGGGGCAGGGGAAGCTCCTATTTTCCATGATAAACAAACCACAATCAACCGCCAAAATATGTAGATATTTAGCATTTCTTTTATTATAATGTATAAGGCACTGGTAGACGTCCAAACTGTGTTAAAATTGTAAATATATCGATAAAACATTGTGTTAAATTGATACCTATATATATTGTGGTGTTTCATTTTAATTGCAGAAAAATGGTGAAGGGGGGGCAGTTAAATCAGAGGCTTTGGGATTTTTTATCACAGAATTTGGAATTTTTAAATGGAAAACCAGGACCCACGGTAAAAACTAACAGGCTACTGTATACAACACTATTTGGGCAAGAAAAAAGAAGTGATAATAAACCAGCAAAAAACCAGAAACAGATCATTTCATGTTTCATCAAAAATAAATGACTGACAAAAGTCCTAAAGCTTGATTTTTGAGCTGTGGCCGTAAGAATTAGGAACGTCACAAAAGCTGCACAATAGAGCATTCTGCCTAGTAGTTCTCTTGCACATAGGTGGGATTGCTTGTTGCCACAATACATTTGGGATCCAAGAACTAATTCATCCAGACACTTCTTAAAATAAAATAAGGAGCTGGCTGAGCAGAACTTTTATGAGCTGGCAATTGTCAGGCAACTACACAGTACCTTAAGAAGTCCAACACATATTAGAGAGGGGTTTATGGAACAAAGACTTCTTTCAAACACATGCTATAGAGCTAAGAATCTCTCTCATGCTTAGCTGGAGAAACGGGGTGTTATGAAAGTGTGATCATGAAGTGATAATAAGAATGTGATCGGAAGCTGATGTGTTAATGCTTAATTTAGAGGCGGGAAAGTCATTTTTCGTCTGTACCATCTGCCACCCTAAAACCCAAAAGGAACAAGGCACGCGGGATGCAGATTGTTTTTATAACCAGTATATTCACACTGCAGAGGAGTGAGGAGGATAAAGGCCATATGAATCAGAAAAGCAATATTGCCATGACTGAGTGATAACCAAGAAGGAACATCGCTCGATAGAAGTAGAAAAATCTCTAGCTGCTGCTTCCCAATTTGCTGCATTACATTTCTGAGGTTATGTATCTGCAAAATGAATTCTTTTGCCCAATGATGAGAGAGAGTCATACACTGCCTCAGCCTCTTGCATCATGTGGGCTAAGTACAGACATTCAAAAAGCCCAAGACTGAATTGACTCAATCTTTGGAGGTTAGTCTAACCTGCACAGATTGAATCGATTTGCAAGTGAATAGACATTCACTATTTATTCTGGAAATACAGCACATGCCTGTAATGGCTGAGGCCAGAACCCGGGGGGCGCTAGAGTGAGCCCTCCCTTCCCTTCCACAGTGGTGAGGGAAGCTGAGCTAGGCTTTTCAGAGAGTGGGGGGAAGAAGCATGGCCAGACCCTGGCTGGCACTGAAGGGTCAAGCAGCAAAAGCGGGGGCATGACCAGACCCCCCACCCCTGGCCCCATAATGAGGGAGGAAAAAAAGGGGAGGAGCCCTGCCCACTGCAGCAGCTCCCTGACATCCCAGCCCAGCCTGGGCACAGAGAGCAAACCAAGTGTACAGCTCCCACAGCCCCATCCTGAGCTACAACCAGCTGGGAAGGGCCCTGCTTCCCTGGCCTGGCCTGGCCCTGCCATCCACCTGCCTCAACCAGGGCTGGGGCTACAGGACTCAGCCTGGATAAGCGGTGGTGGCAGCAGGGCTGGGAGGGGTAGCTACGGGAGGTTAAGTGGCAGTGGTGCTAAGGGTGGCTTGGGGACCTATGGCCACCCCAAGATTCACCTTAGCCCCCATAGCAATCCCTCCCAGCCTCAGCACTGCTGCCTGCCACCCCTCTCCCACCTGAGTGCAGCCCCCTTTCAGCACTGCCACCGGGAAGAGGCTTTCGGTCCCCAGGAGACCATGGGGATGCTGCTCCTATCAGGATCCCTGTCACGTGTGGCCAGAAGCTGGCCCTGCATGGCCTCCTGAGGTGAGGGGGGCAGGGAGAGGGTTTATTCCCCCCTCTCTACCCAGGGGACCCTGGCTGGGTGCAGCATCCCATCAGAGGGCATTCAGCTTGTGCAGGGGTGAGTGGTGGAGGTGAGGGAGGAGGGAAAGGAGCCTTCTCCCTGCCCCCTTCGCCTCAGGGGGTCATACTGGGCTGGTGTCTGGCCATGTCCTCACCACTGTCCCTGCGAGGGAGCAAAAGGGCAGGGCCAGTCTTTCTCTCTGAAACAAACAGCCCAGCCCAGGGCTGCAGAGCATGCTGGGGGACTCTGATTTAACTTAAATCAGGAAGGGGTCTGGGACAGAAGTTTCATGAATCAGTTTGACCTTAATCAGTTAAGTCTGATACTACGTTCAACCAAGTTTATCTTAAACCAGTTTTGGTCATTTTGAAAGTGGTTTATGTGCACTGAACTTCTGTTCTGTTACAGGTTTAAACCAGTTTCTGATCACTTTAAACTGGTTTGTGTGTAACCTCTGTCCCTAGCCCTAGAGTTTTGCCAGACAATCCACACGAATACCAAGGAGAAACTACAAGGTAGGGTTTTTTGTGTTTTGTTTTGTTTTTTTCCTATTATGCCCTAATTCTCCTGTGTAGACACAGCAGGAAGGGAAAGTATGGAGTCAGGCACTCCAAACAGTGTGATATGGTGGGCCAGAACCCAACTGGTGGGAAGTCACACCCTTCTCTTGACTGCAGTGCTGCTATGCCAATTTACAGCAGCTGAGCATCTGGCCTGAAGCATTCATAAAAGAAGTGGGAACTGTAGCATAAATTGACATGTGCTAAGCTTGCCTGTCAGCAGCACAGAGGAGAGTGCAGCTGATAGCAGCAGACAGAGTAATATGACTGTGGTAATCTCTGTAGCCAAAAAACCTAGTGAGAAAAGAAGATAAAGTTTACTTTTAAATGATTGTGTTCACACATGCACCGTTTCCCAAGCAAGCTCCTGCTTGCTTTCTTTTCTCTTCTGAGGCAGAAAAGAAAGAGAGAGTTGAAGCTAATTTACTTTAAATCAGCAGAGAGAAAACAAACTTGGATGTGAGATGCAAGGCTCAGCAGGACAAATTCAAACTTCTGCCTTCATAGCAGTCCCCCGAGATGAACATCTGAGTGCTGCCAGGCAGTTTGAAAGGTTTGCTTTCCTTATCTTGTTTCAGCAGAGTGTAGGTGCACCGGGCACGAAATAGCAAAGTGCATTAAAAGGCTACATAATGTTTCCTTCTTTTAAACAAATAGATCAAACATCCAAATTTAAACAAATCTGTAGAAACAAACAGAACGCCAGGCGGAGGCTGGGTCTGCTCGCCAAGTGGGACTGCTGCCTTGTAAACTGAAAGGAGAATTTACTTCAGAAAGGGGGAGGAAGTTGTTAAAATATCTCCCTTGTCATTTCACATCCTTATTCTCCATGAGAATGATAAATACTAAGCTGGATTGCTTCCAAAGTCCTGGTTAACAACCTGGGCAGAGGCATCCCCCAGTGACAATCCTGCAGAGAGCTGTGGGACTTTGCAGGATGTTCACGCCTCCCTCCTGTGAGGGCTAAAGAGAGGGGTGAGGGCAGCGGCATGGACACTACTCTGGAAGTAAACAGCACTCCCAAGGGATGGCAGATTTTATATCCTTTTGGCAGCTGGCCGAAGCCCCACAAGCCAGCCTGAGAGCAATCATGGTTACTGCTGAGTAAGTGGAAGGTAGGAAATATAGAGGAGCTTTCCCACTTCAAGGAACCAGGTGTTCAAAGCCCTTTGAAGCCGGCATGATTCTTTCCTTTGATTTCACGACTGTGGTTGTGCCCACTGACATCTGCTATTCCAAGGGTTATTTGAACATACAGTTTTCCATTTTGAAATGTTTAATGTTTGAATTATTAAAGATGCTTGCACAGAGCAAAGCCTAGAAAACTTCCTTCCTCACACAATAAACTGAGTGTTGCAGGGCTATGGGAGCATCAGTTGTTCCAAAGAAGTCCTTCTTAGGCTAGGTACAGACAGTCACAAAGCCTGAGGCTAAATCAATTTAGTCTTTGCAGGTTAGTCTAAATTGAAACAGAAGTGAACAGACATTTACCTTTGATTTAGGAAATGCAGCCACATGCCTGCAGTGGCTCCAACCAGAAGCTGAAGGCACTAGAACATGGTGTCTGGCTGTGTGTTCACTTCTTCTTCCTGCTGCCCACAGGGTCTCTGGGATTTGCAGTCCAGAATTACAGCAGCAGGACTCTGCAGGGCTGCTCATCACTTCCTCTTCCTGCTTCCGAGTGCCTCTGGGATTTGTAGTCCACAGTCACAGCCAGGAATAAGTCTGAGCAAGGGAAGAAGTGTTTAACCCCCCACTCCCTGGCCCCAGACCCCAGCCAGGGTTTACTGCGGAGGGCAGTCCTCCCCGCTGTAGACTGGGCTGTATCCCCAACCAGGTTTTCTCCCCCCCATCTTGTCAGCCAGCCCTCACTGCTCCAGCTAGGGAGCAGAGAGGCAGGGCGGCAGGGCTAGCCCTGATCTCTGAAGCAGACACCACAACCCAGCCCAGGGCTAGAAAGCATGCTAGGATGCTGGGGGACTGTGATTTTACTTGAACCAGGAAGGGGCCTGGAACAGAAGTTTTATATACTGGTTTGACCCAGATCAGTCAAGTTTGAACAGATTGACTTTTATTAGTAGATGTTTTGGATTGGGAATCCAGAAAAAAGATGACAAAGCTGATATGGAAATACAAAGCGCCTGAGCGAGGGACTAACAATAGAGGGATGGGGGAGAGGAAGGGAACGCGACTAGGTTACAAGCGATACAATGTTAGCCAACTAAGCCCGGGGGTGGGGGGATGTGGGGAGGGGGTTCCCGACGCTGAGAGAGAAAGGAGATAGGTACACACAAACCCATTACAATGGTCCACAATGGTGGAGAAAGTGGCTTGGAAAAAGCGTCTCAGTCCATAAAGTCCGATCGCAGGGGTCCTCTTCGGGTGGAGCAGGGTCATCCGTGGGGGAAGAATCCTGTTGGGGGGGCGGTTCAGGCGGCGGTGCCCTCCGGGTCTGGTCCAGTGGCGGCTCGTCTGGTGGGGTCGGTGTACTGGCAGTGGCCCGTGATGTGCTCCTACTACATTCAACCCGGTTTATCTTAAACAAGTTTCAGCCATTTTAAAACTGGTTTATGTGCAATGAACTTCCATTCTGTTACAGGTTTAAACCAGTTTCCAATCACTTAAGCCAGGGGTTTTCAAACTTTTTGGGTCAGTGCATCCGCAGCAGCCTGTTGAGAAGGAAGGAGTCCCCCAGCAGCCAGTCAACTAGCAGGCAAGGGGTCCACAGTGGCTGACTGGCAAGTGGGGGAGGGGGGTCCCCCAGCAGCCAATCAGCAAGCAACAGCGGAAGTGCTGGTGGCATGATGGTGACGGAAATGTACCCCCCACCCCCGAGGCCTTCCCAAGTACCCCCAAGGGTATGCGTACCCCACACTGGAAACCCCTGGCTTAAACCAATTTGTGTGTAACTTCTGTCCCTAGCCGAAAGGATAATGGAACTCAATTTCTAAGCACACTGACTCACTCCAGAGCTGGATTTAGCCCATGATTCCTCAGAGACATTAAGCCAATACCAGGATCCCACAAGACAAATTCACATCATTAAGTTTCCTGGCTAATAATCAAAAAATCTTTCATATAATCTTTTCCCTGCTTGCATCTAAGTTCACAGAACAGCTCCACTTCGGAATCCAAGGTCTTGAGCAATGTAGTGAAGCATTTAACAGCTGTTTTCTGCAGTCTGTCTCTATTATACGATGGGGAACACTAGAGCTAGTCAGAAATGCAACATACCCCGAGGGAAAATGTAGTGCACTGAAGTAGGGCTCTGCTGTGGTTCTGAGGAAAGTCTCGGCACCCCTGTTCCCCCGCTTCCTTCTGCGTGCATTTTCTTTGGAACAGCAAGGATCTCACACAGTTGACTGTACAGCACTGCCAAGTGGCAGAGCCCTCTTGAAGCATGCAAGGGATAAAGTTGACTTGCACAGATTGAAAAAAACCCAAAAGCTTCTTGTACGTTTAAACTTATTTTGAGGGAGGGTTCTAAGAAACTGTTACTTTTGTCCCCTTCCCTGAGGCAGTGTGACTACATGGTTCCTAGATCGAGCTACAGATATCTTACTGCTTGCAACAGATGGTATTAGAAACCTTAAGGAAGCAGAGCAAGTACAACAGCCCCAAAACCAGAAAGTAGCAGGGGCAGTGACAGGGTCTGAAGCAATTTGCAACAACAACATGAGCTGTGGGAAACCTGGCATCTGTCTGTGTTACATACTAAGAATCTCATGCAAATGTGCCGTTTCCCCAATTACCAGGCTACTGTTCTCTCCATGCTAGTGTTTACTCTAAATTAGACATCAGGTCTGCCCACTTCCCAAACTGTTGATTCAGTTTGTGAAACCCAACCTGTTCACACATTAATCAAGGATCTTACCTGAGCTGCCTTCTTGCAGTGCAGCTAGACAACTAGCCTTGTGAGGCTGTAGGTAGAAGCAGTAACAGAGTTTATTCTTTATGTCCAAAAGAGAAATGAAAAAATGACCAATCACCTACAGAAGACTAATGGTAGCCTGTCCATTACTTACTTCTAAAAGCAGTATACAAGTTGTGCATGGAAAGATGGATATGCTTGCTACTTAAGTAGTACAATAAAACCTATAAAGAAAATCCAGTCATGGCATTATTCTGTAGACAAATTCAATTCCATCCCACTTTAATCAGTTTTCTCCTTTGTCTCTTCATGCATCCATCCTGAACCCGGATGTCACTGTCCCCACAAAGCCTGGGAAACAGCTAACTAGGGAAAAGTCACCCATGGGTCTTTGTCTCCAATCCCCATGACTTGGGAAAGGCAAGGGAGGCCCCCTTTACCAAAGCAGAACCAGTGGCTGTTGATCTACCTGTGAGAGCAGGGGGTATAGCAGGCAGGGACCCACCATCTCCACAGGGTGGCTGGGACCATAGGCGCTAAGTTTTTTGGGAGGGGGGAAGGGCCTACGATGGTGGCCACACAGAAGGTTTTACACATTTCAGGTGACAACCCTCTTCCCAGGTATCTTCTGGGGTGGGTGGGTAGGCTGGATCCAATGCACCCAGCCATAGGGAGCTGGCAAAGAGGTCTTTCTAAAGCAACATCCCATAGAGATGCATGACACTGCTCTGCTTCTCAGCACTATTGTTTCAGGCTCTTTGAAGTCTCAGGCAGGCATTGCTCCAGATCTTGTTCTCAAGCTTTATTTCACAACCATGAGATTTACAATTTTCTTAAAAATCAAGTTAGGATTCTTTCCTCTTCATGCAACCCCGAGATCTAAGGTAAAGATAACATAGGACCTGAAGTGCCTGTGTCCTCCAGCAGCTCTGCCTGTCTCAGACTGTTTATGGATGCTCTAGAGAGCACTTTCTTCTCCTCTTGTATGTGGAACAGGGCCACTAATTTTATATCATTAACTTAATGGTGATTGTAAATTAGCATAATTCAGGCACTGTCACT
>NW_017729016.1:10062648-10069033 GCF_001723915.1 Gavialis gangeticus
TCTTTCCTCTTCATGCAACCCCGAGATCTAAGGTAAAGATAACATAGGACCTGAAGTGCCTGTGTCCTCCAGCAGCTCTGCCTGTCTCAGACTGTTTATGGATGCTCTAGAGAGCACTTTCTTCTCCTCTTGTATGTGGAACAGGGCCACTAATTTTATATCATTAACTTAATGGTGATTGTAAATTAGCATAATTCAGGCACTGTCATTTTAATAGTTAAGGTTATTGGGATAACAATTTAGTTGATGCACTGTCACTTTAATTTCTTTTTTCATTTGTGGTGTTTATTAGCGTACAGGGCCATTTAAACAGAATAATGGAAGCAATTGAATGATTAACTGAAGGAGGATTTTGGAATAAATACACCTGGAGATATTTTGGAAAACGGGTTTCTCAGCAAAGGCTTATTGAAAAGTCAGCCCAACACCGCAATGGAGACTTCAGCTCAAAAGCCTGTAGGGTACCCCCATCATTCACAGCTCACATTCAAGCAGGAGGACTCAACAAATGCTCTGTTGGTCAAGTCCTTCCTCAAGTCCAATCTCATGGTCAACCTTCATCGTCCTGAAGCAACAGAAAGACCTACATAGGAAACCAACCACGTTGATAAAGGCTGGATGGACATGCACCGTAGATGGCAGCTAGAGCCTCCCTGATGCCACCCCTGCTAACTCCCTTTTTGACCACTGACACTTGCATCTTGTCCATATTATAGTTCAGCTGGTTTACAAACATTGTCAACGTTGGGGAAGCAGAAAGACCCAAACCTCTGAGCTCAACAAGAGAAAGAAAGCAGATTTTCCATAAACTACGCTTTATGATGCTGTTTGCACAAATGCTTAGGGAGCATTATTTCCATAGGTATCCATGTCACTTGTGAACAAGGAATTTGTGCATGGACAGAAGCATGCACCATTCATTACTGTTTATTCTTCTGTTTGAAAGTGTTTGGGTAGGCCCTTCAGGAAGCAGAATACAATAGCCTGTGATTTAAGTGATCAGTAATACGCCACCAATAGCAAGCAAAGTGAGCCGTTTGCAAGTTGAAAGAGATCCTGTAAATTTTGTAGTGAAAATTTGCAGACAACAAATCCAGTTGCAGGATTGGCTTGTCAATGATTCACATAAAGGGAAAAGGAAAAGGGGTGATGGTTTGGATAAGTTATTTGCAATGAATAATTCAACCAACTAATATTAAAGCACCTAATACACTCTTCACACGGTGCTTATAAAGACATAAACCACACAGAGAACCCCTTGTGCCTGTCTATTTTTGGTCCGTTCTTTTATTCCCAATATGCAACACAGGTTTCTATGTAGCTAGAAAAGCATGGGTTTTAAAAAGCTAAATTTCCCACTGGGGAGAAGGGGGGGAAAGCATTCAAACAACAGGGCGGGGACGGTTGTTGAGATCAAAATAGTTTTGAAAACCTAACAGAAATTGTTTAGATGGTTCACAAAAGCTCAAACTGCATGATATTCACTCGCTCATCATTTACAATAAAAGTGATTCAAGAGGATGCTGCTAACCAGCACATTCAATCCAGTTTAAAATAAAAGAAATGTTATAGATCTTCAGTGCAGAAAATCTAATGATTTTTCCATTATCCGTGCAGCAAACAAAGAGAGCAACACATAAAGGGCAACATTTTTCAGATAAGGTTCACATAGGGGACACAGATGGCTACTTACAAGAAGAAACATTAAAATGACAGTGACACGCACCACTCAGAGGTGATCGTTATTACTGGCTGCTTAAGGAATGGTTTAAGAAATGATCTGTGAATTTAATTTTTAATTAAGCCAGAAGCCCTAAGGGCCTTCTGAGTTCAAGCATATAAAAGGAAAAAAAATCAATGTTTAGTCATGGAGAGGCCTACTAGTATCTAACAGGCCCGGGTAATATAATCGAGAAGCCTTTAAGATCAGTTACTTGTTTCAACGAGGGAAGCCTACAATACAATTTCAGATTGAAAAAAGAAACCTGTGAAGTTGAATGGGTAGTCATCATTGTTCACGCTTCACAAAAACTACTGTTTTCAGTTCCAACAAATATTCTTCAGATATTCAAATATTCTAGGTTCTGTTGTTCTTATCACATATCAGGAAATTTGTGCTTGTGCTAAATTGATGTGAAAAGCCAACAAAGCACTACAATTATTGTCATAGTCTTAAGAGACTAATATAGAAAAAAGTGTGGGTGAGACTTCTAATTCTATTGTCACTTTAGACAAATAATTTAACTGTGGACTACAGAAAATGTCAAAAACGGTCTTTGGAGGTATTTCTAGTTTTACATGCATATTCCCCCAAGAAAGCTGGGTGGAAGGAAGAATGAAAAATGGGAGATGAATGGTCTTATATTTACAAATCCTCCTCTCTAAGAAACAAGCCATTTATCAATGCAGTGTAATCCCAGCAACTGTCAAAACACTTGGTCTAATTACATATGATGAACAATGAAATATAAGTGCAGGAAAGAATTATATCTGGGATAGGACTGGTGGGGAATCTCTGAAATACATGATTTTAGATCACAAATCCAAATGTGTTAATAATTATTAAACAGCTGCAGAGTTCTTGTATTTGTCTACAGGCTATTCATCTTAGGTTGCACTTAGCAAACCGAACTGGCTTCATTTTACAGATTTCTGTAAAATACTATTCTTCTTACAGTGCCTAAATCATAAATGTTTTTGAAGAGAGAATTTTGGCTGTATATTGAAATATAATTTGAAATCCTTTTGAGAGAAGATAAAGCATAAACAGAAGTTGTTATAAAGCAGCAAGGCTGATGGACTGGGATGCTATTTATTTTAAATTTATCTTACTAAGAGCAGTACTAACCACTGCTGTGAGTCTTGAATCAAAATCCCTCTCCTTGTTAATATTCACCCCAGAAGCAAAAAGGCCCTTTGGATCTCATTCTGCCAAACTACTATGGTTGAGTAGTACTTCACTCTGCAGTGGTTTCAATAGGAGCATATGGGGGTTAAAGCACTTTTCTGTCTTAGCTAGTGTGAAAGAATCAAGCTCACAGACACTTTTTATTCAAGGAAAATTCACTGCAGTAACTAAAGCAGTGAGAAGCTCGCATTTCACTGTTGGTGCCTACATTTGTATTTGATACCAAGATAGATATTACATCTCGTAAATGTGCTCAACAGCAGGAAATGGATGATATGGGGGGAAATCCTATCACCTAAATAAGGCTGCACACTTCAAAAGAAAATAATTCATTTGAACTGTTTGCAGGATGCAACTTTTTCATACAATTTATTGACTTTACAGGGACCAACTGCAGAATGAGTCACTGCTCAGACCCTGGGTAGTGGAGTCCAAAATGAAATCTTGATGGATTAAAAAAAGTTATGAAACTGAAGTCCCCTGCTACTTAGGGAAATCATAGACAAGAGCATGAAAGCTGAAGAAAAACAATTGGCAAGTACAAGGAGAACAAATGGACTATCTGGATGTAGAAATAAAGGAATTGACTACAAAGGTAGTAAAGGGAAGTAATGCAGAGAGGTTCTTCTCAGAGTAGTGCTTTGAGTACACTTCTCAAAGTATTCTTCAATACATCCAGTACAGGAAAGTATTTAAGAGTAATTCTGTAATGAAAGCAAAAAAAAGTGGTCATAACCAGGATTAAAATAGCAGTAGCTGCATTGTAATGTGGGGTCTAACCCAGTTTACCAGCTTGAAATCAAGGTGTTAATATGAATTAAAACCCAAATTACCTTATTTGCACTACTACTTTAATTCAGGTGAGTTCCCTCAGGTTTTGCAGGGTAAGCATACCCTAAGACAGGGGTCATCAACCAGGGGGTACACAGCAGTGGCACGGAGAAGCAGGGGGCACTTCTGGTTACACCGCAGGCACTTCCCGGTTTTACAGCCGGCGCTTCCAGGTTTGCCACCACTTCTGGTTTTGCCTCTATGTGCGGTCCCCTGGCTCATCAACTAGCCAGGGGACCCCCTGCTTCTCAACCGGCCACCAGGAGTACACCAACCAAACAAGGTTGAAAACCCCTGCCCAAAGAAATCCACCCAGGTTTAGGACTTGGGTGAAGAGAAAGGCTACTTAGCAGATGTAGATAATAGTTTAATAGTTTCTAGGGTCAGAAGAAACTTGAACAGATCATCAAGTCCAACCCCCTGCCCTGGGCAGGAATGAGTGCTGGGATCATAATACCCCAGCCAGATATCTATCCAACCTCCTCTTGAAGGCCCCCAAGGTAGGGGAGAGCTCCACCTCCCTTGAGAGCCCATTCCAGAGCCTGCCAGCCCTAACCGTAAAGTAATGCCTCCTGATATCAAGCCTGAACCTACACTCAGTCAATTTCTAGCCGTTATTCCATGCATAACTGGAGCTCACCATAATGCAGTTCAAGACCATCTTCTGGAGCCCAGATGAACAGGAGACTAAGGGCACCTCCAACTTGCTGTAATTACAGCATATCGGAGCAGATTTGATTAATCGAGTCTCCTGGAGTGTGGTAATTACCGCTCTCCAGCAGACTCCAGTGTCTCATGTATCAGTGTCCCCATGCTTAAAAATGGCGGTGGGGTGGTTTAACTCAATTTTGTTTGACGAGCTTTAACATGTCCTGCCGCCATTTTTAAGTGTGGAGATGCATGACACAACCCAGGCACTTTAATCAGACTGGCTCTTGGAGCTGTTCTAATTAAAGCACCCCCTTTCTCCCACCACTCCTGGAGCACATGTATAAACACCCTAAAAGATCTCATCTTGTACAGCAGACAATATCAAACATGCATAACTGGAGCTCACCAGATGCTTGAAGTGCTGGCAATACAGCCTGCAGCAACTAAGTGCAAAGACAATTTTACAGGGGCATGAAAGCTAATCACACAATCTACTTGCTGATTGGGTAGTGGTGGGGATACAGTTTGAGAGAATAGAGAGTGTCAGATCACTCCATGTAAAATTGATCTGGGACTACCTTTTTAGGTCTGTGTGGGCATGTCTACGTGTACGTTGATGTACCATTGTTACTGTTTTGCTTGTCCACAGCTTGAGGAACAGTTCCCCCCAATCCCCTGCACATATCTCCTTGAAACTTAAAAGGCTTTGTGGCCTCTGGAGGGGCTACCATCCCTGCAGTTTTCACCCCACTGTGGCTTAAGATACGCATGACATGAGTTTTGCTTTCAAGAATTTGGGGTGCAGTTTCCCCCAAGCCCCTGCACCTATCTCCTTGAAACTTAGAAAACTTTGTGGCCTCAGCAAGAGCTACCACCCCTGCAGTTTGCTCCCCACTGTGGCTTAACACACACATGTGACATGAGTTTTGTTTTCAGGACTTTGAGGTGCAGTTTCCCAGAAACTCCTGCACCTATCACCTTGAAACTTTTCCTGTGTCATGCTCTCTGCAGAGGCTACCATCCCTGCAAGTTTAATCGAAATCAGCCAACAGACAACAAAGTTATAGATATTTCATTGATTCCCCATTATACTCTATGGCCGAATCTCCAAATCAGCTCTGAATCTTCCAAAGTGATTCGGCCGAATCAATTCGGAAAAATGATTCGGATCTCTGAATCAAATCTCTGGCATCCGAATCAGCCGAATCTGAATCGAATAGTTCCCTATTTGCACAGGCCTAACAGGTACTAACTCAACGCGCAGTAACCAGCACTACTGCGCAGTAGTGACAGCACGTGGTCTTTTAGTGATATTAATGCACAGTAGACTAAATCTACTGTGCATTAACACAGATTTTGCCATGATGTGCTAGCACACAGTAGAATTAGTCTACTGTACATTTAGCGTTTCTTGCAAACATGCCCTGTGGCTGTTACACCTTGGCATAATTGACAGAGACTAGATGCTAGTGGCATGATGCACGAGGAGGATGCATCCACCACCTTAAGCTAGCATGCTACTCACTCATCACCTCTTAAATTGAACAGTGTGTCCTTTAGACTCAGCAAGCTAGCTATGGGAATCTAGGAATAAATAGTCTTCTGCTTCTCACAGTTACAATATAAACATACTAGGTGTATGCAAAAGGCATTTAGCTTAATAGACTCCAACCAGCTTTTAAATACAGAAGAGCAGATCCTCATCTCATAAACAGTCATAGCTCCCTTGACTTCAGTGGGGCTGTGACTATTTGCATTAGTTAAAGATCCGTCCCATGATAACCGTCAGCCATGGACATGGAACAATATCTGATTTCCTACAACCAGGTTGTCCATTTCCCACAAGAAAACTGAAAAAAATGTGATTTTTTCCTTTTAACTGAGAAAAATGTGGATATCATGTCTTAATGGAGAAACACATGCCAGGTCCCATCCACTGGGCTGCAGAGACCATGGGGGGAGGGCAGTAGGGTGGGGAGCCCAAGCCCACAGCAG
>NW_017729016.1:10074033-10087613 GCF_001723915.1 Gavialis gangeticus
CACCCCAGATTGTGATAAGGTCCACAGTTTTGTGCTCAGTCCAGTTTGGTTTCCAAGTTGATGTCTCCACCATCAGTGAAGCCAACATTGCAGCTGCTTCCAGGGGCCTTGGGAGGCCAGGCTGGGGCTTCTGGTGCTGGTATTGGTTCACATGTGCCTGCTGTCATGGGGCACGGTGCCCAGGAAACAGACTCTGCCTGTGTGGATTCCTGGGGGCGCAGATCCCGGGCCCACAGGACTGCAGGGCCCAGCACATACCCACAGCAGGCACCCCATGCCTGCCCCCACCCAGGAGCTTCACTCTGGCTGTGCCAGCTGCAGGGGAGTGGAAGCCAGGCTCCACACTCTGCTCCCTGCTCAGGCTGCAGCAGCCATCACTTCCTGCAGGTGGAAACCAGAGCTCCTGCACTACTGCAGGAGGCTGAGGATATGGGTCCCTGGCCCCATATCTGGGGGCCACCTCTGGCAGGGCTGGGAGGGCAGGAGGCTGTGGGTGGGAGGCAAGGGCACCAGTAGGGCCAGAAGGCCATGGGTGGGCAGTGAGGGGAGCCAGCAGGACCAGGGAACTGTGGATGGGGAGTGAGGGGCACCAGCTGGCCCACAGGGGTGCGGGTAGTGAGGGGTCTGGACCTGCATCCTGGTGAGTGAAGGGAACAAGGGGAGCTCTGACTTTCCATGGTAAAAAACCTCAGAAATCAAACACCAAAATGTATAGGTATTTAGATTTATTATATTATAGTGATTGAAGAACTAGTAGGCTTCCAAATAGCTTAAAAATAGTAAATATATCAGTAAAACATTGTGTTCAGCTGATACCTACATACATAGTGGCATTTCATTTTAATCACAGATTTGGGGTTTTGTATCAGAGAATTTGCAGGGGTTTTTTTTAAATCAGAGAAAACCAGGATTCCTGAAGTTACAACACAGTACAGTGTGCCTATATGCATACAGTGCAGGACATGACAGTATCACTCCCTAGGAGCAATGGGGGCCAATCTTTCTGGCAGACATACCACAAATTAGGCCCACATCCTCCCCAAGTGCTACTCTGATCCCTTTCCCTGCCCAATCTGCTCTTCTGCTTTCTGCTTCTTGCCCTGTGCTCCCCTCCCTGTCTGTTGCTCTGCTTTCTACTCCCTGCCTTATCTGCCTCTGTGGCGCCTGTTCCCTACCTGGCCTACTGTGTGCCACACACCAAGGCTACTTGTGCCACACTTGCCACCCCTGCTCTAGTGTGTGGACTCAAAATATATCACTTAGGTCAAAATCTCCAAGGCTAGGTACAGACATTACACTTTTACTGATATAAGTGATTGGAAACCAGTCTATACCTGTAAGAATAGATGTTTGGCACACACAGAGACTGGTTTAAAAATGTCAGAACCCAGACTAAGATCTCACCCCCCACCCTGCAAAGGGTGAATACGTGTTCTGTTTGCTATGGATCTAAACTATGCCGCTTACAGAAAGCTGCGCAACTTCGATCAATGCTGCCTCGGGCTTTTTGAATGTCTGTATCTAGCCCAAAAGAACCAGTGGGAAATTATTTTAGAAAGCAGAAAAGATAGGGATTCCAGTGAAATGAGTTATTCACGTATTTTGTGAACAAGAATGAACCTCTAACAAATCTTTCATGCATGTTGCAAACTTTATGAAAATTTAGGCTAGAAGGACTAACCAAACCAACTACTTCACTGAGGATCTACTTCTAAATAAGGAAGACTATGGTAAGAGCTACAAATCTGACAATGGCATATTTTTAGACTCCGACTGCTGCATCTCTCTGAGAATTCTCCCTCCTTTCCTATGTACTTTGCCATCACCTGCCTCCCTTACCTCAGCCAACTACCCTTTGGGGAATCCCAGATTCAACCCTGAACCCAGCTTTATAGTCTTCCTGATGCAGGCTGAACCTCTCTGGGGGAGGCACGTGGTTGGTTTTTTGCAACAATTCTTTATTGGTCAGCTCAAATTCTGAATCACTGAATAGAGTTCAGGTGAAGAAAGAGACTGTCTGTTAAAGGCACGCGCAGTTTCAGTCCAAGTTGCTTAGTATCTGAAATTACCAGGTGCAGATTCTGGAGTCTCAGATGCATTGAGACACATTTGCGAACTCACACACCCACATCCAATGGGAACTAGGTGGGATTTAGACGCACACATCCGAAAATCAGGCCTTTGCAATTATTTTATTAAAATCTTTAAATGCATTGAATTCACATGTGAACAGAATTAAAATAAAGATCACTCTCACAGGAAGAATGAAGGTGAAAATTACACTCTAAAATTATACCTCTGTAAAACAAAGCTATACAGGAAAGGGAGAAAGCAGCCTGTACTGTCAGGGAGTGAAGTCAAATTCCTGTGTGGCTCTCTGCTTGTGTATGACATAATGATTATACGGGTACTGGAAAGGAACGTGGTGTGAAGCTGATCTTGTTTTACCTTTTCTGCTGTGTTATTCCCATTCACCACATTTCTGCATGTACATTGCTCCGGTCACCTTCTCTGTGGCTGCACTGTAAGGATATGAAGAGTGGAGTTAACTCCAGCTCATCCACATGGGGCACATACCACCTGCCCTAAAAAGGCAGTCAGACTCTTTCTTGGTTCTCAAAGCTGACAGTTTACTATTTCTTGCTAATTTTTAGAGAGAAGCATATTAAGGCTTTGAAGTAGCAATTCAAACATTGTAGAGGGAGCGGTTCTCATCTGAATAGAATGAGGAGGATCGTTCTGTAAAACATGTAAAGCTGGAGCATCCTTTGAAGTTGGGTTGTAAAAGGGCTTTCCAATTCATGTAGCTAGGCACATAATCTGAATCATAACCCGTCTCAAAAAGAACTGCAATTAGCATCTAAGGGCTAGATTGTGAAACGAATAAAATCATGGAAGGATTGACTTCAGTTGTGCTACTTATGTAAATAAAGGCCAGATATACAAAGGTATCCAAGTACCTACCTTCTGCTGAGGCACCAAAATAGCTTTAACAACCTGGGCCTAAAAGATTCACTGGCTTAAATCTAGAATATAAACCTAATAAAGCAATGAAAGACCTGCCAAAGCTGTTCAGAATCCTCACAAGAGGAATGGCATCCTTTCCAAAGTTTTCCAGATGTTCAGAAAAAACCACAAGACACTTCAAACCATATTTCCATAACACAGAGCACCAGCTACTTTTACATTTTATTCAGATGCATTTTCACAACTAAAAACACTAAATTAATTCCACTATATTTCAAGAGAGCGTGATTGAGAAATGTGGCTCAAATTTGTCGGGGGAGAGGCAGAAGCAGTTAAAATATATTTTAAACATTTCATTATTAGAATTTTCCCCTTTAATGAAAAATCCAAATCACTTTTTTTCCCCACATGAAAGACCCTTTTTAGTTTTAGGCATTTTGTTTTGACTATTCAAGGTCTCCCCTCCCTACCTTCTCTCATTTTTATTTCTATCCAGTGAAGTAAAGGGAGGGAAAATAAACATTTGAGAAGGAACAGATAAGAAAAAGACATATTTGCTTACTTTTTAAATTTTTCTCTCCTTTTGCTGGAGGAACATGAAGCAAAGGAATAGGACAGCGATTATAATTTACTTCAACATACAAGTTTTAAAATTCAAAGTGTTGTTTTTGCTTTTTATTTGTTTGGTTGGGGGGTTGGTTTTAAAAAAAAATCTTTTTTTGGTAGCACTTGATGAAAAATCAAAATCTGTCATATATTTCCGATTTAATGAAACCCTATTTGGAATAAGTGCATCACTGAGTATTCATGAGAAATTATAAGTCCCTCAAATTTTCATCTCTGTGATTATTTAGCTAAAAATTCATACCATGGAGCTTTTTCCACTATTTGCCGTTTCACTCTCTCTCACTTGCTACTCTCTACTCATCCAACCAGAGAGTAAAACACCATAGCATAAACATGTATGCTAAATAGTCTAAGCAGAAAGATCACCAAGTATGTATCAATTGATAATCATTCAAACTTCTTGCTGATTCACTACAAATATTAAAAACATCAGAAGAAAAGTGGGATTAGGTCCACCATTGTTTTAACAAATAACCAAGTTTTTCACTAGCACTACTTGTAAGGAACAGGTTAACCTGTTCTGTAAATGCTTTCTTAACAGACAGCCAATCCTTCTTTCCAATATCATATCACTTGACCTGGATATAAGGTTGAGGTGGGCAAAATACAGCCTGCGGGCTAGATCCAGCCCACCAAGGGATTTACGCGGCCCATAGCAGGTCCCTCATCCCCACCCAGCCCAGCCCAGGCATGGGGGGGGGGGGGGGCGGGGGGGGGGGGGGGCGGGGGGGGGGGGGGGCGGGGGGGGGGGGGGGCGGGGGGGGGGGGGGGCGGGGGGGGGGGGGGGCGGGGGGGGGGGGGGGCGGGGGGGGGGGGGGGCGGGGGGGGGGGGGGGCGGGGGGGGGGGGGGGCGGGGGGGGGGGGGGGCGGGGGGGGGGGGGGGCGGGGGGGGGGGGGGGCGGGGGGGGGGGGGGGCGGGGGGGGGGGGGGGCAACCTGGGCTGTGGCATGTGCAGCTGGTCCCATCATCCCCAGGCACGCGGTGGGGTGGGGGCGGCATGGCAGCCAGACTGCTTCCTGGCAGTCACCACCATTGTCGTTCATTCTGGCTGCCACTCCCACCAGACCTGCTGCCTGGACATCCCAGCCCATCCGCCCAACATCCACTGCCGGGGGCACCAGACTGAGTGGGTGGAGTCTCCATGGAGACCAGCCTGGGACCCCCGGGGGCAGGATGCACTTGGCGGGGCAGAGAGTGGCATCTGAGAGTGCAACGGGCAGGCAGAGACCAGGTGGCCAGGGCTGTGGCCAGGATCACAGAGCAGTGACAGCACAGAGCCAGAGGGCCCAGGCAACGCCACAATCCATTCCTTGCATGTCCCTGCCCATGGAACTGGCACCCACCGCAGGGACGTGCAGCTCTGCCCCAGGCACTAGCCCCGCTCCCTACCCATCCACAGCCCTACCCTCCTGCTCCATCTAGGGCCCTGGGCAGTGGGTGCAGGGTGGACGGGCCCAGGCCAGATAGAACCAATTTCCCGCCCTCCCCTCCCCACTCCATGCCAGGCCAGGTCAGCAGCCACCCCAGCCCCACCAACCTGGGCCAGGTCAGTCCCCACCCCACAACAGCTCACTGAAGTGACCCTTCAGCCAAAATAATGTCCCATCCCCGATATAAGGTCTAGCCTAGCAGTTTCTTCCTGCAATCTCTTATCAGTCATTTTGTGTTGATGCTATCTGACAGGAAGCATGTTCATGGTTCAGATGAGAGCACAGTGTCTACATGACAGCAGCTGTATGATTTTTATTTAGCACCATATTGGGTTTCAGCTGGAATCGGGATGCTAACAATAAAAACCAGATGATGTGCTGGAAGGAATAGAGAATCCTAAGTAAGAGAGAGAGTATTAACCTCCAGGGGTGTCCGCTTGAAAAAAGAAAAGAAAGCCTGCTTAAAACTAGAGCTTTCCCAAATATGTCTTGAGCTGAGAGGGCAGTGGAGGTAGATCAGACACCACAGGGTACAAGAGCTTGTCTTGCAAAAAGCAATACTGAAAAGCAAAATACATAGAGATGTGATTGAATATATAGAGATTTAAGGTCGTGACCCAAAATCTGCTCTGAATTGCAAATGTGAAATCAATGGGAAGTGTGCAAGTGCATCCATGCAGAGGGTTCCCAGTTAGTCCACAAGGGCGCACTCGCTCCAATTCAAGTTAATGGCAAAGCTCCTGTAGACTTCACTGAAAGGACTATGTAGCCTCAAGGGAAACCCCCGAATTCAATGCCATTTTCTTTCCAGAAAACATGCAAATAACTTTCCTTTGGTGAGGATGCATGGAACATAAAACAAATAGTTATGCTGATCAGGGAAAAGGCCAATATAAAGGAAATATGGAGTTACGCAACATTAGCACCACAAAACTCACAAGTAAAACTTGAATTCATTTACAGCTAAAGACAAGTTCCAGACTGTGAACTGAAAATATATTTCAAACAAATCTCCAGTGTTCAGCACCATCTGTTCCCTCTTTGTCTGAAGTATTTTTATTTGCTGTAAGTAATGGGTTTAAACAGATTTTTAAGAGGTTTATGATTAATAAAGGAACGTTGCAAAAGAATATGAATCAGATTTGACAGTGTGGATTTACTTAGGACTTGGGGTCAATGTTTTGAAGCCTGTGTGTGTTATTTGTCTTCTAAATCTAGGTCTATGCTCCTAAATAGAAGTGACCTGATTTTCTGAGGTTCTAAACAGTCCCTTCTGCCATCAACCACTCTACAGTAGTGCTTGAGAGAGGAAGCAAAGAAAAACTCCTGCTAAATCTTCAGGAAGAATGTACTGGTCTATTGGCAGAATGTAATTAGTCCATTTGGAATGGGGCCAGGCCACGAGGGTTAATGTTCTTATTCTTGTTAAGAGTGCCATGGGATATCTAATGAGTATGACTGGTTAAGACCTCTGCTTTGTGTCTCATTTGAAACATGACACCTCCAGCTGCACAGTGCTAAACAGAACTATACCATGTAATTGGCTTTACTAGGGAACGAGAAATAAAAGTGACCCCTACTGAATGATCACCACCACTTCCAGCAGCCCCCAGAACACTAATGGAAGGTCATCCATTCAAGAACGGGCCCACCTTACTTAACTTCTAAGGACAAGATCACCACTTCCATTGGCACAACCAAAACTACCCACTCATAAATTGCGGGTAGTTCTCCAAAAACAAGAGGCCAGTGTTCAGCAGCGGTCAAAATGGCACGTGAAATGTTAGGAATTATTAGGAAGAGGGTTGAAAACCAAACATAAAATGTCACTATGCCACCGTATAAGCGAATGGCACACCTTCACCTTAAATACCACCTGCAGCTCTGGTTCTCCCATCTCCAAAAATATATAGTAGAGCAAGAAAAGGTACAGGGAAGGCAATAAAGGATGATGAGGGGTATGGAGAGGATTGTGTATGAAGAGAGACTAAGCAGGCTAGGATTTTTCTCTAAGCTGAAAAGACAATTGAGGGGCATGTGATAGAGGTTATAAATGGCATGCAGAAGATAAATTATGAATGGCATGGAGAAAGTAAATAGGGACTTACTATACCTCATAATAATTGAACTAGGGAATTATGAAAAAGGCAAGTTTAAATTAACTAATTTATGGAAGTCACTGCAACATGTGGTAGGAGCCAACAATTCAACTGGGTGCAAAAGAGGATTAGGCAAAGCCACGCAGCATAGGTCCACCAGTGGAAGCAGTAAACATAAAACTAAGGCTGCAAGCACAAAATTGGGACTTCCTACACCTCCAAATGCTGGAAGCTGTAAAGAAAGAGGGGGCAAGGGAGAGGTTAGTCTGTATAGGCCCTACATAAATACTTTTCCCTTTAGCACCTGTTCTGTGCCACTGGGAGATACAGGATACTGGACTAGATGGCCTGGCCGCTCAACACTATGGTATCTCTTATGGTCTTAATTATGGAATAATGGCTGTTCACTTCCTATAAGTTGATATGCATAGCATGCATTCCCCTAAACCAGTTATTTGTACACACTAATAAGACAGACAATACCATTACATATTGACAGACAGGAAGTTAAATATGATAAAAAATCCTATACCTGAGGCAGAGAGTTCTTATTTAACTCATGTCAAAAAGCTATATCATCGTTAAATGCATTCTGCAATACTTTTATATATTTATAGCAATGCTCACTCAATGTATTCTCCCCAATTCCACTATTAAAGCTCTCTTTTGGCCAAGACTGATGTGTGAAATGCGTTTTCTGCCAGTTCAGTGTTGATGCATTATCAGCAGTATAAAGAAAAATCTTTCCTCCTTGGTCCTTACTTTACTCACAGTAGGTGTGGAAGTTCTACTAAAAATGTACTATAACATTTGCCTCCCTACTCCTAAGCATTGCCATTAGTTCATAACTTCTCCTTTTTGAAGCATAAAGAGAAGGAGGATCATTATCGTCTTAGTGTGGATCAGTAGCATGCTATAGGCTGTATTGTAGAGCCGGAGAAAAAGGACAGCAGTATGCTCTATACAAGCAGTATTCAGTCATCTGTGTGGTGGTGGCTTTCCTGTTTTTTGTGTTTAAATATATAGTGTGGGCAGACCATAATAGGAACAAAGCTATACAATAATTTTTAAGAGTTCACAGAGAGTTAAATTTGTCTTCACTAGATTTCCCAAGGACCCTAAAGGAACTAGGTACAGTACCCAATTGTACCCAATTCTAATTACATGTCAAAGGGATTTGAGTGCATAACTTTTTATCCCCTATGAAACCTCAGCCCTCAGACATTCAGGGGCTTTACAAAAAAACTAGAAATGTAGATCTGGCCAGGGAACCCTTCAACTGAAATTATTAGAGTAGCTAAAACACGGAAGATAATTTAGCCTGGAGCCAGCTGGCAACAGAAGCAATGTAACAAGGTAACACGTTCACCAAGTTATTGGAAGACAGTAACCCTACAACAGTATCTGTTTATCCATTAGTGTGGAGAATGCTATTAACAACCTCGGGGCTTGAGAAACTTGTGGCCAGAGTGATGACATTACAAAGGTATAGAATTTTTAAAGCATCATCTTGAAAATCTGGTTCTTAGGGGGCTAAATAATATTAGCTGAGCTCATTCAAAACTCTAATCCTGACTGTGAGCACAGGGCACCTGAAAAAATCTATCCCACATCCCAGCTGAACCTATACATTCTTCACCTTCAGTTTCCTAAAGCAAAGACAACCCATCTAGAGAATGAAGTTTTCTATTGCCAGTCCACTGCAGGTGCAGAACATTATTCTAGCTGAGGTTTTTCAACCTAATGTCAACTGTGGATCCCTTCCGAGTCTTCCCACTCCACATCACAGCTACATATGCCTTATGAGAAACTTGGTTATTGTTATGACCCCAAATAGCAACCAGCAAAAATCCTGAAGACATCTTCCACACTACAAGAGACCCACCTTTATATTCCAACCAGGGGACCACAAACACAACTCCAGACACACTTCTGAAACAGATAGCACCGTCCTCTCTCATCATTTCTTCCATAAGCTTCTCCAATTCAGTCTTGAAGTAATTCCAGTTCTCTCCCTCACCACTTGGCTTGAGAAACCATTTCAAAATGTCACTCCTCTAACACCCCAGAGTTTTCTTCCAACCTAAATTCATCCATAGGCAGTGCACACTAGTAGGGATATCATTGCTAAAAGCATGCCGGTAGACAATAGGAACTTTGCACAGGTTGGAACCACCGGGCAAGGTCTTAAATTGTAAATGCAGTGGAACAAATGTAGCCTAAAGATTACTCATCAGGGCTTACTGCAGACTAGACAAGCTTTAGAAGAACAGGGGAGACCTATAATTCCACCAGTCCCAGAGGAATGCAGGCAAAGCGCCGTATATCAGATATCCCACCAGAGTTACGCTGTCTGGGAAGGAATTTGTTGCATCTGTCTTCTCCAGCTACCACAGCTGGATACTGCCATGTAGATCCCCTCTGACCCCAGTACTGGAGTTCCCATAAACACCTACTTTACCACACAGGACTACGGCACCATCTGGTTCTAAATCCACAGCTTTAACTGAAAACAGGAACTTTGCACTGGGTGCTGCATTTAACATCAATATCCAAGCATTTCAACTGATGCTATTAACAAAAATCAGCATACTGGTGAGATAGCAATAAAGTGCTGAAAATGTTTAACGCAGCTGGCCAGGCCATGTCAGCATGTATTTACTGTAGTCTCGCCCTAAATCTGTATTCCATCTGCTGTCTGCATAAATAACGAACACAGCAATAAATATGGCAGGGTTACCAAACAATTTCACTCAGCTTCTCTTGAACCTGTTAAAATCTACAGTGATTCATTTGCCTGGCTGGGCCCCAAAGACAGGTCTTGGGGGAAGGGCAGTCATTTCTATGTGCGAGCCTGATGTTTCCAGAAAAAAAATCCTAGCTGCTGCTTTAAAAACTGTTCTTTAAACTACATTTTCTCTCCGATTTTTTAAGCAGGGGAAGGACTCTCTTGAAATACTGACCCTGCACCAGTGATAGGTCACTGATTTGGAAACAACTTTCAGGTCTTGTATTAGGTTTTCTTTTTTGCTGAAAATCTATTTTGTCCATTTATCTTCCAAAAGAACGATACTAAAAAAGTCACTTGCTATTATTCTTTCAGTGGGATGCACGTATACCGACTGATGCCACAAGAAAATTGCAACAAAATGCATCGTGTAGGAGATACCTCTGCCCTCTACCGGAGAGAGTAAGAACTGCTTAGCTGTGTGTCAAAGCCTATGCAACACCACTAAGCAAAGAGAAATGGAGAAACGTAACTCTAGAATTACATTTATTCTGTCCCTCCCTTAAAAGTGGATGGAGAATAACATGTTGGAGTTGTCCAGTCACATCCTGGCAATCCAGAGCATTTCTTTATTACTGTACTATATGGGGGTGCCCAGAGAACTGATCTGAAAGCACGGCCCCATTGCGGTGGTACTGTATAAGCACACATGCTCCAGTTTCTCCTCTGAAGCGTTTATGAGCTAATTTGACAAGACAGACAAAGGATGGAAGAAAAGCAGTATTGTTTCCATCCCAAATAATGCTGGGGAAAGGGGAATGGAAGCACAGAATAATTATTTATTCCGCCTAAAGGCTTTAGAGCAGATCTGCGGCAAAGCCACGTCCACGGTTTTCAAGTCCTGCTCCAGTGCCTTCCTCTCTCAACAGCCTATTACAACAGATGTATTTGCTTGTATATTTAATTTTCATACAAAATACACACACAAACTCAAGAGAAAAGCTCTCTCCTAAAATTACCAGTCAGAAGCACTGGTTGGCCTGATATTTGGCTATTTGTAACATTTATCATATAGATGGCATGCGAACTCTTGCAAATGCTTGCCAATAAGATGTCTTGCAAGGGCACAGACCAATAAAACGTGTCCATAAATCCAGTATATATTCCCTAAATCTTCTTTGTGCATTTCCTTCTTCATATTTTTTTGCTTAATTTACCAACAGCCTAATACAGCGTTAACGATGACAGGACATGAGAGTAACATTCTCTATTGTACCACTTTTTAGAAATTAAATTTCAGCATGTAATCTGAAATCAGTGCTTTTTATATGATGCAGCAAAGAGCATGATTAAATAGACATAATGTACTAAACAGCTTCCAAAGGAAATTAAAAAAAAAAAAGTTTGGTAAGCATAAAGCCAATTCTACATCTGGACAAATGCCTCTTCCAGCTAGAATTAATTGCTAGTTTTCGATTGCCTAAATTACTAAAGCTTTGCTTTTTTGTAATGACTTTCCCCCAGAACAACTCATTTCTGTGCCATACATTTAGCTGTTTTCTGCAGCCTGTGTGTATCCCACTGTCGTTTCGATGTATCCCACTTCTGTCATATATGGCATCACACTTTTCCCCGATTGACTTATTTGTTAATGGTTGCTATTCCCTTGATAGATTTCTTTTCATTTCTCTTCTGTCAAAAAAAGTGTTGCTCCATAGTCATAGGATCACATTCTCACATTAATGACCTGCTGCACAGCACTGATTCTTATTTTATCATCCATAAAAAAAAAAAAAAAAAAAAATCAGCGTATTCAACTTTCTATTCTGTTCCTTTTCCAGTCCTGATTTTCTATTGCAAAATAACTTCCATTCCCCTTTTACCTCAGGCTCTGCTGTTTTGTACCATATACATCATCTTGTCATCTTGGGTTTGCTTTTTTTTTTTACCCCGGTTTTTGAGCTGGCAATCTGCAAGGCATATTCTAGGAAGGTGCAAAACAGCATTACCTGCCTTTTACTCTAGAGGAATGCTGTTTGTTTTTGCCATCCAACTTTTTATGCGGGAGCATTTGGTATGCAACAGTGCACTAGCTGTCAAGGAGACACTGACCTGGGACAAATCTCCAATCTGTACTTTGGTTCTCGAACCATAAACACTGCATGCTGGGAATGGAATCTAATACTGTCCTCCGAACAAGCATCTCTATTCTCACTGGCAGATGCAGTCTGATTCAGCCGACTGCATTTGTTAATCATACGGAGGTGAGGTGTGCTTTATCAAAGGAGGTGACTCATTGTTCTCGTCCAATAAAATCCAAAAAAGATTGAGCCACCAACTAAAGAATTTGCATTTTACATATTCATAGCAATTTTTTTTTTTTTTTTTTTTTTTTAGGGCTTGAAAAATCACATCATAGTTTTTGTTCTTTGAAACCACAACAGACAGCCAAAGTTCACTTTGGGAGGAAATGAAAAAGAAATACAGAAAATCTCTTAATAAAATTCTATGGATCCAGTTGGAGATTTACAAGAGGGAATCAGAGTGGCTGCTAGTTTTGTAGAACCTGCTTGGAGAAGCAGTATATACACGAGCACAAGTTTATACAGCCCCATAATTTGTATGGCACTACCCCACACATAGTCCTGGTTAACAGCACTTTAAATTTAGTTGTGAAATTCTATAAATTGACATACAGCCAAATCACAAGGGCCAGCTGCAGCACAGAGATGAGTTGTGGGGTTGAGCCAATGCTTGCTATTCGGGGTAAGAGAGAGAGATGTATTGCCCCCGTGGAAGCTCCAAAGTACATCAGTGATTCCTGGAGGTCTGAGAATGAAAGAGGAATGTGGCCGCTCTGCTGTGCCTGAGGAAATGAGGAGCCTGCCATTTCAGGACTTTCCTCCCCCGCCTGCCTTGCCTGGCAGAACCGAAGAGCTCCTCAAGCACACGGACCTGTGGTGTTCATCTCCTTCAGGACAAGAGAGTTTTTGGTGACTTCCCCATCTCTCAGAGAGCTGCCCATTAGCTGGACACAGGACATGCGTGCCCGCTAGCATATTTTACCAAAGGACAGTGTGAGGACAAAGGCAAGCCCTTCTGTGACAAACAAGATGCAGATCATCCAAACGCTGCAGAAGGTTGGGGAGATTCAATCAAATTAAATACCATTACATTTTAAATAAAATCCACAAAAATTTAATGCTCAGAGCCAGGCTCTGGTCCTGAGCATCTCCAGAGGGCCATAACGAATGATCCCATGGCTCCCCCATGACACTGCCCCCCTCTGAAAGGTGGCTGCACCAGCCAGTGAAATGCTAACTAGGACTGTGCAAAGTTTTGGGCGGTGCTTTGATTTAGAAGAGACTCAGCCGGATTCGGTGGCCAAATCCCCAAATCCAAATTGAATCAGGGGACCAATTAAAAGGTCCGAATTGATTCAAAGCTCTCCGAATCTTCGGAAAAGATTCAGAGAGCTTTGATGATTTGGGCAGTCCCCGGTGGCTGCAGCAGGGAGCTACAGCCAGGGTAGGTAGGCGGTGAGGGAGGGGGCTGGAGTGGGGAGGGGACCATGGGGGGACACCTGCCAGCCCCCATCTCCTGCTTGCTCCCCCAGCCCCCACCCACTCCCCCAGACACGCCCCCCAACATGGCTGTCCTGCCTGCCCCAGCTCCCGGCCCTTTAAAGAATAAAAACAAAAACTCTGGACTCAGTGGCTCCTGCCCAGC
>NW_017729016.1:10092613-10097147 GCF_001723915.1 Gavialis gangeticus
TGCCCCACCCAGCTCCATCCCTTTAAGAAAAAAAGAGACAAGCCCCAGGACTCACCACTCCTGCAGCAACCTCAGGGCTTTGGGAGGCTCATGCAGAGCCCCCACATGGCATGGGGCAGTGGGGGGCAGCGAGGATCACCCCCCACTGGCAGGAGCAGTGAATGCAGGGTTTTCTTGGGTTATTTTTTTCTTAAAGGGCTGGAGCTGGGGCAGGTGGGGCACCCGTGGGGAGTCTGGGGGAGCAAGGAGATCATGGAAAGCCCCCCACGCAGTGCGGGGCAGTGGAGGGGCAGCAGGGATCTGCCCCCCACCCAGCAGCACCCACTGAGTCAGGGCTTTTTTTTAACAAGTGATGGGAGCTGGGGCAGGTGAGGCAGCCATTGCCAGGCTGGCGGGGATTGGCCTGGCTAATCTGGAGATTCGTATTCAGCCGAATCAATTCAGGGCAGTGATTTGAATCACTGAATTGAAATCACTATCCCCCGAATCGGCCGAATCCAAAATGAATACTAGCCACTTTCCACAGGCCTAATGCTAACCATATTGACATCAGAGGCAATAGCATAACTATAGGTCAGTGAGGCAGGGTACAAGCCCTGGTGCTGGATTAAAAGGGGCTGCCAAAGTGGAGACAGTGGGGTGACAGAATACGTGCAGCTATGCTGCTACTCAGGCAGCTACAGGCTCTGGCTGTGTGAAAGGGGAGGGAAGCTGCCAGGTGGTGGTAGGGAGGCTCAAGACTCCTGGCATCTATGGGCTCAAGGGAAGGAGCAAGGGGTGAAGAGAAGGGGCTATCCCCCATCCTGCAGTATTGCCAGTCCTGAGCATTAAAACATCATCACATTTGTGCCCTAAAACATTACAAGACAAAATGTAGGTGGCTAAATTCAATACTGCAAATTCTACCCCCCTCCCTCTCCAACACACACACAAAATCCCAGAATCCCTTTGTGAGTCTAACCCTAATTATCTAGCCCAAGGTGGCACAGGAAGGACATGGTGCAACAGTGAATTGAACCCTGGCTTCAAGACCCCGAGACTAATAGCCAAACTTCTGAACCCTTCTTCCTCTCCAAGTCCATTTCACCCTTGTCCTGGGAATTTCTATTTCAGACACTTCTATTTTTAACTAAATAAGCCGCATTGATTTTTCTCTTTACAGAAAGCTCTACATAGAGCAATGCTGCCCCTTGTCCTGAGCAGTTAGCCAATAGTCAGGGCCTTGCCGAGACTTGTGTGTGTAAAGGAGAAACAGACAACCCAACACAGGCACTTCTTTGGGGCAATGCTCTTTATTTACAAAGACTGCACACGACATCCTGCTTCCCTGAGCGCAGCAGGAACAAAGAGCAGGTGGGCTCCTTGCTCACTATTCCCAACCTGTCCTCCCAGCTGGCCTCAAGCCCTGAGGAGCCCCAATTCTGCTTCCCCTTCTCATTTCCCCCCCACCCCACACACACAAAAAACACCCCAAAAAACTCACGAGCACTCTGCTGTTTTGTCATTGTCTTTGGGTGACTTTCTGATCCCACATTCACAGCTCCAGCTCCAGCCAAAGAAAGACCCCAGCCCCCCGTTTTTGCCAGGTACATGTATCCAGGCCGTTATGGGGTGGAGGAGATTAGAGGCCTCTGTGAGGTTGCTGCAGGGCCTGCAACTAGACAAGAACTGTGGTGTGGTTGAAACCCTGTCTCTCCAGCTCTTAATGGACCAGCTGGCACACTTGAGCCAGGGAAGCAGGATAAGAAACTTCCTGGTACAAAAGTCAGCCAACCATTCATCCCTGAACTAACTGGGGCTGGAGGGGAGCTGAGAAGGAAAAGAACCAGTGGTCTTATGCACAGTTCAGAATCAGAGGGGATTGGTAGTCTGGTTCTGAGACAGCACAGCTAAATCCTGAACCATACTGAGGGCATATAGTTAACTTTAGAAACTAGCTCTAGATAGACCTTAATGGAAGCACCAGTGGCTGAGAGAGGAAGCAAAGAAAATGAGACACTCTCTGGAGGGCTCTTGCTGAATGGATGTGACCTTGGAAAGCATATTATCAAGGCAACTCAATGAGAGGCTGCTCAGTCGTTTCTGTCCAAATCGCACAAATAATGACCAATTGTTGGTGAAGTGAGTTTTCATTGTAGGTGCTTCTGGGACACGTAACCCTTCACTCCTTTCTCCCTTTCCCGCATATATTCCTTGCCTTTATGGAAGTGCAGCTACATATTAGTAGCACAGGGAGGCAGTTCTGGTCTGGGGATCTACAGTATTTGCACATTTCTCCTCTTTTACCAAATACCAGTTGCCATTATTTTAGATCTGGGATTTCTTCAGGTCACAAGGAAAAACTATGTAATGCAACTAAGTGACTTAGGCACCTCACAAGATGGACTTAAATGCTCTTCAGGTGCCTTGCCATCTACTGGAATTCAAAAACTTGAGCTAGGCACCTAAGTCCCCTATCCTGGGGCTGTCCACTTCTAAGTGGCTGGGAGCCAAAAGACCGGCAGGCTGCAGCAACGGGAGCTGTATACCCAGGAGCTGCACCAGGGCAAGCCACTGGGCACCAATGCCGCCCATCAGCTGAACTGCACCTTGCACCCACATCACCCCACTGACTGCACTGTATACATACACCCATATGAGTGCTTCCCTCCCCACTGCGCTATGCATGTTCCCCATCCCTACTGCACTGTTTGTGAAGGCCCAGGCTCCCCCTAACACCCCAGGTTGGGCTAGGCTGCCCTACCCCACCCCTGGGGTAAGAGCAGGCAGGAGAAGCCAGAGGAGGGAGAGGGAGCCTAGAAGAGGTAGCCAGATTGGTGCAGGCAGCAGGCAGGCACAAGCCCCGGATCTGCATCTTACCCCTTTGTGAGCTGCATGTAGCTCGTGGGCCACCACTTGGGCACCCCAGCCCTATACAATGCATGTGGAGAGCTGTGATATGCAGAGGCCAGCCCACTGAGCAGGAAACCAGCTAAACCAACCAGGAGCATACGTTTGAGGGATAGAGCTTAACCCTCTTCCCTCAGGAATGTCAATGCCTAGTAAGCTATACGGAGGTGCCAGTCTGTGCTCAGGATTCATCACTGTGCACCCTAACCTAGTCAGGTTCCTAAGCCCTTCATTCAAAAACAAGGAGATGTGCTGCAGTTGCTGCCTCCTTTTACCTAGTAGCCCAATGACGGGCCTCCAGGTTCAAATCACTCCTTTGCCTAAAGTACTTCAACCCACACTGCCCACCTCCCAGAAGAGAGCACAAGACTACAGGCTACCCTGAGAAGGGGCTTTCAGTTGAGGTCTCTTTGTAAAAAAAAACAAACTTAAGTAGCCACTGGTGCAGAGATTAGCACTTGGGTCTCCTGCTCTCGGGTGCATGCCCTAACCACTAGGTTACTGGATACAACACAAGGACAGGCTTAGAAAAGCATTGTATACAAAGATATAATAAAACCCTTCATAATATCTACTCAGAAAGCTGAAAAGTATCCAGGATTATGGCGTGCTCATTTAATCTACATTGCAATGCACCAGTTTAATTAGAATTTCATACTGTGGAACATAAACATTACTGGATAACATAATTCCATCAAGCCATCAAGACAGTAATGTCTGAGTAACCGAAGCGTAAATACAGTTCACCGCAAACCAGAGATTGATCATATTAATAAAGGGTGGTTATATACTCTAATTAGGTAGATTATGCATGACAGGAAACTCACAAAAGCTTGATTTCCTGATTTAAGGACAATCTAACGGAACTGCTACAGGGGACCTTTGGTTTGGATCCCTTCATTAGGCCACTATTTGATCAAGCACTGGTTTGGGGGGGAGGTCATGGTGTTGGTACGTATGGAGAGCATTAGCAGATGTCCATGTTGTTATGCTTTGCTATTAGGTGCACAGGACTTTCTTCCTTTCTCTGTGCACTTCATCAAGCATTCATTTACTCTGAAAACAATTTGCAGACCTTCACGCTCAGTGTCATTTCGACAGCTGCATCCTCCACTCCCATCAGTGCCTGACAGACTCAAACACTAAAGACCACATTGCACCAGTGATTTTTAAGCAGGATTCTATGTTGCCTACAATGAGGAGCTCTTCTTACAAAACACATTTCTTCATACAGAGGCATGAAAATAGTTCAACCAAACACCTAGGTAGCTCATAACCCTTCAAAGGACTCTGCCAAAATAACACACACCGACATGCCCTGATGAAATGCCTCAGTGATACTAGCAGCACCAGATAATATTAGCACTAAAGAAATTCCAGTCATTGCACTTACTGTCCACCAATTAGTATTAATTTAATTATTACGTCCACCCCATTTGCACAATTGGAGAACTCAAGCTTATTCTCTGCCACTTTTGCAGTTGACCCAGAGCTTGTTAGTCACTCATAGTTTCATAGTTTCTAGGGTCGGAAGGGACCTGAGCAGATCATCTAGTCCGACCCCCTGCCATGGCAGGAAGAGCACTGGGGTCAAACGACCCCAGGAAGGTGGTCATCTAACCTCCTCTTAAAAACCCCCAGGGTG
>NW_017729016.1:10102147-10114535 GCF_001723915.1 Gavialis gangeticus
CAAGGGGTTTTTTTTTTTTTTTTTTTTTTGTACACCTCATTGTTTTGCTTGATGGATTTTTAAGTGATGAAAACACACTGCCTGGATCACCACGCTGGAGCACAGGACTGTTCTAATCAGGTTCATGAGCCATGTCCATCACTGTGCTCTCTCTCGCCCCAGAGGTACTGAGCCAGAACGGACCTCAGTAACTTCACCCAGCACACTCCCTCTCTAGCTTCCCCTCTAGCGGGGGACAACATTTTTCAACAAATTATTCATGTTACATTACACAGTATCCAGAAGGTAATTGTACAGTCCCTCAACTTGTATACCAGTGGTAGGGTTGGAAAAAAGAACCCAGAACCCTAATTTAGCTCTTATTTGGCTGCCTTTCTATAAAGCAGAACCAATTTGAACAGCCAGATAAAATGGCCAGAGAATCAATGGGAATGTGATCCATTAGTCACAGGGGCACTTTTGTAAATCCTAGTAGGCATCTTCTGCTTCTTTAAGCTCCCAAATACATGCGTGTTTCTGGCCTTTGTGTACTTACCCCACGCCACTGAAGACAATGGAGCAGAATCGAGCCCTTCACGAGCTGGGCAGAAACTCTTCTACCAGCAAATTAAGAGGCACAGGCTGCAGTTAAACCTTGATGTCTGCAGCTCTGGTTTGCAGCTTATGAACAGTCAATATAGCAGAACACCAGGTCTATGGTAATCTTCCCACAACATGGGAAATTCTGTGTTGGCCAGGCCCTGTTCTGGAGATGGATTCTGCTTCCCCCAGTGAAGACAGGCAAAGTCCATTTTAGGAAGTCATGACACTATGGAGTTGCACAAGACACAACCGAGGCAATTTCTCTCTCTCTCAGCTGATATAGCGTAGTAGCATGCCTGGTGATTGACCACACCTTAACTGCAGGCTGCCTTTTTGGATCATACTTAGAAAAGCTTCTGCCTTATGTGCAAAATGAGAACAATACATATATACTTTAGCTTTGGGAGCAGAAAAAGAGACTTACGTTCTCTGCATACTTTTTCCTTGAGGTTCGGTGGCGAGATTAGTGACAACATAAAGGCACTCAAGGTTCTAGCATCGTTCTTGAAGTACACATAGGACAACTATTCATTTACTCCTTTCACATCCTTCCTTAATGTCTTCCAGTTAAAATGCTGACTGAGTTTATGGCACATTTTATTAATTCCCAAATGGCCAGATGTCAAGGCTCCATGTGCTGCCTATTTATCAAGCAGCACCAAAGACTTTGTACTAACAAGTCTGATGATATTGAATTTGATTTACATTTCAAGTGCAACCTGCTCTCTGCAGGAACATTCTGTTACAGTGCTCATCATGGCACGGGTACAATAACCCATCAAACGCACTTCTTGTAGCTATGCCAATAGTTATTTATTTGTTGAATTCATGACTGCTCAGTAGAAACAACGGACTTGACTTTGAGCTCTGTTATACCAACACAAATCAAGATTAACTCCACTGAAATCAGCGATTAATCCTGTTAATCAATATAAAAGTTGAAGTCAGAATTAGGCCCAGTTTATCTATATAATCATGGTCATGCAGAGAACAGCAGAAAGCAAATAGCACAGCCTTACTGAAACCTCCCAGATACTTTGTACCAAACTCCTCTGCCATGCAAAAGGACCAGTTTTGAAAATGGACCTCCTGGAAAGGATTTGAGCACATCCTCCAATTAATCTCTATCAGACTACAGATTTCCCAGGACTAACACTTCAGAGCCAATATTTCTAAGGATTGCAAGGGGTGGGGAAAAAAAACCCACCCAAGAGCATTTTGGAAAGAACAGCCTCAAATATCTCCTACCAGACATCACTAATGTTCAAAATATATCCGCATGCTCACCCCTCTTCTATGCAATAATGCTAAAGCAATGTTGAAAAGGAAAAGGGTGTTTATATCCACCATTTCACTCATTTACAGAGTTTCTTTCAAGATGGAGTAACTTCTACAGTATGCTTTCACCCGTTAGCAAGGTACTGAAAACCTACCATACTCACTGAGCACCAGCACATCCTAAAAAGTGACTTAATAAGAACATGATTTTAAAAACACACCAGTTTTTTCCAACTACAGTTAACCAGAAAACTGAGATTTTTCATGAGAAAATTCCACTTTCAAAATGTTCCCACTGGGAAATTATAGATTCTCTGCTAAAAACTTTGAAAGTTCAGGAAAGTATATTTGACTTTTAACTTAAAATAGAAAAATTTCAGTCCAAAAAGAAAGATGTTAAATTGCAGAACCCATCATTTCTTAAAGAAAATACTTTAAACAAATCTTTAAAAAATTCAGGTTTCCTTCTAATATTTCATTTTGAATTCTCAAAAATTATATTTTTTTATGCAAGAAACCATCCTCAGCAAAACTGATAAACCATTTCCTCCCTCTTCCTAACTACCTTTTCAAACAACACAGCAGCCAAGCCAACAGCCCCATCTGTTCCCAAAATAAGGGTCACATCTTAGTACTAGAGTTGTGTTTCATTCAAATGCTGAATGACTGATACACATCTTATTACTCTATTAGGAAGAAAATTCTGATACTCATTATTCTGGTAAAAATTCTCGAGCAACATCCTTGAAGTCAAATCCACCTTTATACAGAATCAGGACGTGGCCCACAGTGTTGCTTTTTTTTTAATGAGGTACCTAATTCTGCCCCAAATAGGCATTATTACAAAATATATATATTTTTAGAAATATATAGCCTTTATGTTATAGCTAATTTTCCTGAAGAAAAATGACACAGGTGTGCTTGGAGGGGGGTGGTTTCATTTTGATTTGTTTTTGATATATAAGTAAAGCAACTCCCTTTCCCCTCTATAGCTGTAAAAAGTCTTCATGAGGACAACTGCATGATATCCTTCACAACCTGTAAATCCAAATATACTAGTGAACACCATGAAGAGCAAGTGCATGATCTATGTGCACTATAAATGAGCATCCCCTATAATTCTCATTAATTATGAGGACCATAACAAAGTTGTTTTTCCTCCATGATTTCCTATACAAAAAAGAAATCATGAAGGAAACATTGAAAAAGCGATAGTCTACAATTAACCCAATAGCTTATAATCACATTGTCAGCACATGGTGACAAATCCAGTGCCAGTATTAGTATTAGTCAAAATTAGAAAATTTTGTTTACCAGGGGCACAAACAAAACCTCCGCCAAAATCAATAAGAGATCTTCTATTGACTCCCATGCATACTAGATTAAGTCCTTAATACTTACAACTGGAATCATATGCTCTTCCAATATAAAGAACTTTAGTCACTACCGAGCTAAAGAAATACAATAAATTATCAGATGGGGATATGATATTGTAGGTTTTTTCCTCCACCCTGTAATGAAAATGGTTCATGGATCATGGAGGTTAAATACAAATAACTTGCAGTAACAGTCCTAGAAGGCATGTGGTTAATTGCTGTCTGCCTTTATGTTAATTGTTAAACAACAGCATACTGGCACACCTACAGCCAGTTTCTGCAGATAAACAAGCACAGCATGCACACTAATTGTTCATTCTGTTTTACATCAGTTGTTCTTTCCAAACAACAGGAGTAAGTTTCTCAGATTCTGGGTCTGACTCCCCGTTCCCTTACAACTGTTTCACTCAGGCATAAGTCCATGGTGTGAAAGAAGAGTCAGGCCCTCTATTCTTATATAAAGCATCCAAAGAAAGTAAAGCAGTTTCAGCACATCAGAGCTCCTGCTTTAGTCTCGTCTTCCAGGATACAAACTTTCCCACACAAGTACATTGTATCCAGGCCCCCAAACACATAATTAAATCCACTCATGCTTTCAACAGCATCACTGAGCAAAAGTTTCATCTGACACCAAATTATAACATTAGAGGTAGGCTTATTTCAGAGGGAGCTCTACATCAGTGTCTGCAGGAACCAGAAATACTCAATAGCCTTGCACTGGACACACACACAAAAATAAAGATTAAACATTAGGCCAAACATAATTTCAGCAGAAAGGAACAGCTCCTTTACTCAACTGGGTAGACTTAATTAGATGAGCAAAGTACATATTTCTAGCCAAAATACTTAACACGTTTCAGGTTACCCAGGCAAATCAGTTGAACAGAGAAAGGCTATGATGAGTTTATAACCCACTGCGTCCTATCAAAAGTGTTTATTTTACTAATAAAAGGAATGCAAAGCCTCTTTGATTCTTACATAGCCTAGCAGACCAGGTAATGTCAACTTTCTTCCACCATCACTTTCCTGAGAAACTTTGTTCCTTCCCTCTGCTCTCTACCACCTCCAAGAGGAAGCTTTTGCCACCATGATCCATGTATTGGTCATTTCCCCCTTGGATTCAGTAAAGTCAACACTGCTAACACAACTTTGCATGGTAAGCATAGATCAGTGGTTCTCAACCTTGTTCGGCTCAAGCAGATGGGGCAGGGAGCTGGGAGCTGCCCCTCTCCTGCAGTTTTTTCCAAGTCCCGTGCCACTTGTTGAAAAGCTGGGGCCAGGAGCTCCCTGCCGCTGAGGCAGGGAGACATTGTCCCCACCCCAGCAGCAGGCAGCCCCCTGGGGGCAGGGTGCAATGTCACAGCTCCTGCCAGGAGACAGCTGTCTTCTGGCCCAGCACCCCCTTCCAGCCCCTGGGCTAGCACCCAGAGGGAGCCTAGAGCTCCTCTTGGTGGTAGAAGGGGTCCATTGCAGGGCCCCAGGAAGCCGGAACAGTTTGCTGCCATTTTTAACAACAAATCTGCTCCTGCTTCCCTGCATGTGTAGATGCCTACCCAGGAACATTTACTCATGAGTAGTTTACTGGCAAGGAAACTGATCCTGGAAAAATGCATGTATAAATGCACCCAGTTGTACACAATTTAATAGAAGATTAGTTTCCCCCATTTTCTCTGTGAGAAACAAAGTAATTTTTCTTTGGCTATCATTACCTATGCCTTCATTGAACACACGCACTCCCACAGCACACCTATTGAATAAGGAGAACCATTATTTCATTTCAATAACTCCTAGGAGCTGAAAAAAGAACTGCTCTAGGTTTCTCTTAAGAATTGTTGTTAACTGGATTGAACATTACTGAAGACAATTTAATGATCTTAAGAACTTGCTTTAGAACTATCTTTGACTAATTCTAAACATTCAGAGGTGATAAAGGAAGAAAATTAAGTGACAATGTATGCCATAGTAGGTGTTTAACAGCAATCACAAATAGACAAAGTGCTTGTAATTACACACAGTTTTCAATGGATACCTGTGTGAAACAACTGGTGCAAAGCCTCAAGTGGCCATGAACTGATTAGCGTTTTGCATACTGGTGCAGGAATGGAAGGCAGAGGAATTCTATGGGCTAAGCACAACACTGGGAAACCTCATTTATACTCCCAGTCTGCTACCAATTTCTTTTGTATCTTTGAGCGAGTCATTCTTTCTGTTGCTACCTCCAACACTGCTTGAGGCTAAAATAAACAGATTTACATAGGAGAGGAGCAAGTCTGGAGTTATGATTGTCCCTCCCAAACTGGCCACCTAAAGGGAGGGCTATTTGACCACCTCATTCCAGGGGGTATGTGGCCCTCCAACTTTTTTACTCTTGAAAGGAACCACAAAGGGAAAGAGCCTGGACAAGAGAGTGTGAATATATTCCTTAAGCTACAACATGTACTTTTTTTACTGGGGAGATGTTTGTTCGTCTTACTTCATTTCCCATGGTATTTTTAGGGCTACCAGAGCCCAATCAGACATCTTTTTACTACTCTTGCGAGCACGTACCTCTGCCTCAAGGAATGTGTGTGAATGGGCTTCAACCTGTTGTCAGCTAGGAAAAAGACAGGGCCACCCAAGGGCCTTCACACATCTGTTTAGTTGTTAGAGCCTGAACTTGGAAGAGCTGGCTGAGCGAAGGGTCCTTTTATAAACAGGTGGAACCCATTGCATTTTAATGTTAAGTGGTTTAAGCTTTACCTTGTAAACAGTAAACACAGCCAGTAACTTGGATCTCAAACCTTAAACATGCAGATAAGATCTGATTCACTGACTGAGATACATTAACAAAAAGATCTGAGAGGAAAAGGAAGTGTATAGATTGGATCCAACACATCTCCCAGATCCAATCAATTGTTGTAGACAGAAAAATAGCATAAGTATTGCTGAACTGATATAGCATTTGTGCAGTTTCTCTTGAGCTCCGTGTCACATTTATGTTAACAACTTCCCTGTTACCAGCCCCAAAGCTATTTTCTTCTTCCTTCCCATGACACTTGCTTGCTTCCTTTGGAGAGTAACAGTTGTTCTTGTTGGATTTAATTGTCTCCCTAAAGAAACAGCCCAGGAAGAAATGCATTTCCTGGCTAACTTGAAGTCACATGTCCTTGACACTTGGATCAAAAACCCCAGAAGGGAAGAAGCTTGCTGAGAAATTCAGGTTATAGTGGAAAGAAGATAAAGTAACAGAAATGATTAAGGAGATGCAGGGGCTGATTTAAGAACTAAATATGTAGAGCAGGGCTCAAGGAAGACTGAATCGTTATATCCATGAGCTGTACAAGGATTAAACCGTATGGCCCAGATTCATGAATGCCTCTTGGTATCCAATTTCCTTGGAGTCGATAGAAGTTGGTTACTGAAATATCTTTTGGGATCTGGAACCATGAGCTGGATTCTCCTACTCTTCAAAGAGAATTGTACTCTGCTAGCTGCCCCACTCAAACGCACAGAACTTTGGACAAAGTACATCATTTATGCTTTGTAATAAGAATAGCACAATTGGACCCTGAGGGATTTTTCAGATAGCCAATAGAGGTTTGACTAATTAAAGGAAAGAAAAGTTAAGCTATTAAATACGATCTCTTACCTGGGACCTAGTTATGGTAAATGGGCAAAGATGGTAAACATCATCTCCTGGGACATTTAAAGTGGAGGTGGCTGAACTACTATGTTATTTTGTGTATTATATGCCTTGGGATATCATATGCACGTTGATTTTGAAAGGCAGAATGAAAAAAAAAAGAAAAAAGATTGTTCTTCGTAGTAAGTAACTGAGTAGCAGCAGCAAGGGGGACAAGCCTACTCATTGCTTTGCTCCCTGTGGATCGCTGCAGCTTGTACCTGTACTACTGTACAGGTACAAGCTGTACTACCAGTAGTACAGGATGAACCTGTTCTACTGTATTTCATGCATACAGTGCATACTGCAATCTCCAGCAGCTGAGGATAAGCTTTTAATTAAACTATAACAATTAGCTTGTATACATCACTTTCCCTGGTAAACTCAGAATAGAGCTGGTACAGAATTTTCCACAAAAATTCCTTACCGTCCTGGAGAGGAAGAGGGAAAAGAAGCAAAACCTAACCCTGAGTAGCCAGTAGTCAAGCCCTCAGCTTGAATGAGAGAGACCCATATTCAACTCCCTGCTCCGAATCAAGGATTCATAGTAGGGCTTTCATAGAAATTTCAAAAGGTCAACTGGTCTTTCCAGAAATGACTAAGAAGTAATCACACCACCAAATTCTTCAAACATTTTCATAAAATGAAATTATGAGTTTCTGGACACTCCTACCTTTGGGTGTCCAAAAAAGGGGGTAAATATCAGTAAGCGCAAAGGAGGTAAATTCACCTTACCGATGAAGAAATAGAAGCACAGAAGGAGAGAATGACCACGGTCACCCAGAAGGCCAGTAGCAGAGCAACCCAAGGCCCCCTGTCCTACTCTCTACTAAGCCACACCTGTCATATGGGGACCACGTGGTACATTTCCACTTCCGTTCTCCCTCATTGTGTTTCAGCTGTTATCAACACCAAATAAAACATGACAAATATGTATTATTAATCTCAAAGAGAATACAGATTTTCTTCTGATCCCTGGCAGATCTTTCCTTGAAACTTGCCAGATTGCTACAGAAACAAATATGTATAAATTAGCACTATACAACAGGACATAAATTAGAACATTCACTTGCTTTATCATTCCCACCAGCATTTTGTTATCTGCATGTCACTTTTTAAAGATAAAAAACCAAACTGCTTCTCAATTTTCATCTCAGCTCTTTGTGCACATTTAGCAGTGCTTTAATCTTGTTGCTATAAAACAAACTTTTTTGGGGGGGGGGAGAAATCAGGCTGTTGAAAATGGAGTGGAAAGCTGTACATATTTCTTTGCATTTCGGAGCAAGCACAGATCCATTGGCATGTTGACAACCACCACAGTCCTCCCTTCTCTTCAGCCCCCTAAAATATGCAGACATTTTCTCTTTGAACCATTTTGAAAAGAAAAAGGATGGATGCTTCAAGCCAACACTCTGTTTCGTCCAAGAGTCTTCCACAATAGCCGCAGGCTGGCTGTGTGTAACCTTGCCGTTAGTTTCAAAATCGCACAACTGTAAATTTGCATTTTCAAGACCACATCATGTCAAATGTATTTGCATATTGCCTTTGTTTGTTTACTTTCATAGCTGGCTTAAATGAACCAGAGAGGCACAGAAGAAAAACAGCACTCAGAGCTAGAGCCAAATCAGGATGCCACTTTGCCTTTGCCACCAAACTTTGGGGGAGTTCGGCCTGTGTCCAGATCCAAGCTTCATGGCCGAGGCTCATCTCCACAAGGTGAAGCCCACTAGATTCCCCAGGTTCAAACCTTTCCAAACCTTTCTGGGGAAGTCTGGAGCTTGGGTACCCAGCATGCTGGGACCTCTACAGGGAGACCTGACCCGAGCACAGATCAGCGTTCTTGTGAGCATTTGGAATTTCAATTTCAAACACTTGGAACTATATTTGCTTAACTGCCCTGATAGACAATGAATACTCGAGAGAGAAAACTGCAAGAGATAGCCCCTCTTCTTTTCATTTTAGATAGCCAAGGGCCAGAGTACAAGCCCCATTGCTAATTGTTCCGGGTCTCAAATATTTAGAATATTTTAATTATTTTTTCAAAGCAGATAAGGCTCATTTTTGGCATCTGGTGCAAAAATTGAACACTCCAGATATATGAAAAAAAGGGAAACTACAATTAAAGCTGCAGAGTGCTTTCCTTCAAAAAGGACATGAGATGCGACTACTGCAAAACACAAGACCAGCTCTCGACACCGTAAGAGAAATACACCCCTTGTCGGGATTTGCTGAAGCCCGTTGAGTTGCACAAGGGATAAACTTGGCCTTTGTGCTTCTTGGCAGGGCTGGAGATTCACAGGTCACTTGTACCACTGCTGTTAATTTATTATTTAAACCCACTAAACTGCATACCCAAATAAATAAAACCAGGATGAAATTCTGACCACTGTAATTATTTCATTGCTTAGGGCAGGAAACAAAGTACAGGGGAGAAAATGTCCAGAAAGCAACCAATAAGTCATGATGGCTTTGAAATGCAATTAATAAAACATCACCTAAGAGCAACACTGCTGTTCCTGGCAGGAGCTGGAAGCAGGGAGGAGATCATAACGCTCTAGCATAGACCTCCCACCTTCTGACACAGAGAAATTAATTTCACCCTGCTGCCAGAAAAAACCGCCCCCTGGTTCCCAGTGCCAGCACCGTTTTCTGTGTAAATGCTCTTGAAGTCCATGCCTGCATGATATCAGAGATCTATATTGAGAGCTATAATCTGCCTGTTTCGTCTGCCCCTGTGATTTTGGACATTATAGCAAATCCATGTACCATACAGCAGCATAGGAAAGGACCAAAGACAATTCTAACAAAGGCCTGATCGAATGGCCAGAGCCAATATGGGACAAAAATATTAAAAAGCTTCTGCTGTCTTCAATGAGCATTAGATTAGACTCCAAGAAAACAGCAAGGTACTCTTGATGTATGTTAGACTGCACAGGCTTGACTGTGATCCAACAATCAGAGAGCAGAATGGTTCCCAAGAGTCAGCTGGCTGCAGATACAGAATGAATTCTTCTCTTCAGACAGTAAGACTTGCATGTAACCTGTCCACTGCTGAGAACTAGCTATTTCAGCATCATACACTTAGCTACACCACCCAGCACAGAAACATTTAAACAGAACACACTGCCATGTCTCCCTTGCTTCTCCTTCTCACTTAGCACTGATTTCCCATGGCTAGAAAAAAAAATGCTGCTTTATCTCTGTCATGCCATTCCTGACTCCTCTGTAGTCCTACTTGCTAATAGCTGATTTATCTATTGCTCTGTGAATGTAGGCAAAATAGCTAATGGTCTATTAAATCACAGAATGAAACTTAAACTGAAGTCCAATTGCTAGAAAAGATTGCTCAATTTCCTATGCAGTCTAAGAGTTTGCCCTTTCCCCCCCTCTTTTGGAGCTTAGATAATAGATGGTTGTTGCAAACCTTTTCCCTGAAAACTGGCAGTTGGAGTAAGTAGTCTATAGCTCATGTTTAAACTGTAAACAAGGGATTTGTTCTGTATATATATTCTAGGCACAGAGCTATGCCCAAAGCAGATAAAAATGATAGCAAACACACTCTTCGAAGTATCAGCATTGTCAAGGTGCTGCTTCCCCCCTAGAAAGGCAAGGGGAAGACAGTATACGGCTCTGTATCAGTGCACAGAGGACAAGATGTAAAAGGTTTTCCCCAGACACTTACAACGCCCCACAAAGGCCAAAGAAAGATGGCCAAAGCCAAGACTAGGAATCTGACACAGACCGCTAGGTGAGGAGGAAGATCTGGATCTCGTTCTTGCTCCAGGGCGCTTGTCCACATACGGAAGTTGCACCAGTTTAACTAAAGGGTGTAGCACTGTATCAGTTTAAACTGACTCGGTTTTGTGATATCTCTGATCCCTGCCCTTCTAGAATTTGCAACAAGCAACCATGAGAGAATGACTGGGACCCTGGTCACAAGTCTGCCAACTCCTCCTAGTTCAAGGGCCTGAGAAAAGCCTTCTGAAAGATACTTGTCCACCTCAGCCAGCCTTGGAGAAGGTTGTTGGTGAAGGGAGTTAACCAGCTATGCTGAATCTGCAATTGATTTCAGTGAAAGAACTCCAGCTGTCCACGGGTGTCAGGACCTTTGATCATCTGAGGAACTGCAAGCCATCCTGCATATGAATAAAGAAATTAGATGGGCCATCTCATTCTCTGAAATGACACAGACACAAAGATTAAGGTCAGATTTCAGTACTTGTGTCCCTTCAGCACACAATATGGCACAGGCAATGTTTGACCCTACCACTGAACTAGATTGCAGCTCTTAATGGAGAGGTAGAAACATTCCCTACCAGAAATGGTAGCCACTAGGCAATAATCTCTCAGCAAGCAGGGAGACCGTACTGGAACCAGACAGGTCCCTTGGTACTGTGATATATCTTCACGAGGGGGTCAGTAGGCACTCATCATGATTTGTATTGTGGGAGTGCCCAAGCGCCCACTCATAGACAGAGACCAAAAGTAGGCAGAACAAAAATATGCCCCTAAACAGCTTCTCATGCCCCACACTTTAGGGATCATTGAAGAAGTTAGGATTGGAGTTATCCCCTGCTGAGATGGTCAACTCACGCCTGCAGGTCAGGTCTTACAGGAACTCTGCAGTCTCAGAAGGATGCAAGTTCAGTTATACTCTGTTCACATTTTTCACCTTTTTGCATGGTCACAATAAGTAGAAACTTACTCTCTCCTTTTTTCCCCCTTAAGGGAAAAGTATAAGCCTGCCATAATCACAGCAGTCCAAGAGCTAGAATCATAGGCATGGACCCAGACTGGCCATGCTTTCATCTAGCCCAGGTTTAAACATGTCAGTAGAGCTGTAATGGTGCTAGATGTTTATCACATGCATCAGATTCCTCTTTAATGAAAGCCTGTTTGCTGTTTTTTGCTAAAAAGTTTTTTGCTAGCTCTTTTAAAGATGTACTAACATCCTTCTCTCCCATATTTTTTATCTCAGAAGTAACTCCATAATACAGCCTTCCCTGAAAAAACAGCTAATGACAGTCAAGAGACAGAAGCAACAAGTAATGGCATTGCTGATTTTACCACTGATGCCTGTGCTAGTATCAGAGTGCATCCCTCATGGTCATTTCTACCAACAAGTTTTTTTTTTGTTTTGGTGTTTTTTAACTCTAGGAACAGGAGCATTAACTATGGCTGTAGTTCCAGTTCATGTGGGCTATGTGACTGGGCAGCTTCAGATGCTGCAGTTTTAAAGGTGGTTACTAACAGCAAGGGAAAAAATAATACACTTAATGACGAGATAGCAGAAAATGAAGTATAAGAGATTTTGTTACTGACCTTGCTGAAACTAAGGTGTTTTTATCCATGTTCCCTGCTGCGCACATATAGTCCAAGCAGGCAGTCTTGCTGAGGGCATCACATATCAGAATGCAGAAACCATGGCCATCTGCCAGGAGTGGTAAATTCCCCTGCAACCTTCCAAGAGAAAAAAAGGATTCACTGCAAA
>NW_017729016.1:10119535-10130369 GCF_001723915.1 Gavialis gangeticus
GGCAGTCTTGCTGAGGGCATCACATATCAGAATGCAGAAACCATGGCCATTTGCCAGGAGTGGTAAATTCCCCTGCAACCTTCCAAGAGAAAAAAAGGATTCATCCATCAAACAGCATATTAATGTTGTGGCATAAACATATTAAAACAAGGGTATTCTGTTTATATTTGTCCTTCAGGGAGCCTTCATGACCTTTGCAGTTCAATTTAAAGACCGACTCTGTTAGCTTGAAGGCAGTAGTGAGCCTAGAAACCTCTTTACGATGTCTATTCAGCAGAAACAGACAAAAAAGAACCTCTTGTCCGATGTGTTGATGGGCACAAAAGAACATACTGAATATGTGCGCACCAACCAGCCAGCTGACCCTCACCACATTAAGAGATCGGCCTTTTTGTGTTGGCCATGGGAGGCATACATGGGCTTGGACTGTAAGTTGACTTGTTTTAGTGCTTAATCTCCCAATTTGAATGACCTTTTCCTGTTGCTACCTTGCGCGTATAATCCAAAGATCGTTTAGTCAGTTAACCTAATGACCTGTGAGCGCAGAGTAAATCAACCCTAATGTGTGCTCTGGAATATGAATAGCTCCAGAAAAGAAACAGAGCTGGCAGAGTTAAAATTCAGTGACAGGAAAGACAAACAAGCAACGCAGAACCCATGCTCCAAAACATAATAATTTGGAGTTGTTTCATTTGTGGGGACCTAGCTTGGGCCCCTTGTCTAGATATGCTAAGAAGCCAAAGCTGGTGGAAGCTGTCGGCATCTTAAGTCAGTCTCCCAAAAATGAGAGAAGGCAAAATTCACTTTTGAAGACTATGGCCAATGATTTCTAGGAATGCAGGACTGGCAAGGGCCTCCGGGGCTATCAAGCCCAGTCTCCTGTGTCCTCAGGCAGCCATTCACCCAAGGATTCTTCAAAATTGCCCCTACAAACCCTCTAACACAAAGCACAGACCCAAAACACCAAGAACATATAACATGCCAGAAGTAAAAGCAGCAGAGACAAAGGCACTACTAATGCCCTGCCACTGCAATGATAGGGAAGTAGCCGGTTTATATACACCAGCGATTCTCAATCAGTGTGTCAGGGCACCGTGGTGTGCCACCAGATCCTTTGAAGGGTGTCACGAAGTCTGAGGAGACAAACAAGGTATGAAGAGATAAACAGCGAAATTAAGCAGATAAGCACAGGCTCAGGCTCGCCCCTTCCTGAATGATTCTCCACTTCCACTACCCAGCCCTTCTAGAAGGAGCTAAGTACTGACATATAAAATCAGTTTTAGAAATTAGCTGCCACTCAGGTCACAAAAGTTATGGATGGCCTCGAGTCCAAAAATATTGAGACCCACTGATAAACACTCATGAAAGCCTGGGCCCCACTCCACAGAGGAAGACAAAGAAAAGACACCCCACGGTCCTTTCCCAATGTCTAATCTGGTGATCTCTGGCATGGCCAGAAATTGTTCTGATTTATCTGGGCAGTGACTTCGCATAAGACTCCATTGACTGGCCAATATCACATTGAAAAATAAGTCATTTGTGAATCATAAAACACAGAGTCACCAAACTCCCTCCTCAACACAAACCGTCCTCTGACTTTCATCCTGTGAGCCAATGAACAAGTCTGTGTTTGCTTTTTAAGGGGTGTTCCCATCATGGCTAAAAACTAGAGTGATAAGAGAGGCTCCAAAAGACTGGCGGCTCCACAACAGGAGGGATTGCGCTGTTCAGAAAAAACATCCTCCACAAAATCACCAAGATGAGTAAGATCCAGGGAAGGATTTTTTGGGTGTCGTCTAAGCATCAGTGATGGGATGGCATTGGGCCAACCCACCAGAAGACAGGAGTCCACAGGAGCAAGCCTCTCTGAGGGAAACAGGATACCCACCTAACGCAGAAAAGGAGTGGGACAAGTAAAAACACAATTATACCCATAATGGCCGAAAAAGTGAAATCAACAAGAAAACTTCAGAGAGAAAAGAGAAGAAAGTAAAAAAAAAAAAGGGTAAGGGATGGAAAAAAATAAAATGAGTGAAATAAGATCATTCTTTTTGCTCTCGTCTCAAAATGTATTTCATCTCTCTGTCTTGTCTGCCACTTCTCATTTTCCTTCTCTCCTCCTTCCTTAGTGTGAATAGAGGTGGCGCACAGCTGCACGGATAATCATTTTGAAGTTCTGATGGTCATATTCCAGATGCACGCAAGTATCTATACACTTTCTGCCCCACTTTTGAGCAGGTTTAAAATAAGAGCAGCATGGAGAGTTAAAGTGCTATCCAACATCCACTTTATAAGCTGGATCCTCACCTGGTGTGAACTGGCATGTTTACATGCTGCCTACAATTATGTCACTTTAACCAGCTGAGGTTATGGCCCAAGATCTGTGGAATGGACCCCCTGAAATCACCTGTCCCTCCTTTTTTTATTTTTATTTTTTCACACACAGCTATATGGAGAAGAGGACAAGAATAATTTCCTGCAAGATGTTATTTCTCTTCCCTTAATAATCCTCTTAGACCATCCATGAAATGGTGAGACTGAAAGTTCAAAGTGTTTTTTTCAACCTCAGCTCACTATAAAACAGAACACGGAAATGAAATGGCTGCAATGGAGGCAAACTTCCTAGGTCACACGAGAAAATGGTGATTAAAGGGTCTAATTCAGCAAACCGCATAAACACATGTTGAAATTTAAGCATGTAATAGTGTTCTAGAGAAGAGAAGACTGAGGGGGGATTTAACAGCAGCCTTCAACTACCTGAAGGGGGGTTCGAAAAAGGATGGACTAAACTGCTCTCAGTGGTGCAGAACAAGGAGCAAAGGTCTCAAGTTGTAGCAAGGGAAGTTTAGGTTAGATATTAGGAAGAATTTTCTCACTGGGTGGGTAGTAAAGCACTGGAACAAGTTAACTAGAGAGGTGGGGGATGTTCCATCCTTGGGGGGTTTTAAGACCAGGCTACATGAAGCCTTGGCTGGGATGATCTAGTTGGGGCTGGTCCTTCTTTGAGCAGGGGGCTGGACTAGATGACCTCCTGAGGTCCCTTCCAACCCCCATTTTCTATGATTCTATGAGGATCCTACTGATTTTTATGGCCTTCTTACATGTTGCACTTTGAGCTGTTCAAATGCTGATCAGTGTTAGTGCTAGCTTGAGTCTGAAGCAGTTACACCTTAAGGCTAAAAACTTTCGACTGTTCCCCACCTGCACAGCTGTGACTTGCCACTGGGGAGCTGGTGCACAGGGCTTGACTAGGAGCTACAGCTATGAGTTGCCTACAGGGATGGTGAGCCAGGAGCAGCTTCTACCCCTGCTCTAGGTGGAGTGGGGGTGGGGGTGAGAGATGGTTTGGCAGGGGGTAGAAACATGAAGCTGGGAGGTGGAGAGTTAATGGCATGGGGGTTGCTGCATATGAAAACTGTGAAAGCTTGGACAATGTACAAGACAATAGCTGGGGCAAGACTGGATTGTGATAACAAGACTGCCACAAGAAAATCAGACTCCGTTAATGGCTTGCAACACATTAGGTGTCGAGACAGTGGAGTGCTTGCGGTAGCCAATACCAGATCCATGCCATAAGATAAGAACAGTCTTTATAACAGTCCTCAACCTTCCATCACACTTGAGAAGTGATGGTTAAAAGTATTGGCAGAGTCCAGACATGCTCATCACATGTGTATCTCAAAGCTAAGAAAGCCAAAGGAAAAGCTGAGCCACTGAAGGCAAGGTAACTACATATGCATTTCAACTGACCTAGCAGCTAAAGAAAACTAAAGGCCAAATATGCATCTGAAGGGAAACCTGTAAAAGGTGCACTGAATACAGGAAGGATGTCCTGTATGTGACATGCTAACATTCCTCTAAACAGGCTAGGGTGTTACAAATGTCTCAACCATTTAATCTATGTCTGGAGTCTGGTAAACAGACCATCACTGGTACAAGCTACTGCAAATGTGCCCCATTGATAAACAAATACCCAAAGAAGGTCCAGTAACCAATGCCTCTAAGCATCCTGTCTGACCGTTCAAGGTCCATCATCTGTGATTGACCTATAATTGCAGGGACTGCAGAAAAAGCATAAGTCTTTACACCTAGACAATCCAAGAACAAGAGCCAGGCAATTAACAGTTATGATATAATGATCAACCTTTTCCGCCCTGTTTTGTTCGGACTTTAATTGGTCAACCATCAAGGGAAAATGCTTTGAAGCTATACAATTAAACAGTATAAAAGCTAAGCAAACCTGCCAGAAAGGTGTGTGCCATCCAGACCAAGAAGCCATCCTGCCACCCAGCCAACAAGTGAAGGATTCACGCTTTAAGGCTGTACAAGAACTGCTTCCCACCTGCGTTGGGTAATGATCTCTGTGCAGCTAAGATAATACTAAGGACTAATAGCTTGTTTTACATTGGGAAAGAGTCCTTTTGTGTTATTTAGTTTTGTAGCTTGTTGGTAGTTACTAAAACATCTTTCTGCTATCCATCAACTGAGTGTTGTGTCAATTTTCAGAGCACTAGGTTTAAACACTCACTTTCTAAGTGCAACAGGGGTGGGTAATGAAATGGGAGGTGGAAAGGAAATGGGGTTAGGGAAGGGTGATGAAGTGAAGGAAGTCAGCCACGGAAGGGTAAAATAAAAAGCCACTTCATCAGATGGAATGTGCATCTCTTGTAGACATGCAATGCAGCGTGTCGGTGAGCAAGGACACCCTCAATGTTAAGTTATAAGATTTGGAGTGCATGCCAAATGGCATGAAAGTCATACAATTGCACAACGTTTGGGCGGTCAGTGGCAGTAACACCAGGATTCCTTGAAAAATTCTCAGAATTTGGTTCACTAGGAGGATCATTTGTTTCCCTGTTGTGAACCAGGTACTGATGGTTGGTGCAACATGAACACTGATCCATTGCCAACCCACTGGTCCACTGCCAATGGCATAACTTTAAGCTGCTTAAAGCACACTTAAAAATAGTTCCAGGTGTTAATGTGTTGACACATTAACCCACAACCCAGCGGTAAAGAGCTCCAAGAACCACCTTAAATTAATGTGCAACAAGGCCCTAACTAAGTCCAAGGGGCCCAATTCTGTTCTTGGATATCTGGAAGATTTTTACTAGTATGCCTCCTCTAAAATCAAGTTCTGCTCAGTGGAACCAGCTTACACACTTGACTCTTTGCTGAATCAGGACCCAACAGAACTTCAAATTATGTATCCTCTCTTTCCAGTTCTCTTTCCCCTCATTGACTCTCTCATTCTTCTTTCCCAGATTCTGGCCCAAATGTGCAGTCCCGGATGAAATTTGTACTAAAGCGTCCTTATACACCAAGCAGCAACAACAACAACAAGCAGCAAAATACAAGCAAACTATTACTATTATTATTATTAGGGGTGTGCAAAGCAGGCCCTATTCAATTTGGATTTGGATTCAGCCCAAATCAGGGACAGCGATTGGATTCATTGATTCGGATCACTGTCCCTGATTTGATTTGGCTGAATCCAAATCTGAAAATTCGATCCTGATTCAGAGAATCAGAGATTCGGCCATAAACACAGCTTTAAATGTTTGCTTTGTCTACCTCAAGGTACCAGCACAGCTTGTGAACGCTGCAATGCTGGGGAGTGTGGAGAGGGCCCTCCACATGCTCAGTGGCAAACCCAGAAGTGGACCGGAAGTACTTTTGGTCCACTTCTGGGTCCACTGGGGAACATGCTGGGGGCTCCCACACCTCCCTGGCTCATCGAGTGTCTTTAGGGGGACCCTGGGTGCCCCACAGACTCAGGAGACACCAGTCACTGAGCCAGGGGGGCACAGAGGAGGTCCCCCCAGCACACTCCCCAGCGAACCCCTCTCCCGTGGGACACTCCATGCACCCCAGCATCACAGCATTCACAAGCTGTGCCAGTACCTTGTGGTATGTAGAAAAAACATTTAAAGCTGTGTCTATATCCAGGTCACCAAATCTTTCCGAATTTCTCTGATCAATTTGAAGGGTTCCAGTTAGATTTGGAGAGATTAAAGGGTCCTCTGATTCGATTCAGAGATTCGGCCACCACCAAATTGAATCAGGGACTGAAGCTTCGCACAGCCCTAATTATTATTATTTGGTTTAGATTTAAATGCCACCCCCAAACCTCACCCATACTGCATTGACCCCAAGTGTAACAAGACACAGGATGACCCAAGGCACTGGTATGGGTAAAGGTGCCACAACGCTGGACAGCACAGAATATATTGTGGACATGAAGAAAAACTGCAAGTCAGTCAGCAACAGCAGATTCAAAAACAAAAAGTTCAACCTTAGAGTCTCATAAGCACATTCAAATAGCACAACTCCCCGTCCCTATCTTTTCCTGCCACCTACTTAAATGTTACAGTCTAAATAGAAAAAAAAAAGAACAGACAAATGTCTAGTTATGTGGGATGCACACACCCTGTCAGTTTTCTCTCCAGGGACTCAGCTAACTTATAAACATTTTTACCTCCTTCCTCTTTGTCCATTCCATGGCAAAGGTACAACATTGATATGAGAGCATGGTGTGGAAGAAGAGACAGTTTAATGATGCCTGAACTAGTGAATGTCTTTGGAGGTTGAAGGGTACCTGACTACTAGAAAAGGGGAAGGCAGGGTCCAACACACACACCTTCCTTTGTAATCAATCAGCTCCTACCACTTTTCCTGTCATCCTCTTGAGGCAAATGTTTGAAAGATCTTTCTTCTCTTGCTAAAATTGTTAACGTGGAACCTAGGGCTGCTATTCATGGAGCAAAGCATAAATTCAAGAATATCCATTTAAAATTATAGACACATGACCCTCTTGTGGACAAAAATCAACTCTCCTTGGAGCAGAATGAAGAATATAGTAAATATACACGAAAAATGTTGAAAAATAATCTCTTGGTAAAAAAAAAAAAAAATGCCATCATTAAAATATGATCAACTTCCTGAATTTAGGGGAAAAGGAAAGAACTGGGGAAATTTATTTCTCACTCAAGCAAAAGTGTCTTCCTTTTTGCCTATTGCTGGCCATAAGCTTTGTTTCGGGATTCATTTAGAAATGTTTAATATAGACACATTTTTAGAAGGTTTAAACAAAGAATAAATGGATTTGAGCAATGCTTGAAGAACATTTGAGAAAGGGATGAACAAAAAAGGGATTTACTGCAGAGTATCCAGATTCAAAGGCCCTGATGTATCTCATAAGATGCTGAAGGAAAGCTACAGATGAAAGAAAGCATTCTTAGGGAAAGATCTGTGTGAAGCCACAGGAAGCCAAGCCCTTTGAGTCTAAAGATAACATTGCAGGAAAATGAGCGGAAAACATCCATTAACTCCAAACCTGTCACAACCATAAGTGATTGGAAAGTGTCTGAAGCTTACACCCCAAAATTCCCATCTTTAGTCTCAGATATATTCATCATAACAAAGCACAGGCTACCATTTACATACAGAATACATGCTGTGCAATGTCTATTGCATACTGGATAATATAGATCAGATATTGCACTATATCATTAAAACCACTGAATGTCATCAGAGGTAACACTCTGTGCTGCACTGTTACAGCTATATAAGGGGAACTCTTTCCTAGCCAGATACAAGAGCTTCTTTACACCTTGCAGGCCTCTGTACCCAGAGTTGCAAGCATGGCAGGTGGGAATTTCATCCAGAGTGTGTCACCTGGCATTAGCTTAAAGCACAGCTCTAGGCTTAAACTGCCTAACTGGTGTAGAAGCACCAAATCTGCCTGATGAACCAGACTCGCACCATTTCCTTTAGTCCAAGGAGTCCAGTTTTGTTTTTAGGAGACCCAGCTCTTTAATAGTGACCATCTCTTAAAATAAAGTCACAAGATGACATCCACTTGAGCAGGCCCTAGCTAACCGACAGTTCACCAGAAGCACTGATGTTAATTCTGCTTACCTGCGGATAAAGGTTAGGCATGTTGCCAGCAGGAGCAGAGGGATAGGATGAGGAGGACCAGAAAGCAGTGATGCAGCTGGGCACCTGGGAATAAGTGGTGCTAACTGAGTCACATGCGAGACACACATCCATCTAGGGCCAGAGTGTATAGCAAGCTTCTGGGATCCTGGATCTTGACTTGCCTTGCTCTCTTAGCTACAGAATTTAGTTTCTTATGGGCACTGAATTCCCTTTCAAAATAGACTCCCTTCCCCCCCTCCCTTTTTTTTGCACCTGAGGCAATTATTACTTGTCATAAACAAGAACTGCCAGCTGTGAAAAGCACTCGGCTTGCTGTTCTTAAAATGCTTTATAATTGTTTCTCTCTACAGTGAGGAATTTTCTAACTATACAATGGCTCAGCATAACCCATGGCAGGGTGGTAATGGGAAAGTGTTCTGATAAGGCTATCTATCACTGTCAATCAGAGGAATTCAAGCCCCTGGAACGTACTGCCAAAGCGGAAGGAAAGCATGGAGCAAGCAGCAAACTGGCAAACCTCTCAGGAGTGTGTTGGAAGCTCAAGCAATGCCATCCTATAGAAGGAAAAAGTCTTCTGGTGCCCAGCATGTGAGCACTATCCCCTTACTTCCCATCTCTCTGGTACTTTGTTTCCCTTTGATCTGTCATTGAGGGTGTGAAAGAACAAAATAAGATCTAAGGGAATTAGTGCCTAGCCTGGTGTTGAGAATGAACAAAGATGCTAAACATTACTGTCTGAGCTGATATTACTTCCGGTGAAGTCTATTCCATGGCAGCAAAGAAACCTCCCAACTTGACTAAGAAACAAGCTAGCTCGCTTCAGGTGAAAACCTGCACGGTGGAGTATGAAAATAAGAAGTACTCCAAATTTGCTTCCCAAGAAATTCATTCATATTCTTGCAAGCCTGCTTTTGGTTTTGCATGCATTTCACATTCCCAGCATTTTGCTCTGCAGGGACAGTTCAGACTAAACACTGCAAAGCAGAAGGGAGAAAAAGAGTAAGACTAACCTAAGTTTTGCAAACCTCTCTAGCACTTGCCACGTTTCAGGTGAAATCCCAAGTGAAGCAGGCTGCGTGCAGATCCTGAGAGACAGGACTGCTGGAAGATAAGAATTCTCCAAGCTTAAAAACGTAGCAGTTCAAAAAGGACCTATCCTACCAAAAAGAGTCCCATTAAAATTGACATCGTACAGAAGGGAATCTGATGAGACTGGAGCAGATGTACCATGCAGAAGTGACATTGATTTTACTTTCCTGGGGCTACAGGCAAAGTATGTTGTAAATAGCCACGTGGGGAATTGAAAGGAAAAAGGCTGCACTCGGTTGTTTCAGAATGAAAGAGTGGGTGACAAACCAACAGCCTGCAGGTCAGGGCCAGGGCCAGTAAGAGAACAATCACTTCAGTGCCCACAGCAAATCTATCTGTAAAAACCCAACCCAACACCAGATAAGATTAATAAATTGTAGAGGAGTTTTGTGTAGGAACCTGTGACTTTCATACAAACCAGGACTGCAGCTTCGAGGGGCTGAGCTGCTTCTTGCTTCCCAAGTACAAGTCCTGCCCTGTGCTTGCTGGGTGTGCAGGGTTCACTCTTCTGAATCCGTCTCTGGGGGCCAGGAGTGCACACAACGCTGGCCAAACTTCTCCCAGTGAAATCCAAATCTTTCAATGCAATGAGAGTTGAACCAATAAAGAACATGTTCTGAGACTCACGCCCAGAGGGTCTCATCTTTCTTTTCTGGTATGGTGAGATTTTCAAGGCCTTCCTTGAAGGCTCAAGTCTTTAAGTTTTCCAAGAGGTTTGAGGCTTTCATTTTGCCTAGCAGATGGCCACCCCACTTCTATTTAGTTCTCTGTTTTGTTTGATCCAAAAAGGAAAACTGCAGCAGTGACAAGGACTTTGTTTACAAGCTAGACTATAGGTATACGGTCCTCGGGCATATCACCTACTGGTGTAAAAAAATCCAGGGTAAACAGATAGAGAATTTGGGTTTGTTCTTTGTGGTCAAAAGCACAACCAGGGGCCTGGACATCTTCAGGGAGCATTGCCTTTACCCCAAAGAGAGACCAAAATATGGTCCTTAGCATGTCACACGTTCCAGCTGTCTGGCAGTGGCATAAATAGGGCACAGCAACTGAGGCAGCCACCCCAGGGCACTGACTTGGACAGGGGTGGGAAAAGTAGCATGACAGCAACTAGAAGTTGCCATGTATGTAGCAGCTGCCCCAGGCACCCAGCTATGTCATCATGCTTCTGCTTCCTGGGTCCTCCTCATGCTGGGCCCCTGTTCCTACTGGCAACATGCCTAAACTTCACCTACAGGCAAGCGGAATTAACATCAGTGCTTCTCTGATGAATTTTCTGCGTGTATTCAGCCGCCACTGCTGCCATCTTTTGGACTATTCCTCTTAAGCCTACATTTGTCAACTCTGCAGCACATCCTAGTTCCAGCAGATACCAGGCAGGAAGGCACCTCCACAAGATGGTACCCCTGTAACAATAATTTTTTTACACAACCCTGGGGGGGGGGTGTCCAGGAAAAACCAGATAGCCACTGAATAAGTCTTTAGGTTCCCTACAGTCCAACAGCTGCCTTGCTGATATAGTAAGATGTGCAATGTGTCCATTCTCATTAACCCATAGCAATGTTTTAGCTTTGAAATGAAATGGTCATTTTTTAAAAAGAGATCCATTTCCTTTTTAACTGATAGGTGGGTCTCATCTACTGTGAGACTGTATTCATTCCTACAGCATATGATTAAGGGAAACAGGAAAGGCAAATTCTGTGGCTAGTGCTAGCAATCTAAATTGGTTGTAATTTGGCTTCAAGCTTGTATTAGGGGCATATGTTACAGGCTGAAGAGAAACTCATACAGGAGTTTAAAGCGG
>NW_017729016.1:10135369-10138855 GCF_001723915.1 Gavialis gangeticus
TATTAGGGGCATATGTTACAGGCTGAAGAGAAACTCATACAGGAGTTTAAAGCAGTACATAGAGGAGGATCAGTCCCTGTACACTGATGCTCCTGTCTCTCAACTATCCACATTTTCACTGACTACCTGTCTTGTATGCATACCAGACCAGCCTCTGGCTTCTTTACTTCTCTTTCCATCCAGGAAGAGCACACATCAACTGCTGAAACTTCCTTAGCCTGACAAAGGGTTTTTGAACCTGAAAGCTTGCTTAATAACTGTTTTCCAGCTATTTAAGTTGATCTAATAAAAGATATCAGATTCACAGAAAGAACCTTGTCTGTCTATGCCCTTAGACCAACATGGCTACAACCTACACCCCTGTCTCTCATTGCATTTCTGCCCCATTATAACTTCCACCCCTTTTGCATAGTGTGGAACTTGTCTCAAATCTCTCATCTGGAAGAGTCATCCCCAAAGACAGCATTTGCATAGCAATGATTTGTGTGCCGAATTCCCAGCTGGGGAAGACACACAAAGAAATTAACAGTCCAGTATGGGCTAGACAGCATGCCAAGATGTATTATTAAACAATAAACATAACCCAAAGAGAGAGACAGAGGAAAGACAGAAAAATACATCTCCTGGTTGGAAGTTGTTGAATATGTAGACGCTTGGAGGAAGTAAGTTAGTTGTGTAAGAAGAATTCCTTGCCTTCCTCACAACAGATAGCAATCTCCATAACTCCATACCTCCCTGCCTGTTCTCCTTTGCCAATGTATGAACCAGGCCCCACAGGCGACTGGTGAGGGAGGCATGGGGGGGGCACATGCCCCCACCCCCCAAGATTGGCCCCCAACGCAGCACCACGCAGGACAGGGCAGTTTTTTTGCCGCTTGGGCTGGCGGTGTGTTGTGGGGGGGCACTAAGCTACAGCACAGAAGCATAGGAGTGGATATGGGGCTTTTGGCCTACTCCCGCCCCCCCCCCATACAAATTGTGCCCCACCAGACTCAGGAGGCACCAGTCACCCCTGCCAGGCCCAGTCTTGTTCACTCATTTGCCAGATTTCTAGACAGCCATTTCTGGCCCTTCCTCAACATGACAGGACTTTCCTGAACTCACTCAGAAGAGTCTTCTTCAGCCCACACAGAAAAGTGTCCTAAAGACCAACTTCTTCCGCTGTGACTGGAGCTGACTTGTATACAAATTGTTCATTGTCATGCCCTCCACTTGGTCTGCTGGTCTGTGGCAGTATGCAATTAGATAGAAATAAGCACAAGTGCCCTAGATGGCAATTGGGCCTTGGAAATGTATTAGAGGTATTTTGCAAGGGGAAGAAAAGGGAAATCTTTGAAAAAGGTCTTTCTCTACATGTAATGGCACAAGAGGGAAGCTCCTCCCCAGATTTGCTGACGACTCACTGAAACCTTATCAGGGTCCAGTAAGTGCACACTGCACTGATTCCCATCTGAACTGTGGCCTCTTGTAGTCCATAAGTTCCCTCCTGTCCCCCTTTTCTCCAGACAGGAGAGAGACACTTGTTCTCAATAACAGTGATAATTCAGTCTTCACTGCAGCTTGGAACCCATACCTTGACAACCTAAGACTATAACTGTCTTGGAGCAGAGGTAAAATTGCAAGGGCCATGTAGGAGATAGAGAATGCAGAGGGAGCTAGAAGTGAGAACTAAATGCCAAAAAATTCAGCAAATGCTTTTTAAATGCAAAACTGGCATGGAGATGAATATGTCAGACAATTTCTACACATAAGGAGACAATTGCACTTGCAGCTGGATTTCTTGGGATAAAACACTTTCTGTAAGCCTTTCCCCCCATTAAAACATTAAAACACTTAAATCTCTAATGCCTCATTTCTACAAGTGCTGACCACCTCTCACTGCCATAACAGCTTCAGCGGGTGCTCAGCAAGACTGGAAATCAAGTCAATAAAGGCCTGAAATTCAGGCTGAAGGTTTGAACCTGTGCCTTCTAATTTTGCAGGCTATAACTTAAATCCACAATCTATTACAGGCACAAGTGGCGGCCAATAGCCAGCTAATTGCCTGACTTGCAATCAGGTGCTGGTAATTAGGTGTCCAATTGCCACTGGTTACACCTGCGAATCATTTGCAAAGTTTTGGGCAAGTGTTATGATTGGTGCAAAATTGTGCCACCTTAGAGGATTTAAGCTTAAATCATCCCACACCACAGAATCATAGATAAATGAGGGTTGGAAGGGACCTCAGGAGGTCATCTGGTCCAACCCTTTCTCAAAGCAGGACCAGCCCAAACTAGATCATCACAGCCAAAGCTTTGTCCAACCAGGTCTTGAAAAGCTCTAAGGATGGAGAGTCCACAACCTCTCTAGGTGACCTGTTCCAGTGCTTTACTACCCTCCTAGTGAGAAAGTTCGTCCTAATATCCAACCTAAACTTCCCTTGCTGCAACTTGAGACCATTGCTCCTTGTTCTGTCATCTGCAACCACTGAGAACAGTCCAGCTCCATCCTCTTTCAAACCCCACTTCAGGTAGCTGAAGGCTGCTATTAAATTCCCTCTCATAGTTTTCTCTTCTCCAAACTAAATAAAGCCAGTTCCCTCAGCCTCATCTAATAAGTCATGTCCCCCGGCCCCATCACCATTTTTGCTGCCTTCCACTGGACTCTCTCCAATTTGTCCACATCCCTTCTGTAGTGGGGGGCCCAAAACTGAACACAGTTCTCCAGATGTGGTCTCACCAGTGCTGAATAGAGGGGAATAATCACTTCCCTTGATCTGCTGGCAACACGCCTACCAACGCAGCCCAGTATGCTGTTAGCCTCTTGGCAACAAAGGCACACTATTGGCTCATATTCAACTTATTGTCCACTGTAACCCCCAGGTCCTTTTCTGCAGAGCTGCTGCCCAACCAGTCAGGCCCCAGCCTGTACTTGTGCATGGGATTGTTCTTTTCTAAGTGCAGGACTTTGCACTTGTCCTTGTTGAAGTTCATGAGATTTCCTTTGGCCCAATCTTCTGATTAGTCTAGGTCACTCTGAATCCTAGCCCTACCGTCCAGCTTATATACTACTCCCCTCAGCTAGGTGTCATCTGCAAATTTGTTGAGGGTGCACTCCATCACATCTTCCAGGTCACTGATGAAGACGTTGAACAAAACCGGCCACAGGACCAACCTCTGGGGCACTCCACTTGATACTGGCTGCCAGCTAGGCATTGAGCCATTAACTACTACCCTTTGAGCTGGATACTCCAACCTGTTTTCTATCCACCTTACAGTCTATTCATCCAGCCCATACTTCTTCAGCTTACCTGCAAGAATGTTATGGGAGACCATATTAAAAGCCTTGCTAAAATCAAGCTATACCAGATCCACTGATCTCCCCATGTCCACAGAACCATCTTATCTTATCACAGAAGGTAACCAGTTTGGTCAGGCATGACTTGCCCTTGGTGAATCCATGCTGACTGTTCCTAATCACCTTCTTCTCCTCCAAGTGCTTAGAAAT
>NW_017729016.1:10139021-10147930 GCF_001723915.1 Gavialis gangeticus
AGTTATGACTTGCCCTTGGTGAATCTATGCTGACTGTTCCTAATCACCTTCTTCTCCTCCAAGTGCTTAGAAATGGATTCCTTGAGGACCTGCTCTATGATTTTTCCAGAGACTGAGGTGAGGCTGACTGGTCTGTAGTTCCCTGGATCCTCCTTTTCCCCTTTCTTAAATATGGGCACTATTTTTGCCATTTTCCAATCATCCAGGACCTCTCCCAATCACCATAAGTTTTCAAACATGATGGCCAATGGCTCTGCAGTGTCATCAACCAACTCCCTTGGGTGCATACCATCCGGCCCCATGGACTTGTATATGTCCACCTTTTCTAAATAGTTCCTAACCTGTTCTTTTACCATTGAGGGCTGCTCACCTCCTCCCCAAACTGTGCCGCCTGGTGCAGTAGTCTGGGAGCTGACCTTGTCTGTGAACGCTGAGCAAAAAAAGCACTGAGTACTTCAGTCTTTTCTGCACCCGATGTCACAAGGTTGCCTCTGCCATTCAGTAAGGGACCTACCTATATTTCATCTATTACTGTAATATCATATTTTAAATGTAAAGAGACTGACAGTGATGAGCCAGGCATACTGGATACAGAAGCCATTCACATTTCCCCCTGTAGTAGTACTTAACCTCATTGAGCATCTCCTCCTCAGTGTACATCCCTAAACCTGCCTGAACACATGTTAACTTAGGCCGTGTGTAGATGAAATGAGAAGCATGTGTACAGGACACTTTAAAGCAGGCTAAATGCTTTTGCTCCACTTTAATCATGTTGGTGTTTCCATGAATCGGCAGCGTATTGCACATTAATTACAGCCGCTGTCGGAAATTCCTTGAATGACCTGGAGCCTTAACTGGCTTGGGATGCAGGAAAGTAAAACTCATCCAAGGAGTTTTAGTTTGATGCCCCTACAGCCACAGAGCAAAGCACCAGGCTCTGTGCAGCTCAGGGATGCTGCAGAAAGTCCTGCAGGCAGCCTGGCAGCAGCCTGGGAAGCAGGCTCTGCCTAAGAAAAGCAGCCAGCTTGATTTATTTTTTTCCCCCTGGAGGCTGCCTGCCTGAGCTGCACAGGGGCCCGGTGCTTTTTTCTGTGGCTGCAGTGCCCCCCAGGACCGCCTGAGCCAGGTACCTGTGGGCAGGTGTCGCCTGGGTGGGGGGGGGGCTACCACTGCTGTGGAGGGAAGCACCAGCACCCCCCAAAGCCCAGGGACCACTCCACCCACTGGCAGCTCGCCCTCCCCTCCCCGCTGCCGGAGAGGCAGGTAAGGCAGCAGAGTGTGTGCATGACACAGAGGTTTAAAGGGTCCTAAATTGAAGCAGTGTTTTTAAAAATGCACTGCTTCAATTTAGGGCCCCCATTTTGTCTACACAGGCACCAGGTTTGGGGGCTGATGTTAAGAAAGCTGAACATGTGCAAACCACATGGATCAAATCTTACAGCTCTTACAAACCCTCGGAGTCATGCTATGTGACCTTGAACAACCTCGACTGGGACTTTATTTGCATCTATATGAACAGAACATACTCCTGGATCTAGAATTGAGTGAATCTGGGGTAAACAGTAAAATTTCTTGGGCAATGTAACAGAGAGTCAGAAGGCTTCTGTTCCTTGAGGAGGAAAGAGCAGTAGGAGGAGCTAAATAAGGAAAACAGCCAGCTGGAGGAAAAACAGAGGCCAGGAGGGCATGTCACAGAGCTTGCATACCGCAGAGCTCATTACCTTGCAATAGTCCAGCAGGGTGCAGCCCAGGAGGGGAGACAAGACACTCACTCTTACAGCAGCTAGACAGCAGCAGTAAGCTACCCTGGGATGAAGCCAGCAAGCCTAATCAGAAAGCACTTGTGGGTAGCTGGGGAGGTCACCTGCCTGAAAAGAGGTAGGGCCTGGGAGATATTAGCCCAAGGCTGAGCCAAGGCAAGCAGTCTGTCCCTGGAGGCCACTGGAGAAAGACCTCTGCAGAGAGAGATGCTGAATGATTGAGAGTCTGCTAGGCTAGTGGCATTATATAGGGCTGAGGGTTGGCAGGGGACTTAGTCCCGGAATTAGTACAAAGTAGAAATTAATACAAAGCCAGTGGGGCTAAGAGTTTAGTTATGGTCAGGAGGCTTATGGTTTTGGTTTGAGTTTTAACTGGTGGGCTGGGTGTGTGGCTGTGGGGGAGTGTGAGGAGGCCATAGTGGGGTGCCAAAAGGGTGCATTGCAATTAACTTACAATGAGGCACCTGAGAGCCACATTGCTGTCAACCACAGTGGGGTGCCAGAGGTGCACCAGTGTTTCAGAAAGCGGGTGTAAGACTAGAGAGGGGCTGAAATCCAGCCCAAGTGGAAGCCAGGAAGGGCCAAGCGGCCCAGTGCCCAAGAGGGATGTAGACAGGGGCTGAAGCCCAGAAGCCAGGTTTGAGGCAGTGGGCTTAGGCAAAGGGCACAGCCAGAGGAAAGAAGCAGAGCCTGGAAAGACTGAAGCCCCAACAAGGGAGTAAAGGCTGGAGGTGGCCTGGTAGTGGCTTGAGGCAAAGAACCCCACCTAAGCGATAACTGACCTGCAAGGCATGGGCATAGCTGTAGGGGAGGCTTGGAGGCCATGAATAGCCTACAAAGCAATGGCTGTCCTGGGGACACATTTGGACCACGGAGGCCCACTTTGCATGAGAATGGAATTTGAAGCTAGCAGGATTCAGATAAGGGATCCACTGGCAGACTGTAGGACTGGGGCAGTTCCCCTTTGAAAATTGACCAATTACATCAAGGCATGGCAGCCAAATGTTAAAGGGAGGGTACCTTAGAGCCAGAGCTGAGCAGCTGCCGTTCAGCCTTCAGGAGGCGGCACAGCCATCCCTGGGGCTCCATCCTGTTACAGGAACCAAAACCATTTGTGAATTTAGATTAAAGCCAAGGACCAATGTTGCCCCTTCCCTACTCTAAAATTAGGTGGGAAAATCTAAAACATTCCCTGTGGGTGTTTACAAATCAAATCATAATAAATCTTCATTTTGGAACTGACTTAGAACTTTTACACCAACACTAGAAGGATTAAAGAACCTGAAATGCAGAAGAAAATTTCATTTGTCCCTAAACAACCATAATAGAATGAACAAAAATGTTATGCTTGGGGCTTTTCCCCCACTCCTCATTTTTCTGGAGGAAAAAAAAAATCTAAATTCAGGTTGATCTGATTTTTTTCACATCTCTATGCATAATTATTTGGTTTCAGACTAGCTGAAAACCCATACAGCTCTACTCAGAAGTGTTGACAGCACGCAAACAAACATTGCTGTATTTTATGGTTCCTTCTTCAAATCCCTTGTATGTGAGGGGTCTAGAAATGCCGTGCTTCAGAGCTTCTTCTGATCACCTGCAGAGGTCAGGAAGATTCCTCCCTACCCATGAGTGCACTATTGTCTTTTCAGGGATTTCTTTCCCTCCTCCTTTGAAACTTTGGACATAGGCCACAGCTAGAGGTGCAAATCTGGCTGGAGTGTGCTGGTGCTCCTAATAGCATTTGGAAACCTCTCAGGTGCTCGTCTGGTGGGTTTAGTTCATCCACATAGAGCCAGGCTTAGCACCAGATTTGGAGTCAGGGTCTTCTGGCATTTTACAAACAAGGTAATTCACAGGGCCATGCTGTTTATTTGGTGCTGAATACAAGGGGTTATGTTTTCTTCTTGATAAAGGGAGGTCTCCTAACTCCTGTTTATTAGAGCTGCTGTGCAAAGATATGTTATTCTTCTGGTTCAAAATGTTGGAAGTTATTAGATTGTTATGATGAAGTATGCAAAACAAGTTTGTTCCTAGTGTTTGCAACTTTCTTTCAAAATGCCCAGATCATTAAATGTGCTTATTAGGAGGAGTCTAACAAGAGGCTCATTAATTCTGTTTATCCTAAGAATGCCTGGTACTGCATTAATAATGGATAAACAGTCAAATTCAGCCCCACTTTTCACTGGTGCAGAAACAAGAGCAGTTCAGATTTGAAGGAGGTATATGCTGCATCTTGTGGGCCCATGACAATACTGGTCGTTGTAGGCAGGGTAGAAAAGAGAATGGTGCACAAAAAAAGATTGGGACTTCTTCCCATCATAGATTTTTATGTCATTCTTGCTTGGTAACCTGCATAAACATAGATAAAATTGCACCCAGTTATTCTTTTATCAAGCCTACAACTTCTGAATGAAGTAGGAAGCAGAGCACTTTGTTTGTTTGTTTGTTAAAAATATCCCACGTTGATCTAAAAACTTTATATGATGAAAGTCTTTAAAGACGTAATATGATCCCCATGCTAGGTGGGTCCCTAGGTAAATTGTCCCAATGATTCATTACCCATACCATTAAAAATTGCATCCTCTTTCTAGTTTCAAAATGTCCATCCTGCCTCTAGTTGTGAATTCTCCAGTTCCCAGGTTACTTCAACTGGGTTTTGAGTTCAGTGGTGAATGGGCAAGAAAGGGAGCTGTGAAAAGAAAAGAATGAATGAAGCAGTAATTTTCCACTAACTGTTAAGACTGCTACCTACTCATAAATAACATTAAATCACCAGCCCGCCCCAAATTTAAATATGGTGACAGAACCTGAGAAGAAGACAATGATCAGACCAACAGCTTCATTGAAAGAGTGTTAACTCTAACCAGCAACTGTAATGGTTCTGTCAAAAAAGTGCTGTACAGTATATACATAATCCAATATAAACCTTTGTGCAACCAGAAGAAATACTCTAGTGAAAAAAGTTATAATTTAAAGACACTCCTAATTCAGAAGATTTGGAAACTGGGAGATGGTCTCTCAGTTAAGGAATAACCAGTTAGAGAGAGTAGTTGGTTAGAGCCAGAGAGGGTCTCCAGAGGTTGCATACTGCTCAGCAATTAAAGTTTGTTGTTCTTCTCATTCATGCATGTCTGTTTATTAAACCCACAGAACACTGGGCCAGTACAACACTGGCATCTGACTACAATAGCAGCATATTCATTGCTCAAGTCTAGCTTTCAAGGTTACTGCCTAGATTTGGTGCAATCTAAAAGCATCAAATGTTAAGATCAGAGAAAAGATTGAAACTCTTCTGTCTTGATGACGACAATTTACAGCAATATGAAAGTGCCTCAGAACTCAGAGCAAAGCTCCAAGAAACTAAAATTAGTTACAAGACAGTAGATAATGAGAGCTATCAATTTTGCTCAGTCCATGCTAAAGTCTTACACCTGTCCTGGGAATCAAGAAAGATGCTTGGACATAATTTTAAGGCTGCTGAACAGGAGAAAAGGATCCTAGAAGATGATGTGAAAAATAATATCCTGATTATTTGGGATGCTTTTGAGATGCATGGAAAGCATTTGAATAAATGAGAACCAGCTGTATAAACCTGTCCTGTTGTTCTCTCAAGGCCAGTATTTGCTACACCTATTCACATTAAATAGTGTTTCCCTCCTTCAATAGTTCCATCCAAAAATCAGCAGACTACTCTGAAAGAAGTATTTATGCTGAGCAAGGGGGTGGGATTGGGCCATAAGAAATTGGTAGAAAAGGGTATGCACATTTGGTGCACTGGGGGTTCAGAGACAAAGTCAATTCGTCCTGAACAACTTTACCTTTTATCTGTGCCTACTGCATACATCTTGCTATAGCTACCAACTAACTCGTTTCTTTACGTATATATAAGTGAACAGCTGGGAACAATGGGTGACTGTGGGGAAAGCTGTCTGCAGGAAACAAAGGAGAATGACTAGAGCTTTGAATTGGAAGGGATTATAGTCGTCCTTTTTAAATAAAACACTTTTGTGCAAAGGTTTAGCAAAATTTACCTATGTTGTAATACCAGGATAGATTAAAAGCTTAGGCACATTTGCAAAACTGAAATGAATCTTATGTTTAATCATTGTATTAAAATATTCATTACTATTGCAGCAGCTCTGAATTATACAATTACACAAATATTTTGCATTCAAAGATTTGATTCAGTAATCTCATTTATTTTAGATTTTATTAGCAGTTTGCTGCATATTCATTCAGACCGATTTTCATTTGGTTCTCAGCAATTAGAAGAATGGATTTCCCCCCTCTCAGTGGGAAGAGCAAAACCAGCCTTTGCATCTTAGTGCTGCTCTGGAGACGACATTAAACTGACAATGATGGCACTGCCTCCAGTCTCTCCTGATCAGAGGACTGTTCATTTTAAAGCTCCCTGCATCCCTTTTTTATTTATTTTATGAAAAGAATGGACATCTTCTACACTCCTACAGGTTCCCCCCAGATATCTTATAGTGAGGTGAACATGTTTAACTACTGTTTCCCTCAGGCCTGCTGACCTAGTACTTTTTTGATCATGGGAGTTCACTTCTCATGCCCTTGAGAAGCACATATCTCTGTTCCCTCCCTCTGCTTCCCACCTCTGTTTTCAACAACAGCTGCTCCTATCTCCAACTCCATGTTTGAAAATCCCTGCACATCTGACTTTAGGAGAGGCAGAGAAGAGAAAAATCAATTAAGTCAGCCCAGCAGCTCAGGTTGGAGAGAGATGGATTGAATCAGGTTTCTGTTGGTCACTGCCCTGAGAACTGAAAAACAGGTTTGTGACAAATACCCCAACTGTTTATATGGAAAACAATTAGCATGAAAAACGGAGATAAACACATCTCTAATTGCAATGTAAGTCACTATGTCTAGGTCCTAACTCTGGAGAACTTTTCTTTTCTACACAGAAAGGAGGCGTTTTGTTTCTTTCCCTCCCATATACTAGGTTCAACCTGCGTTCAGCAAGCTTACAGCTATTTGCCAAGTTTTAGATTAATTTAATCAGCTAAAATGGTGCAATGTCCACAACATCAAGTGCTATAACTAAATACAACCCCTAGAATCCTGCCCCAGCAACTTCCGAAGGCTAGCGTTTCATCGTTGCATGTTAAGACCAAAAGGAGCAGTTCTGACCATCTCATCTAACCTCTCCATGGACACTACGTCCAGTGACACTGCATCTCTAGTAAGACCCTAGTTTTGATTGCACAGGATCAGGACCCTTTCAGAAAAGCATCCAAACTTAATTTGCAGGTTTCACATGATGGAGAATTACCCTCCATGTTTGTTCTCATCCTCAGTCCTATTTTGTTTGGCTTCAACCATGAGCCATTCAATCTAGTTAAGCTTTTGTCAAACTGATTAAACAGATCTCTACTATCAGAAATATTTCCTGCACGGAGGTTCTTCAAGCCCAGCAGAACTGTTAAGAAGCAAAATACCTATTTAACAGATAATAGTCATTAGAAATAGAGAATTAAGTCTACAATGTGTAGTATGTTCTCAAAACAAAAATCACAGCCTGACCCCTCCTAAACTTCCTACACAGCTATCTAACATTAAGCTCTGCAGACTGGGAAACGGGTCTCTATCACTTCCTACCTTCAGGCTGAGTCCATTGCAAAATCCTGATGAAATGAAGATCCAGGCAAAATGCATCAACATTTATTGCATAAGCAAAACTCAGTTTTTGTAGAAGTGAACTACTACAGGCAGACACAAATTTAATACCAACACAAGGGCTGTGAGCATACATTTTACACAGCTCACCCATTGTGTCAGGGCAGAGAACCTGTGGCTCAAGTACAACTTTAAATTTGCTGTGGTTTATAATTTACCTAACTGATGTAATGACCATTACTGTGTGTCAAGCATTTTAGGCCCCATGAAGGAAAGCTGCTATGTATGAGCAGAGACTGTTTATAGAAATACAGAAAAAATACTTTAAAAATTCATCAGCCGATGCAAGCATTAGAAATAATGTATAACAAAAATAAAGTCCAAACAACCTTGGAACAGAAACTAAAAATACTTTTATCCCTATTATTAGCTCTCCTAGGCAGGCAACCTCATACTCACACATGCAAAATAGGTTTTCATTTCCAAACCAGTGAGATTATCTTGTTCGTTGGGGGCGGTATTAAAGAAGGAATTCAATATTTAAAATGCTCAAAAACCTCTCTTGGAAAGAGAGTCAGTTGCAACAGCTTGAGCGGAATCATTAAAAGCTCTGAAAGCTAAAGCAAAAAAAATCCAACTACTCAAAAATGTACAATAACTAATTCTCTTTAACAGCTAAACAGAAAAAGGAGAAAGCATAAATGTGGCAGTCAGCCTTAGGCTGGAAGACCTCTCAAAAAGGCCTATGGACAAGGCAACATTTCTAAGGTAAAGGCTCCCTTCCAACCTGTGAGAGGCAGAGGGACAGAGATAAGAAATAAGAATGGGTACAATTTACTAGCGCATTGAAAGCTGCAAATCTTCTTTCCATATTCATTAGGGGAAATAAACCTAGAACCACAATGAAGTATAACCACACAAAATTAGCAAAATCTGAGATCCAGTTGTCTGTAGGCTAGAGAAGTCCAGCTATTAAAGATTCCATATTCGCTAAAGAGGGTCATGAATATAAAATATAAGAGAAACACATTTTCAATTTACAAGGCAAAACCTGGCTACTCTAGATACATTTAGACTTAACAAGGTGGAGAAAGGTGCAGAAACTAAACACAGATATACAGGTTTGGGTACACTAGTGATGGACAGTAGGCCTGTGCAAAGTGACTAGTATTCACTTTGGATTCGGATTTGGCTGATTCAGGGGACAGTGATTTGATTCAGTGATTCAAATCACTGTCCAGAATCGATTTGGCCAAATCTGATTCAGAGATTCAGCTGCTGCCGAATCAGCCAAATCTCCAAATCACACAGGCCCCGTCTCCTGTCCACTCTCCCAGCCCTGCGCACCCAGGCTCCCGGCTCTTTGGGAAAAAAAAGCCCCCATTCACCGGCTGCTGCCATGTGGGAGGTGATCCCTGCTTCCCACCACTGCCCCATGTGCATGGGGGGCTCTGTCATAAGCCCCCCCAACCCCTGCCTGCTCTCCCAGGTCGTCCCCCCCATGGCTCT
>NW_017729016.1:10152930-10155629 GCF_001723915.1 Gavialis gangeticus
GGGGGCTCTGTCATAAGCCCCCCCAACCCCTGCCTGCTCTCCCAGGTCGTCCCCCCCATGGCTGCCCTGCCTGCCACAGCTCCTGGCCCTTTAAAAAACAAAAAAGCCCTGACTCACTGGCTCCTGCCAGGCAGGTGGCGATCCCTGCTGCCCCCAAATGCCCCATGATGTGGAGGTTAGGGGGCTTGTGACAGAGCCTCCCACACAGTGTGGGGCAGTGGGGGCCAGTGGAGATCACCCCCCATGCCCAGCAGCACCTGGTGAGTGGGATCTTTTTTTTTAAAGAGTCAGGAGGTGGGGCTGAGCTGGGCAGTCATAGGGGTGGGGGCTGGGACAGTGTGTGGGGGTCAGAGGGGCTGGGGGAGCAGGCAGGGGATGGGGCCTGGCAGGGGTCCTCTCCACGGTCCCCTCCCATCTCCTCCACCCCCCATCCCCTGCCCCTACTTACCAGCCTTAAGTCTGGCTCCAGCTCCGTGCTACAGTGGGCAGGGAGTGCCCAAATCACCGAAGCTCTCCAAATCTTTCCTGAATCGATTTGGAGAGCTCAAATCGATTTGGACCTTTTAATTGGTCCCCTGATTTGATTCAGATTTGGAGATTTGGCGACTGAATCGGGCTGAATCTCCTCCAAATCGAATCAGCACCTGAAGCATCACACAGCCCTAATGGACAGTGCATTAAAATACACACAAGGGCATGCTCTATGAGAACATCCACTTGTTACCAAGTCTACAAGGAAAGAAGTTCAGACCCTGAAGCCCCCTTTCAGGCCTTACATGCACAGAGACACTCAGAAAAAATAATCAAATTAAAGATATGACTTTAAACCAGGTTAGTTAAGCTGTTTAGTGTGTAAACACTCACCCAAACTACAATCGTTTTGTGGAAGTGAATTACATTAAAACTGAATGAAGAGCATCATTAGTCTGAATAAGAGCATACGTCTACAATAGGCACTTAACACAGCTCAGCTAATCTATTGTATTATCCTGAATTAAAGATGTCTATAACACTTCTATATGTAGAAAAATGTTCTGTCTTTCTTTCTAAGGTACCTTTCTTTATCCCTAAAAATATGCTGCCTGTCTTTAACTAAAAGTGAGAGTGTTAATTACAATGAGAAGGCTGTCTGCCATGGGCTGTAGTCATGAGGCTCTCCTGGGCATTACTCTACTGTACAAATCAGGAAATGTATAATTTAGATAGGCCTTGGTCCTGGAACTTGGCCTGTAAGGACAGTCCCCCAACACCAAGCCCCGACTACCACCATCCACCTACAGTCAGTGAAGCCGAGGCCTGGGGGTGCCTGTGCACGTGCAGGGAGGCTACTCTGACATACTGTAATTACAGCGCGTTGGAGCAGACTTGATTAATTGATTCATCAAGTCTGCTGGAGCATGCTACCTAGAGTGCTCCAGCCAGCTGCTGCATCTCGTGTATCAGCATCCCCACACTTCAACATGGTAGCCGGGCACTTTAACTAAAGCTCGTTCTGTGAGCTTTAAGGTACCTCCGCCACTATTGTGCGGGTGCACGAGACGCTGCGGGTGCTTTAATTAGAGTGACTCTCAGAGCCACTCTAATTAAAGCACATAAAGCACGTAAAAAGGCCCTGAGTTTCCTTCTAGTCTGTCAGGAGTTCCTGAGTCACTCCTCTGCTCCTGAAAGGCTGAAATGAAAAAGTCATTTGAACCAAAACTCCTAAGCCAATGCAGTACCTTTGGGGGCTTCTCCATAGTCACGTCATCCAGCCTAAAGAAATACTGCCTCTCAGAAGAACTGAATAGACAAATGGGCCAAATTTAATTCATGTCCTTAGGGAAATTACACAGCTCCAAGGAACGTTTGGAGGAAATGTTTTGTGACAGGGATGTCTCAATTATTATTAATGGAAAGGTAGACTGGAGTTGTGTTACCACATGTACCTCAGGGAGCACTGAAGAGGTTGACCATTTTCTCACCTAGCTCTTCCCAGCAAGCAGAATATAACCCAGCATTTCTCTGTGTCTTTTTTCCCACCTCCCTCCCCATGCCCTTGCAGTTGCCAATATTTTTACTAGGCTCAGATGTTAGGCAAAGAAAGTTGACGTGCTGGGCATCTCTGTTATTTAAGATCCCCACTCACCTTACAGAGTAGTCCATTTCTCCCCAGTCCTTTCTAATTTAAAATAAAACACTGGGCAGTGCTACAATTGCCATCTACTATGAGCACGTTTTTTCCTTTTTAATAAAATTAACTTATAAATGCATAAGTGTCCAGCAGTTATCAGGAAGGAAAAGAATTAAGAATGTTTTTCAAAAGATCGTTTGGGTGACAAGCAGTAATATTTTTTGTCACCCACTGTCATTAAGTATCATTTAAAGAGCATCATGATTCCTAAGCAGGCCAATTTTAGATGGGCTTGATCTTGGTGCTGGACAAAGAACTGTGCACTTTAAATCACGAGCCTGAAATTGGTCAAATCTATTCATTGCAGGATAAGCCAAAATCCTTAGGACAGGGAATATCTTTTTACTCTGTGTGTGGACAGCATCTAGCTCAGTGAGCTCTGATTTGGGCTTCAAGAACAATAAGAACAAGGACTCCAATTCACATCCACATCCAGATCACTTCCAGGGACCTTAGCAGTGCACTGCTTCACATTGCCACAATGCTGTAGATTCAGGATGTGAAAGGGATGCTCCAAACCATAATCCAG
>NW_017729016.1:10155640-10156641 GCF_001723915.1 Gavialis gangeticus
CCCTAGAAACTATGAAACTATGAAATAAGAAGCTACCCAGATATTTTGGCTTATAACTGCATTTCACTGCATTTTCATTACCTTAAATACCTGTGTGTATGTATATTTATCTAACTTGGGTATTGACATAGCTTCCATTATTGTAGGATCTGAGCACCTCACTATCTTTAAGGGGTGTAGGTTATAGGTTGAAGCCATGTTGGGATAAGGGCATAGGCAGACACCCCCAAGCAACCCTTGTGCAGATCCAGGGAGGCCTGTGTGAAGGGCAGGGTGGAGGGGAGAGGCTGGAGCAGCATGACTCAAACTCCCCAGGGACATTATGAGACGCTGTAGTGCAGTGGTTCTGAAACTTTGTTGTACCAGGACCTATTTACAACCTATTTGCACCCCAGGCAGCAAGACTCATTGCTGCTGCCACTACTGGGGTCCCCAAACCAGCCTAGCCATCAGCAGCATGAGGAGTAACAGATGGGGGGCACGCTGCCCTCACCTCCTCCTGGCAGCAGCTGCTCAGGCACTGGGCTGTAGCTCCACTGCCATGGCCCAGCCACCGCTGCCACTCCTCTCAGGCTGCCTGCACTGCCTGCCACCCCACCTCCACTCTAGGGTAGAGCCACAGCCTGAGTGGAGCAGCAGCAGCATCTGGGCCATGGTGGCAGGATAGGGCCACAGCCTGGCATACAAGCAGCTGGCAGTAGACAGACGTGAAGACAGCAACGCCCCTGTCTGTTACTCCTCAATCTACTGGAGGTACAACTGGCATCGGGGTCCCAGTGATGGCAGCAATGAGTCTCACTGCCCTGCTCTGCCCTCACATGCTGGGTCCTGCCTGCTGGGACAGCTCCTGCCCATGCCAGTCAGGCCAGGCTTCAGCCCTGTGCCTGCTGTGAGCACACAAATCTGGGGGGGAATGTGCCACCCATAGTCTCCAACACATTGCCTGTACCCACCATCCCCCTGATGCATTGCCTCTGCCCCCCCTCACCCCATAGACCCCC
>NW_017729016.1:10161641-10195101 GCF_001723915.1 Gavialis gangeticus
CTTGCCACCTCTCCCCCTTGCCACTTACCTGAGGGAGCTGCTCTCCAAGGTGCCTGGTTGCCACGTGCATGTGTGCATGCACACATGCTCATGGTATCCCCTGCCTGATTGCCCTCCTCCTGCTCCCCCCAGCTCGAAGCAGCCCTTTGAAGGAACTGCCAGCCTGCAAAGGGAAACCTGTGGTTTCCCATGTTTTTCTCCTTTAAAGGAGAATCCATTTTTAAAGTTTATTGATCCATTTTTAAAGTTTGTTCACGATCCTTTCATATATTCTTGCAACCCACTTTTGGGTCATGTGTGACCCATGGGTTGAGAAACCCTGCTTTAAGCTATTTGCTTGTCCTGCAGGAAGGTGTCTGAACAAAGTCCCTCCCCCTACTCACCCACCCTGTTTCAAACAAGTAAATCATGTTGCCTGAGTTTCCTTCTGGATTTCGCAAAAAAAGTGCTGATGGCTTCTTAAAGAAGCAGCTTTGAAGGCTGACTGAAGACAGAAGGGGCAGTGAGTCATGACACCTCCTGCTACTGGATCCTGGAGCAGCAGAGTTAAGCATGAGTCACAGAGAGGCCCCTTACAGGAAGGGAATTGGAGGGAGAGAGAGTAGTCTATTCTGGGATACTGGAGGACATAGCCAAACACTAATCAACCTGGCTGTGACATGCCACATGTACAAATTAAAGGCTGATGAAAACCAGCTACAAAAAAAATGTTCTATATTTTTCAAGCAACAACTTTTCAGCTCATTGGCCACTTTTATTGTATGATAATTACTTTGCACATGTAGCATGTGTAAATTTATTGTGCAGTTGACCTGTAATTGCACAATAGATGTAACATATGTCAGCAATGTCTTGGTAATTGAACAGGGGCTCCAAGGTCCTAGACTGGACCTATACAACCATTATGTGCTGAACAGAAAGGAATATTTTCCCATGAACCATTCTCTACTGATCAGCACCTGGCAACTTAATCCAAAATGAACCTCAGATACAGGGCAATGTAAATATAGAAAATATCCCTGGAGTGGGATAGGAGGCTGAAGGTAAGATTTGAGTTATGCAACCAGAAGTTAATTAAAGTCTCTTATTAAAACATGGGGTAGGGGGTGAGGAAGGGAGGGAGAAGGGGGAGAGAGATGCTGTGTAATAATTTTAAACTACTGACATCTTCCTTTTCTGCATGGCAAAAGCAGGGGAAAAACAGGCTTGAAGTGATTTTTTGTTCGGCTTTTTTATGTTCCATTCCTTTTTAGCATTCTGAGCGTTTAACCTTGAAAAATAGTATTGTTTTGCTGCTGTGTTTTCTGATTGTTAGTCTTAGGACATCTCCATGGCATCTTTATAAATCTGCCATAGCTGGTAAATATTTCTCACAGTCCAGTGCTGAAGTCTGAAAACCCAGAACACTTTTAGCTGTCAGGCAATTAATGTAATTCAAAGGAAATGAAAGGTATGTGCAACTGGGACTGCTTTTAATAACTGAGGGTTCCTGACTCATGCTTTTGAAGGGAAAAGCGTTTGGAGGGTGGAAGAGGAATCAATAAAATAAAAGCTTAGCAAGAGTGCAAGGGAAGATCTCAAGGCTCTGACTGCTGTTTCATTGCAGATATGTGACACAGCTAATATTTGGAGAGAAAACATGATAAATGAATTCATCGATTATCTGTTTGGGATGACAGAGTTAGCTAAACTTGTATGGACCTGCATCATCTCACATCACCTATTTCTAATTTTTCTCTTTTACAGCTCTCCTATATCTTAGATCAGGCAGGTGGGGAGAGAGGTTTTTGCTGTTAAGGAAAACCATAAAAATGCAAACAAGTGACAGGTGCTTTCCCATGTAAAAGGACAAGGAGGCATGCAGAAAAGAGCAAGCAGGATGCGAAACTGCTGAGTCACCTATCAAGAAGCAATTCATTGGGTCACGTTTTAAATGAGTGCTAATTATGCACCTAGCTCCCCAAAGGCACATGGGCCACCCTAGTCTATGTCTGTACAGTAACCTTTCATCCCTATTTTATAGGAAAGGTCATTTTTGTGTTGTGCCCAGCCAGGCTACAACTTGTGGTTTAATTAGTGTAGTATTGTCCAACTGGTGTCCCGTGGACCACAAGCACTCCCCAAGCTTCTGTTCCAGGCACCACTTTACAAAGACAGAATCTTGTCCTGAGGCAAGAGCCACAGACAGGCTAAACGGCACTTAGCAGTGTTAACTGACCTGCCCAGGGTGCCATGCAAATGTGGCTATGCAGCACACATACAACAGTGTGACATCTTGAGGACATAACCACAGAGCAGTAGTCACAGGATCAGGGTCTTCAGCACACAAACAGATGGCCTAATAATCAAATATAGCAGATACTCAGGAGCTATCATTTAAGTTAATAAAGTGCTGAACGCTAAACTCCAAGGCATCAGAAGTTAAGATTCCAAATCCAGGTTAAGCTCCTAGAAAAAAAACTACCCCTGGTATATAAGATGAACATAAAGGGCTAAGTGAAGAGGAGGCAATCCAGGAAAGCAGGTGTGTAGTGACCTGTGTAAAAAAAATGGGGACCTTCTTTGATTGTATGACAAATACCCACAAGTACCACTGTTGATATTACCCATCTTAACTGAAAAAGCACAGCATGTAGACCAGCGACTGAGAAAGGTCTGAAGACTGAAATCTTATACGCAGATGATGAGTGTTGGCTACAGTTTGCACTGCTGTTGCTCATACAGTATCTGTTCTAAGGATATATGGATAACTTTCATCTCTACAACTTATCAAGCCCCAAACACAAGTCTGGATGTTCCCTCTACAGTCCTGTTCCACCTGCACTCAAGAACTCCTTTCTCAAGTTAAAGACTAACCCATGAGGCTGAAAACAGTTGCTTATGACCCATCCGTTCTTACATGGTAAATAGAGTGTGGGCATTACAAGAGATCCTCGACACTTCCTACTCAAGGAGAGGGCAATTACTAGGGATGTGTGAAATGGGCCGCATTTGACTTGGATTCGGCCCAAATCAGGGACAGTGATTCGATTTGGATCTCTGTCTCTGATTCAATTTGGCTGAATCTGAATCTGAAGATTCGATGCTGATTCAGAGAATCAGCGATTTGGCCATAGACACAGCTTGAAATGTTTTTTCTACATACCTAGAGGTACCAGGTGTGGCTCGTGAATGCTGTGATGCTGGGGCAGATGGAGCGTACCACATAAGTGTGGGGGGCCCCCCCGCATGCTTGGCGGTGAACCCAGAAGTGGACCAGAAGGACTTCTAGTCCACTTCCAGGTCCACCAGGGAGTATGTGGGGAGGGGCCCCCATGCTCCCCCAGCACAGTAATCAGCCACGGGGGGACCCCAGGTATCCCCCCAGACCCAGGAGGCACCAGCCACCAAGCCAGGGATGTGCAGGGGGGGCCCCCCAGCGTGCTCCTTGGTGGACCCAAAAGTGGACCAGAAGTGCTTCTGGTCCACTTCAAGATCTGCTGCCGAGTGTACTGGGGACCCCCCCCACCCGTGCTTCTGTGGGACACTCCATGCACCCCAGCATCACAGCATTCACAAGCCCCTGCTACCTAGAGGTACGTAGAAAAAACATTTAAAGCTGGGTCTACATCCAAATTGCCGAATCTTTCAGAATCTCTCCGAACCAATTCGGAAGGTTCCGATTCAATTCAGAGTTTAAAAGTCCTCCGATTCGATTCAGATTCAGAGATTCGGCCCCCGAATCTGGCCGAATCTCCGACAAGTCGAATCAGCGACTGAAGCTTCGCACAGCCCTAGCAATTACGTATCCATATCCCCTGTGGCCATGTGAAACAGGACTAGGAGCAAGGGCCTCAAGCTGCATCAGGGGAAAGTTAGACTGGAAATTAGAAGGAACTTTCTAACTATGATAGAGTAATCAAGCATTGGTGACCTAAAGAAATTATGGAATCTCCATCCTTGGAAATTTTCAAGCGTAGGTTGGACAGATACTTGGCTAGAATGGTTTAGTCAGGGACCATCCTGCCTTGAACAGGGAGCAGGACTAGATGTACCTTCTCAGGTTCCTTCCAGCCCTACTTTTTATGATCCTTTATTTGGACTATCATAGCACTTTGAAGCCCAACCCATTAACCAGGAACATTTTTATTTGCTAGATATTGGTACATTCATTTCCAGTTGTATGGAAACCAGAGGGGCAAGATAAAGATAATTCCAAAGAGCTGACTTCCTCTCTGATGGCTTGGGACAAGTCATTTGATCTATCTGGGGCAGATCCCATCTTGCACATGGAGACTTTACTAGGAGTGGGGTAGAGTCCAAAGGACAACATGTTACCTAAGTATTGTTATTACTGTGACCCCAACTTTATGTCCTGCAAGCACATAGAATGGGACGTTAGCCTTTCATTCTGCAGTTAAATCTATGTACATGGACCCCTGCACCTTCACTGTACTCCACTGACAATAGCCAGGATCCACATCTTCTCCCTGAGGGACTGGGGCCTCAGCTAGCAACACTGTCTCCTCCCACCTGTTTTAATTAGGGCCTGATCTTGCTGCCTCTGGAGTCCACAGGAACTCTGTCTGCATAAGAACTGCAAGATTGCACCCATTTGTGCCAGTCCCATACAGAATAATGAAAGCATACTAAATTAACAATTCCAGCGATGAAAATTAACTCAGCCACATAGGCAGATAAAAGCTTCACTCATTATTTGAAGTGTCTGTTGAGCTGTACCTCTAAACACCATGGCAACCATTGCCATTACTGAGCTCCTTTTTAGATCTCATTTAAAATGTAGGAAAATTGCTGCCTTACTCACTCAGGGTGTTTTAAACATGAAAAAGTTTAAAATCAGGCATGAGTCTTCTTTTAACAGCTCTCTCCCCTCCCTCCCCGCAATAACAGTTCTTCTTTTCCTTCCCTTTCATAACTCTGTTTCGTGTTTTTCACTCAACTCCTTGCTTCAAGTTGGTCATTACCTACTGCCTGTGATTTCGCTCCCAGATTTTTTAATCAAACCTTTTTTGGATTCCTTAACATCCCATCTACCAGTTCTATGGTCTCCAGTGAGTATGAGTAGCAATTGCTTAGTCTGCCTTCTTGTAGTATAATGCCTCTGTAAATCTACAGTGCATCCCCACAACAATCAGTGAATCACATAGTTTCCATCCACATAATCATCATTCATTTACTCTGTTTAATAGCTCACTTAGCCTTGTATTCCCATGGCTGTAAAAACAGCATTTTATATTACCTTTTAGTGACTGCAGGCTCTGTAGGAATGTGAGGCACAAGGAAAAGGGCTTCCTCTGCCTGATGGAACATGACTGCTTGTTGGCCCACGCGCCACAGCACATACGTGCAGATTATGGTGAGCCACTTCCATTCTGATGCTGTCAGTAAGCACCCAGTTAATCGCACACACTTCTGCTCTGATCTTGCATTAAACAGCTGAAGTGGAGACTTAAAGATTCACAGGAATTGCCTGGAAGAATCAGACCAGTGGTCTGTGTAGCCCAGCCTCTAGTGCCAATTTCAGAAGCTTCAGAGAAATAGATATGACCAGTCTACCTTCTCCATCCCACTCATTGTCCTCTGTGCCTTTATCACTGTTAAAGTACTATTCAAGAGGTGATCAGTGGAGAGGGCTTGTCATGCTGTATCAGATCAGTGCATGGAGTGCAGTACTGTACCTTGTCCTCAACAGTGGCCAATGCCAGATGCTTCAAGGAGAAGGACCAGTGGGCCCTGTGGTAGGCATATAAATAAGCTGTCTACTCTGTGAACTTCTCACTCTCTTCCCTAATAGAGACTGCTTTAAATCCTGAAGCTCTACATACTCCTTCCAAACTGTTTTAGCATTAACTATTACAGCTCTGGACTTTCTGGTTATCCACATAAATACCTAGCCATCCCTTTAACCTTACTAAGGACATAGAGGCCAAGACATTTCTTTGGGCCATTTTAATCACATACCAATCATTCTGTTTGTCCAATTATTTTTCACATTGTTTTGGAAAGTCCAGGAAGGAGAACGTTATAATACAGTATAACCCTCATGAATCTGGCATGTTCGGGACCGAGCACCTGCAGGATATCTGAAAATGTTAGATTTTTAAAAATCCGAGTGGCAGATGGTCACGGAGCAGCGGGAGGAGGTGGGAGGGAGCAGTGGCGGGTGGTCCCAAAGCAGCTGTGCATGACACGGGGTGGTTAATGGCGGTGGCAGCTGCTGCACGCAAGCTTTCCCCTCTGCATCTGGGAGGAGTGGGGGGGAGTGGTGGCTGGTCCCAGAGCAGCCACTCCAGTGTTGGATTTCTGAGAATGCCGGACTTCTGGGATCTGGATTCATGAGGTTTTACTGTATTCAGGAAGCCGTTGCATTTTACTTAAGTTTACAGACTCCTCTCAGAACAAAACTTGTAGCAAGTTAGAGAACAAGATCTTGGTACTCTCTGGTTCAACTGGTCATTGGACCAAATTTACTCAATGAATTTAGTCCTATATGCTGACATTCATAGAGGACATTCCACCAGGTAGCAGATCCTAGATATCCTGTACTTAAAGTCTGTGACTGATAAACTAATTTGAGGAGTCCCAGTCCAAAAACCAAATTAACTTTCTTTTCCTCTTCAAATTAAACCTTGATTAACCATGAAATAAACTACAGTGTATCTGTGTGGTTTTTGTCCTAGAGAGATCATGGAGGGAAGAACATTTTATTAGCAACAATTAATTACCCTTAATACTAAAGCAGAACAGCAGACAAACACATGATGATGCAATTCAAGTAGTGCCTTCTGCTAGGGGAGTACAGAATATACATATAGGCACTCAATACACGACACCCCTCCCACCCAGATAACATAGTCCAGTACGTATCTGGGCCAGACAGTGACCCATCTCATGTGGATAATTTCAGAGGTAACAGACTTCTCACTGGCAGCAGCAGGAGGCTCCTTTGGCTGCTCTAAAGTAGCTTCAGCAACTGGAAGTCTCATCAGAACTCATTTCTCAAGCAGTGCAATACCTTGAGGTGTTACCAAAGTCACTTTGTCTGAGACTCAACCCTGCACCTGGTCAATATAGTTGCAAAGTGTCTTTCCATCCAGAGTCTGAATCTTATATGATACTAGCCCTGTAGTTCCAAGGACAGATCACAGAATCATAGAAATTCGGGTTGGAAGGGACCTCAAGAGGTCATCCAGTCCAACCCCCTACTCAAAGCAGGACCATCCCAGCCAAGGCTTTGTCTACCCAAGTCTTAAAAATCTCCAAGGATGGAGATACCACCACCTCTCTGGGTAACCCACCACCACCAGTGCTGGCAGCATCTGCAGGAGCTCCCCCACTTACTGCCACCACAGTCCCGCCGCTGCCATGCCCCCCAGCTGCCAGAGGCACGAGTTGTTCATGGCCGCACTAACCACTCCCAGGAGGGTGGTAGTTTCAAGTCTTACCCAGGACAAATCTCTAGGCTCTCCTGGTCCGGTCTTCTTTACTCCTCATGGGCAAAGTCTCACTTCTGGGCTTCCTGGACCCTCCTTGGGCCAGCTGAGACCTCAGGATCCCGGCTCCGGCAGTCTTAGCAGTGGTCTTCTCTATGTGCCCTTCCTCTGGACTGCCAGACCACTTGGCCTTTCAGAGCCCTGCAGACCTCTCATCAGATCTCTCTCTCTCTCTCGGCTCCTCTCTCTCCTGGCCCCCAAGTCACTGACTTTTCCTGACACATCTTTCAGACTGTGAGTCTCTGGCTTTTCATGCCCTCACAAACTTTGGCTGGCCTCTGCTCTTACTCTTACTCTCTCTCTTTCTGGACTCTGTGGGTCTGTTCTCTTAAACCCTTCCATAAGTCTCTCGCTCTCCGGCAGGTCTCTGAAATCTCTACGCTCTTCTGGGTCTTACTTTGGCACCTGGCCCTTGATAACACTTGCCTCTCCTTCCCTTGAAAGACCTTTTAACTCTGACCTTTCAACCTTTCTGGGCTGCAGGCTTCACAGTCTGTGTTAGTCTTGCTTTCTGCAAACCAAAACCAGTCTCTCTCTCTCAGCCTGTCACAAACCACACACAACTGATCTCTCTTTCTCTTTCTGACAGCCTAGCGACTTGTTCTTCTGCAGCCTGGTTATATTCATCACAGCAAGCCCTGTTTTTACATCATATACAATCTTTAAGGAAAACTTTCTCGGTCTCAAAAAGGACTTTCAAACTATGCACTTGCGAAGAAGCAGGCACCTCTGATAACGTGAGCCAGAGGAGGAAAACGGGTGTTCGCTCTTTCACCTCAGAGCAACTTCTCAACACTGACTGTTTACACAGCTGCACTCTGCAGTTGCACAGACATCTCTCTGTCTTAACAAACTGTTAACACTTTCCCTTCCTAGGATCTCCACACTATTGGAGGGAGGAAAGCAATCATCCCTCACTTCCAATACCAATGCCCAAATCCTTTGCTACTGCATGCATGTACCACGACAAACCAATGCAGCAAAAAGAATGAGCAGGTGTCCAGTAACGTGTCACGTCTTTTCCCGTGCTCCATCCTGCCTCTCTAAGATGATAAGCTGCCTCCACTGTCTCTGAGCTCTTGCCATAACCTGCACCTGTAACATCCACCTTACAGCCTCTTACAATCCTGCTCAAACTACCAACGCATGCATGAACAAATCTCTGCAAAGCAGCACTCTCCTGCAAACACTCACAGAGGACTGTAACTACTCCCAAGGATTTTTTCCCTGTTCATTCACACAGTCCTCTGGCAGAGAGATCACTTGTCTCTGCTCTCTCCTAGCTTCCTATTGAACCAGCAATAGGAGGTTATCTTACTTAACCCAAGCAGGCCATAATCCGTACCTTTGTCCACTCTGCCTGACATGAGGTTTGCTCTACTCTGCCTGACATGAGTGACTGGTGCCTCCTGAATCTGGGGGGGCCTCCTGAATCTGCGGGGGCACCCACATGAGCCACCAACAGTGGTGGCCCTCTCGGAGCAGGGCATCAGCCCTACCAACAGCATTAGTGTTGGCCATCGGGGGGCACCAGCCCCTTCAGGGGGGCACATGCACCCCTGTGCACCCCCTACCAGTTGCCTATGCTGCTTGACCTAGACAAACAACGTCCCCTTGGTCAGCAGTACAACAAACAAACCTCCTGCACAAAACTTTAGCATAAACATGGTTACTTAGCTTACAACCCTCGTTAAAAACTACTATACAGCTTTACCTTACTACAAGTCTTATCTGACCCCTCTAGAAAGGGTTCATTCTGTATCAACAAATTCCCCGATTGGTCGGGTTACTGCCTGAAGTCCCAGGCCCAGGGTTCCAGTCACCAATTCTTGGCACTGGACCTGGTCCCAATTCCTTAGTCAGAGTCACTGGCCCGGTGAAGTTGCCAATTGTTGGCACTGGATTTATGACCCAAATGCCTTGTTCCAGAGGGACCCAAAACCCTCAGACTGACCATGACCTTTCCATTTGATAACAGGCAAATGTATTGATGCACTGTGATAACAGAAAAGAATAATACAAGCAATTCTATAGCTACCAATCCTAGGGCTGTCATCAGAGTCAAGATACATCTCTCTTGAATGGTCCTCTCTTGAATGTCAGATGTCAGCAGCCTGGTAGTTGGAGAACAAGCCCCGCCCCTCCCCCCCAGTGGCTGATGGTATGCCCTCTGGCCATGGTGCTTTGGGTTCCCCTCTTGGGGGTCCTTTTCAGGGACCTCTCTCGGCGATGAGGACCTTTGTTATTCTGAAGTCTCTGTTTTGTATTCTTTTCCCCTCCTGATGACTCTTCATCCATGGCTATCACTGATTGGTCTCGCTGTGGTTGTCATACTGTCCACGTTCTGTTCTGTCAGCATATTCCTTTGTTTTATAAGCCCATCACATGCACACGTCCTAATTTAGGCTTTCCAGGCCTTCCCCTAATTTAGCCTGTTCTCCCAAAACCAGAAAATTCAGGCCCCCACTTTGGGACCTTGTGAGCTGATGCCGCCTTATCTCATGTTATGGAACAGCGTGGTACTTGTCCACAACTTCCCAGGCTATGTGTATATCCATTGGCCTTGTTGTGGTAGACACCCTGTCTGCCTTAAAGGCTGTGAGAACTGTGTGACCAAGCCTTTAGGAATCAATTAACCCTTGCTGCTGTCCTGAATCATTATTCTAATACTTATATATATTTACCTACAAGCCAATTTACAAAAGCAAACCTCTAAATGTAATGTTCTAGGCATCAACTTAGACATGCATCTACATGTGCATATGCTAATGCTCATTAACACGGGTGAGTGGATCAACCTGGGACTAAAGTTATCACCAAGTCAATGCACACGCACTGTGTTAATGTGCTTTAGCATGTCTACATATTCGCTAATGTGATTTAGCTATTCACACATCAATTTGATACCTGCTTTATGCAGGTACCAAATTTAGGCTTAAATAGCCTTAAATCACCATTTTTAAGGTGCATTAAGGGTGTGTACGTGTAGACACATGCCCTCAATATGCCTTAAAATGGGCATGTAGACACACCCTAACTCTACCCTCCAGTATATCCTGTTTTTTGGAGAACTGGATTTCATGCTTTGTCTGGTATTTGACTCGCATACATGGGTGGAGCTGAACCAAACAAGTTTTCAGCTGGCAGTACATCAGTAGTTCTGGAGGACTGCAACCTGTAGCAGTGCATGGAGTTGCATGTTGTTTTAGTAAGAAATTAGCTAATCGTTGGTTCCAATCACCATCAATGATTTGCTTCAATACATCTTTAGTAGTTTGAACCAGCTGCTCGGCATGGCCATTTGATGATGGGTGGCATGGTGCAGATGTTGTGTGACATAACATTCCTCTCCATAATTTCTTAAGTTCTTCAGAAGTGAACTGCGCAGCAGATATCAGACACAGTGATATCTGGAAGACCATGAATTGTGAACAGCTGCTGTAAAACTCCAATTACAGTGCATAAAGTCATTGGTGCAACAGAAACAACTTCCACTTTGAGAAATAATCAATGACAATAAAGAACATCTGTCCTTGAAAAGGGCCAGCAAAATCTACATGCAAAAGAGACCACAGTGTTCTGGTCCTGGTCACTTCCCATAGATGGGCTGGAACCTTAGCTGATGCATGGCATGTAGCTTGGTATGGTTCAAATCTCTTTACTGTTTGCTCATTGTCAGCATCTATCTTTGGCCACCAGATGTAAACTTCTGGCAAGTGATTTAATGCAAACAATTCCCAAATGTCCCACATGGAGAACACTGAGAACTTGTGCTTGACCTGCATGGGGAATGACCACCCAGTTACCCCATAGGAGGCATCCCTTAAGGGCAGAAAGTTCACATGGACATGTAATGAATGGCTTAAATTCATCTGCAAACGTTGCTGAATGCCACCTTCTCCATACCCAATTTAGTACTTGGGCTAACACTGGATCTTTAGCAGTCACATGAGCAATGTCATCTGCTGGAAAAGAGGATTAGAAGATGATTCTAGTATCAGAACTTCAGAGAGAGGAGAAACAGAGAATTCAGGATAGAATAACGGCAAGCGACTCAGTGTATCTGCATTTACTATCGACTTCTCTGGGTGTTGTTGAAATTCACAGTCATATGCATTTAGAAATAAGGAGAAATGAAGCATACATAGTAAATGATTTGGCGTATTGGTCCATTCTTGGCAAATAACTTTAGTAATGGTTTACGATCTGCCAGAATTGTGAATTTGCAGCTGTATACATTGTCATGGAATTTCCTAAGCCCAGAGATGACTGCAAGAACTTTCCTGTCCATCTGAGCACAATTCCACTCTGTCTTATTCATAGTTCAAGAATAGTAGGTGAAGAAAGCATCATGTCCACCACTTTAAAGATGACTGAGGACAGCCCCCACTCCATAAAGTGAAGCACTGCAAGTAAGCAGAAGCAACTTCTCCATGTCATAATGAACTAATACACTGTCAGATGACAACATATGCTTCACATTGTTGAAAGCCTTGTCACGCAGTTTAGTCCATTTCCAGGTGGCATCCTTATGCAATAAACAATACAGACTCAGCAACTGTAGCCTTGTCTTTTAATACAGAATGGTACAAATTAATGCTTGCCGTTCCTGGTTATTCTTAGGTGTTGGTACCTTGTGAAGAGCTTCTACTTTTGCATTTGTTGGCATCAACTCAAAACCCCAGGAACTCTACACTGGTAACTCCAAAAGTACATTTCTCTTTCTTGAGTTTCAGGCCAGCATTGGAGATGCTGTGCAACACTTCTTACAGTCAGACAGCTAATACTGGCATGGACCCTGCTCTGATGAGGACATCATCAAAATATGGCACAACTTCCTTAAGACCTGCAAGTAAGTAACCCATAACCTTTTGGAAAACTCCTGCCACAATGCTAACTCCAAATTGTAGGCTCTCGGCTTGGAAAGTTCTCTTATGGGTGATGATTGTCTGTACATCAGCTGCTTGATCATCCACAGGGAGTTGCTGAAAGTCTAATTTAGCAAAATCTTCCCTCTAGCAAGAGTGGCAAGGAGTTGGTTTACTGCTAGAATCTTGTATTGGTGTTTTTGTAGTGCCATATTAATGGTGCACATGTTAGTCAGCACATAATTGAATATCACCATTTGGCTTCATGGTGGGAGTGGCCCATGTTGGATTTAAATTGGCTTCTAGAACACTTTGTCCCACAAGTCAATCAATCTCTGCATCAGTTTTTGGACAAAAAACAAAGCCAATATGGTGAGGCTTCATTCAAATTGCAGTTACACTCAGATCCAATGTAAATGATACAGGCTGACCCTTATAAGCGCTGAGCTGTTCATCAAAGACCTCACTAAAATCCCTTACAACATTTTGTAAGGTGTCTATCATGAGGCTGTGCACTCCTATTAATTTGATACCCAATGGCTCAAACCATTCTAGTAAACTTGCTCTCCAAACTTTGGCATTTATTAGATGGAGGACCTCTCAGTCCTGCCCATAACATTGACAAAACATGCACCCTTCAAACCTATTACTTGTTATAAATTGACAAACTTGGCTTTGTATAGCACTATAGGATGATTTCTAAGCCATGGCAAATTGTAGGTCTCTTCTGAGATTAAGGTAAACTCGTATCCTGAGAGGTCTTGTTCTTCTGTGGGGTTGATGTTTCTACATTAGTAACAAACGCCATAGTGCAAGCATCAAAGGACAACTCACATGCTGGAATTTCATTTGAATCAGCAACAGTATTAATGGTCATTGGAGATGCACTCCTCTTAGTCGCCATCTTTCCTGATGTCCTGGACTTCCGATGACACAAGCAGTCAATGGGGCCCTTGGGTTGGCAATGGCAGCAGTCGGCACCACAGAAATGCCATGCGTCACATCTGTGATTTCTCTCACAGGTAGAGCAGCTTCTTTGGGACAAGGGAATTATATTCTTGTGCATGGGTGGTGGCTTCCTTGGAAATGTCTCCCTTGAATGCGCTTGGGATGTCTCAGCTGATGTCAGTTTTGTTGACACCACTTGAATTCCCCTTGAATGGTGTGAATCAGCTTCATATGCAAGGTCTTCTTCTTGAGCTATGGCAAACGTTAAGTTATGCCTTGCAAGAAATCTGTGTTGTAGAGCTTTATCTCAAACCCCACACACAAGACAATCCCTAAGAAGAGATTCAAGACTGGTGCCAGAATCAAAGTTCTCAGACAATCAATGCAAGTCTGCTATGTATGCAGCAATTACTTCCTCTGGCAGCTGATTTCACTGGTTGAAATGGAACTGGTGAATGGTTTTAGACAGGGTTGATACAAAGTGATCTTTTAACGACTGGAGGATCTCATGGTAGGATTTACGAGCCTTGGATGGGAATACAAGGGAGCAAATAACCTATAAGTCTTTGAGCCAATGATGCTCAGTAGCACCACATATTTCTGGTTATCATCAATAATCTTATTGGCTTCCAGTTAGAAATCTAGCTGGTCAGCATAAGGGTCCCAGGTGGATGGACTGGACAAATCATATTCCTCACTGTGGCTCAAAGCAGCCACATTAGAGAGCAGCTGCACAGGCCAGCACATGGGAGGAAAAGAGCTCTAGTCCCTGCCCACTTAAGGCATGGATCTCTGCAAGGGTTTTTTTTGTTGTTGTTGTTCTCTTGACAGAAAACACTAGAAGCACGCCTGGGATTCCACCCTCGTTACCACATTTAGCACCTGTGGGGTTCTTGTCCCCAAGAGATCATACAGGGAGGAACAACTAACTATCCTCAACACTAAACAGAACAGCAAATAGCAACACAAGGTAACGCAGCTCCATCAGTGCCCTCTGCTGATGGACTACAGAACATATCACCAGACACTCAATACGTAACATAAGCATTGATTTTTAGTTTAAAAGCTACAGACCCAGACTACATGGCTGGTGAAGGCTTTCATGAGCAAAACCTCAGTCAAACAAATGTTCACGAACAATGAAAATGAAAGAGGGGGAATGGGCACAGGAATGGGAGTCGGGAGGTTCTGAGATCTAATCTCAGCTTTGACACTAATTTGATGGGTGGTGCTGGGAATGTCATTTCACCAGTTTCTATGTGCAAGGAGGGCTTAGCTCACATGGGTATCATAAGAATTAGTTTTCACAATACTTGGAACATGTATAGTGCTAAATAAATAGAGCGGTGTTAAAAGATGTGAACAGAATGAATCAAATCCAGTGTTCTGATTCAGCAAACTGCTCCAGCAGCATTTCCATTGACCGTCCAAGTAGACACAGGCCAAACTGGAACCCCACATTCCTTGAACTTTGGCAAAGCTTACATGTGTGGGTTCTGCCTCTGCTGCTTCCCCAACAAACAATTACTTGAATCAAATCTTGTAAGAACCTCCCCTACTTCTGCTGAACTCAGACATCTCTGCAGCCCACTCAAAGCACTAATTCTGACTCACTAAACACACACACACATACACACACACAAAAATCAACACATTTCCTATTATATTAACTATGCTTTGAGCCAAAATGATAGTGTACCGCTCCCCCAATCTGGAGGTGTAGGGAAAAGGGTCGTTTTCTCCACTCTGAATCTTACTAATAAGATCTCCAAGAGATGTATACGCATTTTTTTAGGGGCTTATACTCATGCCAGAAATATACTGTGGCCGTTGAGATGGTAGCACTCCAGTCCATGTAAATGTCAAATGTGGGATGAGTTTAGATGGGTAGATTGCCTAAACTTCAAGTGCTGGCTTTTTTTCAATAAAAGCATCCTTAGTTGTGGTACTGCCCCCACACCACATACCTCTGATCACAGAAGACCTACATATTAGGAGGAAAAATAAATATTAGGACCACTGTCTGAGGCAAAGAGGTTCTTCTGTATCAGAGGCCTAGGAAACACAGGGTCTAGGAAACATGTACTTACAGAGAACAGCTGGAATCAGAGCCCAGAGGGTAATTCAAGCCTCGTGAATGATCCAGTAAATGAAAATGCCTTTAATAGAAAGCCTGCTCATTTCCTTTAAATGGTGGTTTGCAGGACATGGATTTTTCAGTTGTTCGGTGGGAATTATTCCCTGTCTAGTCTCTCTGTACATTCTCAGGGACATCACTGGTATGGATTACTGTTAAAATACAAGGAAAAAGAAATAACTTTATTTGCCATGCTGCTCAGAACAGATAAGTCCTAATCCACTTTGACTGTATCTTCACAGTGACCTTTCCAGAGGTAGCTTAGCTCTCCTGGTGCTGAACTAAAGTTTCTAACAGCCACCGGTGTCATATTCTGTTTCAGTAAAATCTCTCTAAATAACAGTTTATCACCTGAGCCAACTGAATCCTGGCATTTTAGAATTCATTTTTACCTTTTTAATGTCACTTAACCAAGGAGTGAGCTAAAATCAGCTTGCAAACATAAAATGTAAGCACCAAAGTGTTATTTAAAAAGGTTGTAAAGAATTGGAGAGAATGAAATATTGCCAAGATGGTACCTGAAGATTACATATTACTAAAATCTGAGAAACTGCCTTTTTAATACTGTTCCTTCTCTTGATTTATGGAGGACTACCTAGGATATCATATTAGTTCTCAGATTCATTCACTTCCATGAGAAATACCAACCTTAAAACATTTTTTCATATTTCATCCTGATTTTCAGATGAAAACAAATGGTCATAAGAGGAAAATTCAAAGAAACCTCATTTTAGAAATGTCCAAGTGTTTGGTTTTAACTCAGTTCAACATTGAACAGCATCTGTCAAAGCCTCGTAAGCACTATTTTTACCTCAAAGGGCCAGGCTCCCGAGAAGGACTATACCTCCTATGATGCACCATAGTCACAGACTCCCCATGATACATTATGATGCTTCACTGTATATTATGGGGAATGTAATCTAGCCCAGGGGGCCTGGGGCATAGACAAGGACCAAGGCATGAGTCCCCTGATGTATAACTTTCATGAGGCAACATGACAGCTCGCATGAATTTAATGCACATGGCTGTTAGAATAACCCACATGATTAGGACCCTGAGGACAAACAGAATAATCTGGACAAGCTCAAACAGTTTCCCAGAGAACACTTTGATTTTGTCAAAACTGTATCCCCGCCACCCCCCACCCTCCCAAAAAGCACATCCGTGGGAAACTCCCAAACAGTTTCTTCTTCACTAGCAATTAGGTGAAGCACTTAATATTTATATGAAATATTCACAAATAAGCACTAGGTTGAAATATCATGAAGGTTACAGCACAACCTGTACAATCAAAGGAAAGCCACAATTAAGGAAGAAATATAATTAGGTGTCTTTTCATGACTTGGTACCATGAAATGAAACAGAAGGAGAGTACATCAGGGGACCATCTTAACTAAGTGAAAGGACTGCAAGACATATGGTGCTTCACCTCTGTTACAACTGATCAAGCTCCAGGAGAAGTACAAAGTAATTTTCTATGGTATATAATGAACCCAAATGCATTTGGGATCAGTTCACCCTTTCTTGCTATACATCATTAACAAGAAAACCAGTCAATTAGTCCTGCTTTTCCCTTCATGCACACAAATCTGATGCAAGCTTGCTGTTATAAGTTATTTGTCTAAGAAATAACTGGAGTATACACAAAAGAGGTGGCAGCAGGTGTACTGAATATAGGGCTATGTTATGTGGCATGTGTTCTTCTCTTAGCAAAATATCTCACTAAAAGCCCTTAGGGTACAATTCATTTCACTTCCAGAAAGAAGCACTTTAGCTTTCAAAACTTTTGGGGGAAAAGACCCATTTAATTCATATATTTTAGACAAAGTCTCACTGATTTAAGGGCTAGCAAACCAAAATAGCAGAGATGGCTTCCTAGGAGAGCAGCTTGCACACAAAGTCAGCAATAGGTATGACCATATTAGAGATTAGACTGGTTAATTCATTAATTTGCCAAGGTAAAAAGAGTATGAGACTGGTCTTTGACTGAGCATCAAAGGGATACTGCTGTACCTGGGGAGTTCTGTACTTACTAGTTTACCTAAGTCTCTCTGCAAACCTTGTACACCCTTTTCTTCAAATACTGAATACAGGCCTACTTTCAATATTTTTTTAGACCATGAACTTTAGAGGAATGCACACATACCTTTCTGGAGTCCCACCTCCACCAGCTCTAAGGTACAAATCACCTTTCAAGGGGATTTTGTAGGGCAGCAACTGGCTACAGAAATCCCTCCTCCAACCTCACCAGCATGGCTCCATGTGTGTCTACACTGTTTGACAAAACAAGCTAAATCATGGAAATAAATAAAATAAAAACACGTATCCTGGAGACCTAATGCATATATTTCATCCATTTTTAGAGGGCATTTATCATTATGATTATTTGTGATTTTTTGCTACCAAGTCTGATTTACCTTGGAACTTCACATCGGCCTTAGGGTGGCTTTGAAGTATGGTGTGACTAATGCCTCTATTTTTAGTTGTGTAGCAGAAGCCAAGGAGAAATAATGAGCACTCATTTCAGCTCATCATGGTATTTTCTCAGGTGACTACACATTCATTTGACTCTTATTTTGGGAGTGCTGAATTTGTTCTCCATTAGGACAAATAAGATGCAGAGACCAACATGACCCCTGAAGAGTAGAGCTTCCCTTTATCTCAGCTGTTTGATTCAGCTATTTATCAGGTCAGCCTGTGTGCCGTCTCTGAACAAAAAAAGAGATTTAGCAAAGATGACAAACTAAACCAAAGAAGTAAGCTGACAAACAATTTATTGCTTAAGTCTATCACCAAAATCAGTCTATGACATCAGTTGTTTGCTGGGGTCCAGTATCAGTTATTTAAAATACTTATCTAATTAGAAGATGGGGATAAAAGAGCCCCCAAAACTCCAGAATCCATGACCAGTTATTACACACAGGATTAGAAGTGGTATTATCAAGGGCAGCCATTCTGGAGACTGCTACTCTTTTACTTCAGAGATGTGCAAGTCTCATTAAACATTTTTTTAACACCTTGCATACATTTTAATGAACTAAGGTTATTGTGACAGACACAATCCTATTAATTCCTTCACATGCCCCTCTGGAGATGAAGGCTGCCTACTTTTTATTTTTTTTTTTAGGTAAGAGAACAAAGGGACTGTGTGTGTGTATGTCTGTGTGCGCATGCGCGCATGCACACACACATGTATGTGCTTTGTTCATCTGGAAGGAGCCTAGCACATGTGTGGAACAGCGAAATAACTCCATGTAGTATTGTGTGCTATCAGATTTCAGTAAAACTCCTATTAAAACAAAGAGCTTATCCTGTAATGCCAGTTTTAAATCTAGATGAGTATAAACAGTAGCACACAGCATGGTGACACGTGCATTTGCTGTGGCACCAGTTTACTTGCAAGTAAACAATGCCAGGCAGGCATCTACATGTGCAGGGAAGCAGGAGCAGATTTGCTGCCAATCTGCTCCCGCTTCATAGGGCCCTGCAATGGGCTTCTGCTGCTACCAGAGGGGAGCACCAGGCTCTGGCCTCAGCTGTCAACACCCAACAGCCCTCTTCAAAAGCTCCCCCCACCTGCTGCTCTCTGGCCAGCCACTTCACTGGCCAGGAGCAGCATGCATAGCACAGAGACAGCACTGTGCAGTGCTCTCCTCACTACCTCTGCCTCCCTTCCCCACAGCTGCCCCTGCCCCAACAGCAACAACCAGCACCCTACATATCTGTTGTCTGCTGCGTTGGCCCTCCTGGCCTGCCATGCCAACCACCATGTGGCCCATGGCCATCTCACCCCTTGCGAATCCCCCATGCACAACAACCACCTGCCTGCCCACCGTGCACCTGCTGCCTGGCTGGATCCCACCAAGGATACTGACAATGTGCTCCAGCATGCCACCACTGAGGCCACCCTTGCCCTCCTGGGCCTACAGCCTTACCACCTATGGGCCTGCCAGGCCAGCCAGGACTGGTGATGGCATATCATCCAGCATTCCTGGGAAGACTAACAGTGGCTGGAGGCCTTCAGGATGACCCAAGACACCTTCCGGGATCTCCTGGAGCAGCTCTGGCAGCTGATGTCAAGGGCCAGCAGAGCTGGTATATGGTCCTGGTCCCACTGCAGTCAGCTCCATGCCCATGTGAAACTGGGGCAAACGGTGGGGCTGGGTGGTGCAGGACCTGGGGCAGGAGCAGGGGCAGGGGCAGGGCCAGGAGCTCCTGGCTGCTGAAGGTGGCACAGGACCTCCTCCCATACCCAGGCAGGGGCCTGCTGCTGGCTGGTGGGTGGCTGCCAAGGGGCAGGAGGGGCAAGGGTTGGGAGCTAGACAGCAGGCAGCATGAAGGTGACCACTAAGGCCAGAACAGTGTCCAGCACCTGGCAGTCATTGTCCATGGCCTGCACCGGCTGGCCCAGGACCGCAGTCTGCTCCTACAGTGCTTCCACACACTCATGCTCCAGGGCCAGGAGCTGTGCCTGGAACTCCAAGTCCTCCAGGCCCAGCACTGTGCCAAAACCCAGAACTCCAGGCCCAGCCCGGTGCCTCCTTGCACCGGTGCCGCATGTCCTCATAGACCACATCCTCCACCTACCATCTGTCCTGGTGGGTGACATCCTCCAGGCACCACCTGTCCTGGCAGGCCATGTTATCTTCCTGCCAGGCTCAAGTGTCTTCCTGCCATGACCAGGCAGTCCAGAAGGAGGGTCCTGTCCAGGGCTCAGGGCCCCAGCTGTGGGTGGCAGTGACCCTGAGGCTATATCCCAGCTGCCAAGTGTGGCCTCTCCCCAGCATGCAGCTGCAGGCCCTGCAGAACCATGAAAAAGAAGCAGTTTGTGTGAGTTTGCAACATTTCTGAAATTAGATGCTCTGTGCCAGGGGGTATGCAGTGCCCAGCCTCAGATCAGGGGCTGGGCATGCACTGGTGCCCAGGGACCATGGTAAGTTGGTTGGGCAGGCCCAAGCCCAGGCAGCTGCCTGCCAAGACTCCTGTCCCCACATGCACCCCAGGGGCCAGCGGGCCACTGGGTGCTGGCCACAGTCAACCTACCTCCCTCACCCTGTTCCTAGGGTAAGACAGGCCAGGCTCCTGGCAGCACCTGCTGCTATGGATCTTGACCCCACTGTCCCCCCACCTCCTCCTGAAGGCCAACATGTCTTCTGCACTGCCACCCAGCCCACAGTGGCAAGGCTTGGGGGATGTGGGGCTCCCAGACAACTGGGACAAGGAGCTGCCTGCACCCCCACCCTCCCTGCAGGGGTCTTCTTTGGGAAGGCACTCCAGGGCCAGCCCCCCTGCTGCAGCACTGCTGTGCCTCAAGTGTGCACCTGCTGTATATGTCCCAGGTGGTATGTGAGGAGCTGTTTGCATGGGCCCATGGGTGCCCAAACCACTACACCCTGCTGCTCCCAGTGGCCATGGTACCCCAGGCACACCTGCATACTTGGCATGGGACCCTGACTTATGACATCATGGGGGGGGTGGGCAAGCCAGGACTGCCCTGAAACCTCTGCCACTCCCTGGAGGGCTACCTGTGGCTACACTATATGTCCCTTCCCCCACTGCCAAGGACAGCATCACTGCCGGCATTGATGTGTTCCTCAGCATGTGAGAGGCCTATGATCACCTAGCTGCAGGGGCACAGAGTACTCAAAATTTTCCACCATCTCTCACCTCCCTGCCAGTCAGCCCATCTCCTCTCATTATTCATACTGGATCTGATCTATAGCCCATTTAAGGAGAAAGATTAACTGATTTCAGTGGTCTTTAGATCAGGTCTAGTGGGGGTGCATATCATCATCTCACTCCTGAAATTATCAGGTTTTCAAGATTCATGGATGTGCAGTTTCACCTCTCACCACTGTGTATTTGAGTGTCCTAAGCCAGTTCTCAACCATGATCAGGTATATGAATAAAAACAAGTCTTTTCTATCTTTCAGACTTCCAGGTTGCTAGTTGACCACATCTAGAGCATCTTGGCTCCAGGTATGGTCAACCAGTAATGTCCATTATAAGTGTAATACCTATTTTAAATACCAACATGTTGTCCCTGACAGACTTTAAGTAGGATCACTTGAAGGTGTGAGGGCTTTAAAATGTGTCTTTTAGGAGCCATACAGCTCGATTCACTCTATTTGATGGCAGAACTAACACTTGAACTCAGTCTGTCAACTTCCTGCTTTGAAGGAGACTCAATAAAAGCCATCTATAAAAGAATACTTTAAACAAAGGCATATGAAGCCACTCATTTATGACTCATGCATCCCCTGGGCCCCTCTACTGCACAATATACATTGATTCAAATTGAAGTTTACCTCCCTGTATGATAAGAAACTAAACTGGAACCTAGAAAGAGCTGCATTGTGAGGAGTATTTCTCTCACTCGCTCCAGATCACTAAGGTCCTAATGCTTTGTAAACCTACCATTTAAGACTGATATTAATCTCCTGAAAAGGCACTTAGCAAAGCAAAACCACTAAGGTTATTTCAGAGGAGTGGAGATGGAATGGGGCAGCAAGGAAGCTATTTAGCTTTTAAAGGCTAAGTAAATGCAAGGTAGTAGCTTTTGAAACCACAGAACAGCAAGGCTCAGTCCTCGATGGCTCAGAGGCCACATGAGCAGTCAGTGTTAACTAAACCCCTGGAGGAATCTTGACAAATACATTCCATTTCACAAGTATATTCCAGTTCTAGTATATTCGTTAACATTACATGACCCAAGAGGGAAAAATCCTTTAGACATGGTAAAACTCCATAACATTCACTGACTGTAAAAAATGCATGCCCAATGCATGCATTAATAATTTTTAACATGTAATATTTTCAGCAGAGAGCTGCACATGGCATAGGTGCTGAGTATGTCGAGGCCTGAGGGCCCTGGACCTCCTTAGGAAGAGGATAGAGTGACCACAATTGGGAAAGACAGTCCCAAAATGGAAACATTAAGTCCCAGTCCCATGCTGCATGACTCCAGGACAGCAGTTCTCCTGGATTCCCAGTATCGTGCAAGGATCCAGGTTTTCCATTCGCCATAGAAAAGCACAGGAAACAGCAGGTTTCCCCTTGTAGGCTGGGCTTCACAGAGCAGGACACAGAGTACCACATGCATGTGTGAACATGTACACATGCATGTGGCCAGGAATACACTCTCCACCGTCACCTGGAGATATCTCTCCCAGCTGCCTGCAGGTAAGTCTATGGGGGGAGCAGAATAAGGGAGGGAGTGGGGCAGGGGCTGGACCTAGGGGTGCTGCCCAGCCAGAGCAGTGTATGGGGTCTGGGGTGAGTAGAGGGATAGCTCATCCTGGGGCGAGGAAGCTCCCTGCCACTGTGTGCACTCCCAGGGAGAGGGCTATTGGGGGGGGACATGTGCCCTTTCAGGTTTGTGTGCATGGTGAGGGTGGATGTGGGCTGCCTGCTTCAGGCTCTGGGCTCCCTAACCTGTTACCCTCCCCTCATGAGCCCCATGCTGACCACACCACCATAGCCAGGCACCCCTTGCCCACCTGGCAGCTGTAGGGGCAGGGGCAATGGTGTTGTGCCCCCCACTTCTTAACTCAAGGGAGAGGAGGAATCATCTTAGGTTCCTTGCCCGCCCCCTGCAAAAATAAAAATCAGTGCCTATGGACATGGTATGTTGAGTCACATATCTTGGGAACCCAGGTCTGAGTGTTACCGCCATAGTGACTTCAGTTTCTACAGAAAGCTGAACGGTCAGTCTAGAACAAACCACACCTGTCCTAAAAGCTTTGTGCTATCTACCCATGTTTGTATTGATAACTTTCAAACCACAACATAGGTTCATCGCACTTTTAATGTCTATGCTTTGGTTCAGCATGATTTAAAAATAAACTTAACCTTTCGGTCCACACCATGTTATTTAGTAGAGCATCATATGAATACAGCAACTGTTTATTGCATTGACCAATCACAAGTTATTCTCTCATTTGGATCATCCCTATGTATGGGATCACATAAACAATAGTCATAAGTAACAGAAAAGATTGTGAAGTAATCAAGTTATACAAAACAAGTTAAGGTTTTCAGTTACTAAAGCATGGTGTGTTTTATTCAGTAGCTGTATCCTAGTTCACAGCTAGAAGGGGTAGGAAGTTTAGCCACTCCAGTGCAAAGTATCAATACTTGTGAAGCTTCTTCATTTGCCAGAAATCCAGCACATGAACTTGGGCTGCCAGAAATCTGGCACAGGGCTGAGACAGTAAGTTACATTGTTCCAAATGGGGAACTTGACAAATTCCTTGCTATAACCACTGCATCCAATTTAGAGCATCTGCCAAGACACTGAAACCTAGAGGGAGTTCAAATAAATGCTATAAAAATCAAATCCTGGGAAGCCAGGAGCAGCTAACCTGGAAAACTAGACAAGCTTCACTGAGGACCTCAATGGTGTGAAGCACTTGGTAACAATCTTCCAGCATTAGAAAAGCAGGTGAAAAACAAATATGCTTTACAACCAGCCAGAGGAAGTCAGAGTTTGTAGTAAAATCCACTAGTCCTATAAAACCCTAGAACTGTGCTACACTCTCTTGAGCACCACTCTCTGGCGTTGCTAACCATTTATACATATGAAGGCAAGGCAGGGTGGCACCTACATTTTCACATATGTAAAACATTGAGGATGAGGTGCTTATGGTGAAACAATGGGCGGTATCTTGCAGCGGTAAGATGAAGTTAACACATTCATTGCAACTCACAGGAAAGTAATACTGTGGGAGACAGTATACTGTATTTTGGCTGTGGACAGGGCTGGACACAGCCATGGGTGAACAGGGTGGCTGCCTGGGGCCCAGACAGAAAGGGGGCCCGAAAATGGTAAATTTTATTATCATTATCTCTAGCAAAAAGGGCCCCGACACTGAAAGTTCGCCCAGGGCCACCAGCAGTCTAGGTACAGTGCTGGTTGTGGAGAAGGATAGGTTTTGGGGTATGGGGTCCAGGGTAGATACATTACAGCCCTGCAGTGACAGAGACTCAATGGATGTCTTTAGAAGTTTTCCTGTCCCTAGATTCTGTTTTCACCAACAAAGGCCCTTACTCTACGTCCAATTAAATGACAGCCTTTTTTAAAAAAAATTTGGTTCAAGGGTCATAAGGCTGTATGAAACAGCACCATTCCGTTTCAACTTCTGTTTTGCACTTTCAACAGGACAGTATTTCGTTTCGACTTTCATTTCTTTTCAAAACCACTATTCCATTTTGTTTCATTGAAACTTTTGCTGTTTTGACGCTGTTTCGATGTTTCATCCACAGGTTATAATGGGGAAGCACAAAACTGCCTATAACTGTCATTTCTTGCCTGATTCAGATGAAACTTGCAGGAATAGTAGCCCCTTCTGAGGCCACAAAGCCAGCCATGATTCAAGGAGATAGGTGCATGGGTTTCTGGGAAAATGCACCTCAGGCTGCTACTAAGAAAAACACATGACATGTGAGACTGTGTGTATATGTTAAGGCGCACCCTCACTGGAGCTGGGGCCTCTACACAACACGGTAGTGTGTCCCAATGAGCTCTCCTCCTCCCCTACAGCCTCAGTCCAGTCCACAACTTTAAATTACAACAGGTAATAACTTAGTAAGCAGCACAGTAGCACCAGCAGCATCTAAGGCAGCCAAACTGTGACTGAGCCTTTCTTTCCTCTCCTGCAGGAGCTTCTTCTCCAGCAGCTGCCAGAGAACTCTCCCTGCCAGCCCCAGCCCTGGGGCGTAGATGTGCCCAGGACCCCATGTCCTTCTGGTTAGGGGTGTTGGTCCATGGACATGGCACTGGCAGACAAGGTCCTTTGGGCCAATCTAAGTTGGTATCTTTTAGCAGACTAACTGAATAGTTACAGAAATATATCTTAGCAAGCTTTCACACTACAACCTGCCGGACATCTGACTCCCTAGGTACCTTTCCACTTTTACCTGCACTGCTACATCTCCCTTCCCCTCCCTTCTCCACCCCAGCCTGTCCCTCACACCTTTCATAGATTCATAGATTCATAGATTAAGGGTCGGAAGGGACCTAGTAGATCTTCTAGCCCGACCCCCCGCCAGGGCGGGAGAACAACAAAAACCCCAAAAAGAGAAATGGGACTCAAACGAGTCCAGCTAGGTGGGCATCCAGCCTCTTCTTAAAGACCCCCAGGGTAGGGGCCAGCACCACTTCCCTTGGAAGTTGGTTCCAGCTCCTAGCCGCCCTAACGGTGAAGTAGTTGTTGCCTCCATTTCCATTTTCACTGACTGAATTCCTTGCCTGCATTGCATGCCAGCCTCTGGCTTCTTTACTATTCCTTCCATCCAGGACCAGCACACTTGCCAACTGCAGGTGCTTCCTCAGCCTGACAAAGGGTTTTTCATCGCAAAAGCTGGCATCCCAGGCAGCTAAGCTGAGCTCACTGGGAGCCTCACAACTTCACTGCAATAAGCAAGCGTCAGACCTGTCAACGATGTGACAGGTCTGCGTTTTCCCCAGCCAGGACTGTGTGCATGTGTGTGGTGGCTGGAGGTTCTGGTGCCTCCAACCCACCTTTCACCAGGGGGATCCTCAGTCCTGGCATTTCCTGGGGCTTCCACACCACCAGCAGGCCCACCAGGCCTCCCCATCCCTGGCAGAGTGCAGTTTCTGTGATCATGCCCAGGACCTGGGGCCTCCTCCTTCCCCATAGCCCCAGCTACCTCCAAGTTCATCCTGGCACGGAAGCTCATCAGGGACATGTTCTTCCCCTGATGGCTGGTGATGCAGTGAGTGACCCCTCCAGCTCTGAAAGCAGGGCATTAAATGGCTTTTAAAAAATGAAAAAAGGAAATAGGTGTGGACAGAGTGAGAAGGGTGGCATTCACTTCATCTACATCTGGAGCTTGGAAAACCCCAGCAGCGGGAGGTTCACCTTTAGAAACACCAACTTCTCCACCAAACCAGGATCCAAGCAGGTGTGGTGGGGTGTCACTACATCCCTAGCAATGCTGAACACCCTCTCCCTTGGAACACTAGTTGGTGGACAGGACAGGTGCTCCCGGGAAACTGTGGCCAGATCTGACCACATCTGGATGTGACTTGCCCAGTAGGCCAAGGGGTCACATAGCATTGGCTCCATGTCCTCAGCGAGATAGGCAGCCACCAAGGCCTGAGTGCTACCTGCCTGATGGTGGGGTCTGGTGCCTCTGGACCCCACCATGGAATCCATTCCCTTGGCCCACACTAGCAGCGCCTGTGATGCAGAAGGAGACTGGCTGGTGGATGGCATGCTAGCATGGGACAGTGGATCCCCTTCTTCCACATCCCCCCACCTCCACCATTTTGCCTCCCTGACTCTCTTCACCAGCACCTCCATTCACTAATCCAGGGTTTGGCAGGTACATATGCTGCCCTTTACTCTCAGGTCACCATGGCAGCCAGCACATGGACTGTACTGGACCACAAGGGACCAAGCCATTTCCTGATGCTCTCCTTCAGCCACCTTACTAGTGCCTGCACATCTGGTGACAGTAGCTTGCCCCAGCCAGGAACACTGATCCCCTGGAAGCTCTCCATTTGGCTCTGAAGTTCCCTCACTACAGGGATCACCTAGCTAAGGAGGGCATCGGCAGCACTGAGGGTCTCGGTGGCCTTGAGGAAGGGCTTGAGGACCACCAAGATCTAGGAGCTGGTATCCCACTCAGCTCTGTTAAGGGGGCCGCTGATCCCAATCTCCCTGAGCAAGGCTATTTCATGAATGGCCTTCTGTTGCTCCACCAGCCTCTCGAGCATCAGGTACGTGGAGTTCCACTGAATCTCCACATCCTGTCTGATTTTGTGCTGCGGGATGTTCAGCTCTGCTTGTTTGTCCCACAGCATCTTGCCCACCTTGATGCTCCTGTGGAAGTAGACTGCCATCTTCCTGCATTTGGAAATGAGCTTGCTGGTGGTGCTGGTGCCATCACCAGCAGCCCTGTCCCCCTGCAAAGTGTCCCTGACTATGAGGTGGAACTTGTGTGCCACATAGTGGATGCCAGCAAAGTTGGCATCATGAACTGCCTTGACCATATTGACCCTATTGTTGGTGACCATGAACCCACGGGTGACCTCGCCCTGCCCAACGAGCCACCCCTGCACCAAGCGGTTTATGGCCCCCATGATCTCTGTTGCCATGTGGGACTCATCTATCATCTTAGCTTGAAGGAGAGCCCACTGACAGCCTGACTAGTCACACCAGTGCCCTGTGAGGGAGAGGTAGGCATGATCTCCACTCTGGCTGCTCCATATGTCCGAGGTGAAGTGTAAGGCCACCTGCAGACCTGCCTTGCACAGCCCCTCCTTCAAGTACTCCCTGCATGCCTCACAGGGAGGGCACCACCATCCTGCTGAAGGTGGTGCATAGGGGCAATTGGTAGGATGGGGCCATGAGTGCCATGAGCTGGCTGAACCCTGGCTGCTCAACTAAGAAGGGCTGGCCATCAACAGCAAGCATCTCCCCAATGCTCTGGGTGATTTTGCTCGCCCTTGCAACTCGCCCTGCTTTGTGTCCACCCTTCCCCCACTGTTCCAGGGTGGCCTGCCACTGCTTTGGGGAGGCCAGGGCTTTGGAGAGAGAGGGGGACTTCCCTTTGGGCATGCTCCCACTAGTGCCAAGCTGTAGAGGAGCAAGGGCAAGCAGGTGGTGCCTGCGGAAATGCATCAGCATCCCCGTGGTGCTCGTGTGTTTTGTTCCCTTGCCCCAGCTGGTTTTGGCTCGGCAGTGCAGGCAGATAGCATATGTGGGATGATCCCAGACCACACTACCTGCTTGCTTCTGGGGTGTGGGTGCATGTGTGGATGCTGCAATTTCCCCCTCCTCAGCAGGCAGAGGCACAGCAGCAGGAGGAGCAGACTCAGCTGAGCTGCTTGCCTCTGTAACCTCTACCTCAACCTTCCCCGAAGTGCCTTCTGGGGAAGGAGACCTGGCTCTAGGGGAAACTTGAGAGGTGTGGACCACAAACTCAGCTGATTCCCTCTCCTTCCCCAGCATTTCCCTTGATATGGCACTCAGATCCAGATCCAGCTCCAGCTCTTCCCCTAGCACAGGAATGCTCAGCATGGGAAATGAAATGGCGGTGGAGGAGGCTGTCATGCTGGTGCTGCTACTTGTTGTTATGGGGAGGGGGGGCAGGGTGGGTTATGGCTGGTGCCCTTGAAGGGGATGCAGACTCAGAAACAGGCAGTAGCACTGGCACTGCTCCCCTCTCCTTGCTCCCTGTAGAACTGGAAGCCTCATCCCTCCTTGTTGTAGGAAAGAGGCTGCATCTCACGGGGGGGAACTTACACCTCTCCTACATGCCCATCCCTGAAGGCTTGCCAGCTGCCTTTCCACCATGCTTCATGGTATGTTTCCTAGCGTCTTGTCTTTATAAAAATATATAAATGCATCTGCCTTCCTATATAAGTTCTATGGTATAATATGCCACAAGATATAAATGTATAAAAATAAAAATATATAAATGTATCTGCCTTCCTATAAAAATTATATATTAAAATATCCAATATAATTATGAAATTGAAATTACTAAATCAATGAATATAGTAATAAATAAAAGGATCTAGAAAGAAACCAAACCATATTGCAGAATCCCACTTGCTAGGCTAGCAAGTAGGAAATCAAATCAATGGTAGTGGTTGCCTTCGTTGTGCAACGCTCCTGAGGTGCTGGAAGATAGCTCAGTAGCTGTCCGATCCCAAGACAGAAAGCAGGCCAGTTCAAACAATGCTGCCTTTTATGCTGTTTTTCCATCCCTCCCCCAGAGCACTGAGATTGGAAGGGACCTCAGAGAAGGATCACAGTCACAGGCCAGCTACACAGTCAATATGAGAGCAGTCCTTCCCCTCTGTTTCCCCTCCCTCTCCTTACTTCCCGTTTCCTTCCAGGCAAGCCCAGCTTGAGCTTCAAAACCTTTCAACTGCCCTCGTTTCATTTCAAAGCTGTTTCAAAGCCCTTCATTTCATTTTGATTTCACTGTTTCAAGCTCGAAACAAGTCAAAACAGCATTGAAATGAAACAGCAAAATTACACACTGCCCTAAAAATTAGTTCTAACTCCTATTGGGTAAAGTCCAATAGTCAAGTTCCAAATTTTGACTGAGCAGAGCTCAGTCGTTCAAGTCTGTGCATCTCTACCACCGGGGAAGTATCTACTCTCCCAGACTCATGGGTCTGGGGCTTCAGACACTCCGCAAATCCATGGAAAGCATCCAGTATTCAAGCCCCAAGCCTGGGGGCCTTGGGGCTTTGATACCCCCTAGTCTTACTTGTTCCTAGCTAAAAGGCTAAGGAGCAAGCCATGGGGAAAGTGAGAATGCAGTCCCCAATTACCACAAGATTGTGCAGTCGAGTTACCTGCACTGGGGAAACTCGCTGGGGTCAGCCTGCCCAGAGTGCAAGGGACAGACCTCACCCTATAACTATACCTGATGAGCTGAGAGGATCATGGGATCTTCCCTGCCATGTAAATTTAATTAAATTAAATGACTAACTTCTGAGCCAGGTACCCACCAGGAACCATCAAACCTACAATTATAGCTAGGGATCTATCTAAATCAAACTAAGGCAAAAGAAAAATTGCAGTCCACTTGCAGCCTGCAGCACCATTTTTGTGGTCTTTTCACGGCGCCCCCTCCTCCCCCCATCACCAGTTGACCAACGGGCCCTAGCAGCCCTGCTGCTTCTTGGCCAAGAGGGCTGCCCATTATGCAACCCCACCCCTTGCCACTGATTAGTGGAGAGCGGCAGCGCTAGACAATGGACAGCCCTCTCAGCCAATCAGCAGTGAGGAGGGGAGAGGCCCACCATTTTTGCTGCTCCCCTTCATGTTGGCAGCTCCGCCCCATCCCTGCTCTGGTAGGCTGCAAGGCCAGGCCTCATTGGCCCTGAAGACCACTGGCTCCTGCTGGGGAGCCAGCATTTTATTTTTAGTAAGTTTTCTTTTCCTGGTGATTCCGTGGCAAAATCATGATGATTGCCATTTTCACAGAAACCAATTTTTTTTGCAGTTTCCATGAAAAACACAGAATTGCGAATAGGGTAGATCCCTAATTATAGCTGTAACATATGCATCCCCCTGGGGCAATGGCTTTCTTTCTTACACTGTACAGTGTTTAGCCCCTGGCTATATAAAATCTGTGGTGTGTGTCCCTACTGCACTGAATGATTCAGTATTATTCAGCATTTCTCTCATTTCAGATACTCAGTTTGTTAAATATTATACTAAGGGTCTAGTACACTGAGAATCTTCAACCCCTGCGTGCTTTAGTGGGAGTTAAAAATGCTATGAAAAGCCAAATCTGTCCTGTGTGGGATTCCTGTGGCATGCTCTCCTCCAACAGTTTTGTTGACTTCCCTTAGAGGTACATTCTAAATTAAGGAATTATTTTACCAAACAGAGTGAAGCTGCAGTATAGATGATAAGGAGTCATCCCTGTAAACACAGCCCATATGCAGGCAAGGGAACAATCAGATTGTTTGATGACATTTCGATATTTCTGTGAAACTGAACATAAGTTTCCAGGTTCAAATATAAGAGACTAAAGTTATGGAAAAATATGTCAACAGAAAAACCTGTATTTATCTATTCTGGCACTGTACAAACAACACATTTGCTGCATCTTTTACATTTGTCACAACATTACTCTGCTTAAACAGTTATATAAATAGTCTGAATTTTTAAAGCACATGTCTTGTAGACCCAGGCAAGGCAAAGATTTTAAAACTATTCTCAATAACTAACACACATACATGATTTTTTAGAATTAGTATTTTGTTAGAAAATAGAGTCTCTCTAATTCTGCAATGGGGAGGGAGGAAGAAAGGGGATTATGCACTCTGAAACAGGACTAATTAATGTTAGCACCTTAGCTTAATTAAGAATGCTAAATTATTGAATGAAAAACAGATCTTTTACGCTTTTCAGATCCTCTGAGAAGTGCATTTTAGAAGTCTCTCCTTTTCCAAATAAATCCTTGTTTGAGTGGATAAATAATGTCTATGTTCTCCTCCAGACAAATGGCATAGGAAATGTACTGAGAGTCACTGACCCAATGTTTCCCCTATGCTTAAAACAAGACGTAAATTTAAGATTTAAAGATGCCAGTATGCAGACAGATATGATATGCAGGAAGTGAGATGTTCTCAAACTTGTCCTTTTGTGAGACTGATAAAGCACTCTTTTGGCATGGAAACCTACCTATTGTGGTACAAAACTACAAACAAGAGCCCATTACCAGACTGCGATTCACTCTAATGAGATCCGGAGCCATCATGGGCAGGTGTGGTTGGAGTCTGTATTGAGACAGAGGACTTAAATCACTAGTTACAGTCTTGTTCATTCTTTGAAGAATTAAGAGGAAAATGGCTCTCTCCAGTAGCGGAAATTCTTAAAAAAGAAAAAACAAATGGTCTCCTCTATACTCCCTAGGTGTATTCACATTACTTGTGCAAAGAATGTGGGTCAGACTGAAATATGATACCCCTGCTTTACTTCTTTGTTCACGCTTTACATTATCTAGTTTTTGTATTGTCATATACTAAGTTCTGCTTAAATTATGTTTGATGTGGAAAACTGTGAAAACTCATGGTATGCATTTAGCAAAAATGATAAATTATATAAATGTTATTATTATATTATGTAACTGTATTGCATTGTTTTAGCAAAAGCTGCAAATAAACTACTACTAGAAAACAGGCTATACCTGACCTTTCTCCGCTCTCATCAAACGTTTTCTAGGACAGTGGTCTCCAAAGTGGGGTGCGCAAGACAATCCATTGGGGTGCGAGAAGAAAATATTAGAACTTCTATTTATATTTATATAAATATACATATATTGGGGGTATGTGCTCAAAAATTTTTTACTGATTGGGGTGCGTGATCAAAAAAGTTTGGAGACCACTGGTCTAGGAAATCATCTCAAATTATGATCATCTTCCAAACCACTCGTATCAGATTACTTTGGCTAAATTAACAAATAAACCTTACTGATGAAGGAAGAACAAGAAACAGCATCTCATTCAAAAATCTTATGCCAGTTTCCCCAACTTTGCTTCTATAGCAGGGTAGAGCTACGAGAGCTATATTTTATACTTCAACAAGCATCACTTAGCACCCTTTATTAACAAACTCTTCTTTTCTGGTGGTTTCACTACAGGCATAAAAATTAAACACTATTCTAAAAAAATATTCGTGTCCCTCCCTCATTTTAGGGAATCTCTGCAAACAGCCTGAGAGTCATCTCTCCATTTACTACTCCCTTCAACCAACCTTTCAGCTCTCTTAGAAAATTAGGTTACATCTTGCAAAAGTGACTGTAAAGCTAAACACATCTGCATTACTACAACATACAAGTTCATAGAATCATAGAAAATCAGGGTTGGAAGGGACCTCAGGAGTCATCTAGTCCAATCCCCTACTCAAAGCAGGACGGTCCAACTACAGCATTCCAGCTAGGGCTTTGTGGAGCCAGACCTTAAAAACCTCCAAGGATGGAGAGTCCACCACCTCTCTAGGTGACCTGTTCCAGTCCTCACCAACTTCCTAGTGAAAAAGTTTTTCTTAATATTTAACCTAAACTTCCCTTTGCTGCAGCTTGAGACCATTGCTCCCTGTTCTGTCATTTGCCACCACTGAGAACAGTCTAGCTCAGGGGCAGACAATTTTGGGTGGAGGGCTGCTTACCAAGTTTTGGCAAGCCATCGAGGGCCACATGGATAGCCCCACCCCTTGACAGGTGCCCTGCCCCCTGTTTGCCACCTTGGGACCAGAAGTCCTGCCCTCTAACCCTTGCCACCAGAAGTCCCTCCCCTTCTGCCCTGGGAGTACTCTTTTCAGCAAGGGGGTTTGTCATCTCAGAACCAGAAAAATACCAAATTATATTTTCTAAAAATCAAACATACTACAACATTCATTAATTTCATTTCAAAAAATATTTTTTTCTCAATTTACATGTGTTTGTGTAGTCTACATAGAAGTTATAATATAATAGCTCAAAATGAAGTCTTTCTCTTGTATATTGTGGGTGGG
>NW_017729016.1:10195188-10199731 GCF_001723915.1 Gavialis gangeticus
ACCCCCCAGCAGCAGGCAGCGCACTGCCAGCGCTCCTGCAAGCCCAGGCTCTGCACTCCTGCTGCTCCTGGCCCCGAGGCACTGGCATGGGTCCCATGCTTCCGCTCACTGCCACTTCCACCCAATCTGCCACCACTGCCCTTCTCCTACAGCTTCCCCCCTACCCCGCTCACTCACCACTTCCCAGCTGCTCCTGCACTGAACCCGGGAACCATGTAGTGTTGGAGCATCCAGTTGGCAGGTGGAGTGGGGAGCGGGGACATGGCTGGGAAGGCAGAGGGAAAAGGCAGCATGCAGAGCACAGCAACAGCTGGGTGGGAGCACAGGGTCCGTGCCAGTGCACTGGAGCCAATGCCAGCCACCCAGAGCAGGGTGGCAGGAGCATGAGGTCTGGACCAGCAGCGGCTCTATGGAGCTGGGCTGTGCTGTGCCAGGAGGAAGATGGGGCAGCCTTCCCTGCTCTATAGACCCTTGCCACTCGCTGCTCCTTCCCTCTGCCTTCCATAGTCATTTCCTCACTCCCCTCCCCCCCCCACCGGTTGCTCAGACACCATATGGTTACCAGCTGCAGCACTGGGACCACAGGAGCCAGCCCAGCCCAGCCCTGAGGGCTGGGGCAATCACTTGCATTTCTCCCCTGCCTCCCTCCCCCCCTCTTTGTTACCTGTATTTTCCTCCTGTGCAGGGAGGCAGAAACAGCCACAGGCCGGAAGCCCCTGCCTCAGAAACCCTTGCTAGGCACAGGCTTTGGCTGGGGCTGGGGTGGAGCTGAGCAAGCTTTGCTGCTGCAGCTGTTTGCTTTTGCCACTTGTTCCCCCTGGGTCCTACTGCCCCTGGATCCTGTCATCTTTGACAGGCAGCCAGGGGCAGAGAAATACTAAGTTTCTAAATTTTTTAGGGGCCCCACCAGCCGGATGGTTTGGCTCAGTGGGATGGATCCAGCCTGTGAGCCTTACTTGACCTGCCCCTGGTCTAGCTGCATCCTTTTTGGAACCACCCTTCAGGTAGTTAATGGCTGCTATTAAATCCAACCTCAGTCTTCTCTTCTGCAGACTAAATAAGCCTGGTTCCCTCAGCCTCTCCTCATAAGTCATGTGCCTCACCCCCCTAAACATTTTCACTGCTTTCTGCTGGACTCTTTCTAATGTGTCCACATCCTTTCTATAGTGGGGGGGCAGAAACTGGATGCAGTACTCCAGATGTGGCTTCACTAGTGTAGAATAGAGGGAGAATAATTACTTCCCTCAAGCTGCTGGCAACACTCCTACTAATGAAGCCCAGTATGGTGTTAGCCTTCTTGTCAACAAAGGCACACTGTTGACTCATATCTAGCTTATTTTTCACTGTAACCCACAGGCCCTTTTCTGTAGAGCTTCTGCTTAGCCAGTTAGTCCCAAGCCTGCAAAAGTGCATGGGATTCTTCTGTTCTAATTGCAGGAATTTGCACCAGAGCCAGTCCTGCTCCTGGCTGGGGCCTTGCAGCTGTGCATTGCAACCCTGGACCTCAAGCCCCACCCGGCCAGGCAGCAGCCTCAGCCTGTGCCTGCCCCAGGTACAGAGGTAGGGGATGCGGGTCCCCCCTGCCACCTGGGAGTTCATGCAGCAGTGGGGAGCCACCCCGCCCAAGCCCACAGCAGGGGGGGAGTGGGGCAGGGGGCTGTAGACCTGGGTCCATACCCCTGGCAGCTGGGGCCCCCTCTAGCAGGGCTGGGGGAGCAGGGGCTGTGGGTGGGGGCAAGAGGCATCAGCAAGGCTGTGCAGGTTGTGGGTGGGGAGTGAGGGGCACCAGCAGGGCCAGGGACTGTGGGGAGGGCTTTAATTTTAATCATGGATTTGGGGGGGATTTGGGGGGGATTAGCAGAGAATTTGTGATTTTTTTAGCAGAGAAAAACCAGGATCCCTGATTATGAGCAATTGTTCTAGGTTGGGTTCAAACTATTCATGCAAATGCAATGGAACCGAAGTCGTTCCACACGGTAGCATGGTACAGGTTGTCCATTTCCTCCTCACCCCAGGGCTTACCACAGCACCATTCCTATCAGCATGAAGGGACACAACATGTGGCACCTTGTTTTGTCTGCAAATTCCTCATCTTCCTTCTCCTGAATCCATGCTGGAGATGCTGAACAGGCTTTGGTTTTAATGGGTGAGCAGCCTGTTATTTAACATATTGTTCAAATGATTCAATTATTGAATATGCTGCTGCTGCATTTATTAACTTAGACACTTTAGCAATAAAGGAAATTTACAACTGGTTATAGCATGATTTGTTTGTGCTTTCATCTATAGAACATGCTATGCTGCACCACTGTCTTACAGATAAATCATATAAACTGCTGCGGTGACTCAGAGATGCCAATATATTAAATGCAATGTTGTCTTTTATGCCCTTTAGGACAGAGGACTCCCTCCCAACAGCAGCAGACATCTTTCAGAATATCACTGCAAGTCAGCAACCAGGAACCTCTGCAGGACTGAATATCATTGATGATATTTTGGTGCATGGAGAAACACAAAATGAACATGATGCCAGGCTAACATCCCTGCTCCAAAGGCTTCAGTAGAGACAATCTAATTCACTGTGAAGCAAAAGTAAAAGGAACAAGGCTAAAAGAACCATGCCTTTGTATGACCCCTAAGCAGGGCAAGATCCAAAGCCTGAAGCTCTGCCTATAACATAAATAGCAGCCTATCAATTTTAGTTTTCAGCAGGCTGTCTTTAAAAGGAACGGTAATATCACCTGACTGAAAGTGGTAGATATGATTATGCATCTACTCCACAGGAGTAAACCAATGATGGAAGTCTTGGAGCAGCCATAATGGATACCCATAAGCAGTCTCCCTACTGCATTTCCAGTTTGGTGTGCTCAGGAGCATCTCTGCATGAGAGCACAGTGGAAGTCATCTAGATGTACCTAAAAGCCAGCCATGTATTATCAGAATGAATTTTCTCTTCAAATGAACAAAAGCAAGATCTCCATGGGAAAGAACGGTGCTGGTCTCCTTAGCAGCTCCTTTAGATTTCTAGAAAGGTGAGGTATACAAATCTGGACCATGATGATGTAGCTCCTCAGCCCCATTACAGCATGTCTGGGGCTGTGAAGGCTAAGTTCCTTCTGAAGAAGTTGGTACAGTAGAGTTGAGGCATGTGAGTATCTTACTTTATTTCTACAACAGGCCTTGAACAGAGGTGGGCAGTCACCCCCAGCAAGCAAGCAATCCCTTCCTTCAGGGACCTCCAATTCCTGACTCCAAGGGAACCACTGCTTCAAGAACTGACTCATTAAGGACACTTTGGCAGAATGCAATTGCAACAACTCCCTAAAGAGACTAAAACAGTCAAACAGGAAGGCAGCAGTTCTGCAAAGGTTACATGTCCAAAACTCTGCAAAACAATATGTAAGAGCACCATCTGGTGACTCCTGCCATAACCGCCATAGGTACCAACACTACCCAGCTATCAAAGGGCAATGTTCAGTTTCAGTAGCCACGTAACAGAGATGATAGTGCTAAAACATGTTACTGAGCCAAAGACAGCTACAAAAGCAAGAAGTCTTCTAGTTTTCACTAACTGTTGTTTCTGTATCACTATAGATTTAGTAGCCATTACACAGCTGCAACGTGAATCAATCAGCAATGATCAGCCATGGGAATGGGACAATAGACAAGAAAGACACGTCTATGCCTTTAAAAACCATGATAACAAGTGATACTCTTAGCTTATTTTAATTAACCCAAGCAGAATGAACTAATTGTTGATGCCAGTGCATTTGGGATCTGTACTAGTCTAGGACAGCCAAAAGTCTGACAAAGTGAACATTGTTGCATAAGCTAGCAAGTCACTCTCACCAGTTGGGCAAAAATTTTCATACAGCACACTGAAAGCAAAGTATTAGTGATACTGAGGGTGCTGGCATTTCCACCTTCATTAGTATGAGTACAGCAGTTCTGTTCTCATTGCCAGCCACAAGCCAAAAGAAGCAACTGTTAGTAATGCCACATACAGACCTCCAAACTGAAGCAGAAAAATGGCATGAAAATTAGACAGAGGACTATAACGTAAATTAAAAACCAAGGGAAAACAACCCGCCATGCTTTTTTAACAAGGCACGTAACAATATCGTCACAGGCAGGAAGGAGCAGAACACAATAAAGCAGAAACTTGGGTCCATTTTGTCGCAGCTCAAGCTGTTTCCAAAGCAAAGTAGTTGTACAGGGAGGAACACATAATGAGCTGTTTGACAGTTGTCTGCAGCTAGGGTTTATGTTTAACTGCACCAATATGTTATTGCAGGGCAGAAGCAAATGGTTGCCAACGTCACACTAGTAATTCCAGTCTTTGGTCTCTTTACATGACTGGGGGTCTTCAGGCTTTGCCATTTTAAAAATCTCTCATTTTATTTTTATTTTTTTTTGTTTCTTCTTTGTTCTTGGGTGGGTAATAGACTGGGAGAGGAGTCAGCACTCAGGACCTTGGTCATGTGAAACTACCACCTGAGTATATCAGGGTCCAATCAATAAACCCTACAGCCCTTTCACAATC